>NW_028174862.1:999502-1040778 GCF_963971535.1 Notolepis coatsorum | reverse complement strand
CAACAAGAAACATATTAATTTACAAAATAGTCACTCGATCGGGTAGTCATTTTTCAAGTGTGGCCACTCAGATACATTTACAGGGCTTGTTCTCGTATTTTGTGACAACCGTCTACATATTTTGCAGCTAATGCTGTACACTGACTTTTCTCCCCACACATGTATAGCAACTTTTGGTGATCAGGGAGATGGATAAACTGTGCGTCAATTTTGTTTATTTTATCAAAGAAGACTTGTGGTAAATTCCCACAGAACTTCTACAATAATTTGAGGTTATTGTAGTACAATACAATGAGATTGATTAACTGGAAGGAGGAGAAAGGGATCATATGTGATAGAATTGTTGGTCTCCTCATCTGACTTAAGCAGATGAAGAATAAACGTGTACGCCAGACAAACCAGAACTGTAGTTCAAATTCAACATTTATTTGATCAGAGCCAGGAGACCAAGGTGAATAGGACAAAAGATTATCAGAGAACATTAACAGGGCTATCTGTGTACAGGAATCAACAAGGTTTGCATCTCAAACCCCAACATGTACATAAAACAGTCACTCGTTAACATAATTTGAACATACATAGTTTACTGTAGGCCCCTTTTTGCATATAAGTAAGCCTGGTTTCTAAGCTAAGTTACATTCTATTCTAACCAAACATAGTGGTTCCATCCAGCTTACTTACATCAAAAGCAGCACAGTCTCTCTGGTGGGAGGAGCGGTGGAGCCCAACAGACCCCTGGGGTTGTGTCTGGTCTGAGGGCTCCCGAACTACCAATTTGTCTCCTCTTATATACTATAACTTTTAGCCAATAATAGAATCCAGTTGGTCCGTGGGCGTCTTCTGTGAGCGGTCTTCTGTGGGGGCTGGCAGCCCCCCCCCCCCCCCCCTGGGTTGTGGCGACGTGATGGGACAGAGACAGAGGGGGCCCGTCGGTGGCCCACGTCCGTGTGGTCGCCGTGTTGGGTCTTGTCTCACGAGGGGGGGTGTGAATACTCTTTGACCTTTTGGGCCTTATTACCATACAGTACTAATCTGGTCACATAGTGGGGGTGGAGAATGGCTCTTCTGTCACCCCTGTTCCATCCATTTTTAGCACTGAAATCCCACTCTGCTAGTTGGCAGAGTAGCTGTGATGATCTCTAATTATTCACACATATTATTTATGAAATTCAACTCAATATTTACCACATTTCCCCGTTTTGACGATTCTTATCGTCACATATGATATATTGACTTGATTTTCTATACATACTAACCATACAAAGGATTAATTTTTTCTAAAATTAAAATCAATTTTTTCAAAATTTCTCCATTTTTTCTCTATTTTTTCTTTTAAACAAAAACTTTGAATATGCTAATAACAATTAAAAATAATTTTAATCTACACATCACAAATTGAATCTAAAAATCACAAATTTAAAACCCAATTATCTTAATCTACAGGAAAGTTTGTTCCCACACTCTTTTAGATGATCTGGTTGAGAGAAAACATACATTAGTATCACAATATTTTCATTTTTACATTCATTCAATAATCCCTTCTTTCTGCTAATTTATTCCTTAAGATAGTACAATCACATCTGCATAATCAATTCAGTTGGTCTTCTCACCTCTCCCCCCTTTTATGAACATACAATGGACATAACACCTACCACATCAGCGCACAGTCGGACAGGGAGGGCGGAGCATCACTCAAGGAAAAAACATTTTTCACCACCTCATTTCGGCCACAATCTACACCTAATTTTCTACCTATGTGCATGTGTTTAGTACTCTTGCGTTGTGTCATAATCTATACCAGTTGTTACCGTTCAGTCACCTCCCGTTCAACATACCAATCAATCACACAGAGGCCCTTGTTCAACGCTTTGGTTGCACAGTCTCTGACCGTTTTCGCAGACCACCTTAATGGTTATTTAGAAAGAAAAGAAAAGAAATCTAAAACCCTACATCTAAACCTCATCACACCTATCATTGTGATTTTGACACCTTCCAAGCCCGCACAGTCACCCTCTACAGGCTCCATCCACACCCATACCAGACATTCAAAAGAAATCAAACCAAAATGAAAGTAATAAAAACAAACTCCTTCAGTAAAACAAATGATATGAAACAAATGATAAGCGACAATAATTCCCAGGTCTATTTGTGGTATAACCCAAGCGGTTTGATACACTCCTTACTTAAACACATTTTGTTATTTTTAAGACTAGTTTCACCTTAAGTGAAAGCTAAGTTGTGTGTGTGTATGTATGTGTGATCAGATTGTGTGAATGTGTGTCTGTGTGTGTCTGTGTGTGTGTGTGTCTGTGTGTGTGTCTGTGTGTGTGTGTCTGTGTGTGTCTGTGTGTGTGTGTGTGTGTGTGTGTGTGTGTGTGCCTGTGTGTGTGTGTCTGTGTGTGTGTGTGAATGGGTAATTAAGGCTTCCTGGCCCCCACCCCCAGCTCAATCATTCACTGAAATCAAAAGGACATAAACAGACAACATCTCAATCTCACACATACATACAAAAATTAAATTTAAATAAAAAATAATATCTGTACCAACTCAACCAAACATCCAATTTCACAGTGTCACAACACATTCAATCCTGAGAGTTTTTTTAAAAAAGAAATAAAAGCAAAACCCAATCAAACATCACAATTCAACATCATCCACCCATTTCTGCTCTCAATTTCTCTGCTCTGGTCTCAGGCTACTACAGCCTCTCCTCACAACAGCTCCTCTACTCTCACTTCAAAGACGGACTGGAGTCCATCCTTAATCCAGACCTACCCATGCCCTCCAGTGCACAGCCAGATCCAAATATTCCCTTATCAAAATAGTCAACATTCATAAGTCATAACCCCAAATGAATGCCTACTTTCTTGATTGTCTCACTCACTAACCCAGCTGTTCCCTGACAAACCTTCCCCTGTCTCACCTTCCTGTCACTTCCTGGCCCCCTGGCCCATTACCCCCACTTCCTGACCTCTGCTCTAAAAATAACGCCATCTGTTATCTCACTTTGACTGTTCTCTCCTATCTCCACCTGTGGCCTCTTTCCTGTTGCATCTAATCTCACGCCATCCTGTCATAAAAGAACAGCCATTGTAAGCAGCTGTACATCTTGACCCCCCCTTGGGCCCTTTGACCTGCCTCAAAAGGATTCCTACCCCCCGGGCAATATAACCTTCTCAACTTTTGTCTCTTTCATGCTCCATGCATACAGTCTCCCCTGAGCATAAAGGCTTTTGACACAAAGACCCTATCTCCTCACTTCATGAAATAACTCCATCTGTAAATCATTAAATGGTTATTCACACTTCTCATCTCCCAGAGGCAAGCCGCCCCCAGGTTTTTGAATTAATCACACATTCCCAGGGAGAAGGCTAACCCCCTCCCCAGCGTATAACATTATTAAGGATTAATAAAAACAATCATTTCGATCACTGTAAACACAACCATATCAAAATTCGTCATTGCAGCAAGCCTCCATCAATAAATTATAATCTCCTACAAGTCGGAGGCTTGTGTCAACATTTTAACAGTGTATTAAAGATTTACCACTCTAAAACAAGCATAAACACATGTCCTAACCATATTAACAGTGTATTAAAGATTTAACAATCTAAAACAAGCATAAACACAACCTCATTCATCTCTGAACAATTGCACTCTAAACAGATTTTAAAACTCACATCTTCACAAAACAATATTTATGCATATTACAAACACCAGCATCTTTCATTTAGAAAAACATTATTAGTGGTTAGGTCCAAATGCTCCTTTCTCCATACACGAGTGATAAATTGATTCTACTGCATTCTACTTTGTAGAACATTTTACCAATTTTCAATAAAAGTTATGATGTATTTAAAACGGGTGACTCCGTCTCTGGTCTGCATCCCCTTAACAACTGTATGTTTTTAACTAAACAATATTTTTAATCAATCACTACTCAGCCCCCCCTGGTTAAAAATATACCCCTGTGTATCAAAGACAATAATACAATCTACCCAGTATAGCCGGTTTTATGAATCCCAGTTTAATTATGGGCATGTATCCATTATTTCATTTCTCCTCAATAGGCTCACTGTATTGCTTGCAGCCTAAGTAAACCCTTATTGACTATCTCCCCTAACCTAACCACCATACATGTTACATCTCCTCCCCTGTTTACACAAAAATACAATGTACAATATACAAATATAACCATATCACACAAAGCTAAATATAAACTCACCCGTTTTCCCTGGCCCCTGAGCGAAAATAAACGAAACAGCGAACCGCACATGCGCAGCAGCAACCGATGCGACCGTTATAACGTTGCCACGACAACCAAAATCTGCCACGACATTCTAAACATGCCACGACGTTCTAAACATGCCACGACATTCATCACGTTCTCTAACCCTTCCCCAACATTATTCTCAAAACTCGAAACGTAACATATGTCGCCCGCAAACGCCACACAACAACGGCACGCAAGCTAACTAGCTTAGCCAGCTCTAATGCGACGTTCAAGGCCCTCACGGGAGCCGTGCCTTTCAAGATCCGTTCATCCACGCAATTCGCTCAGTACCAACCAAAGCATAAACAACTCACACAAGCTTAAAATAACCAACCACTCTAACTGAAAATAATTTTTTAAAACATTCACACAAACCAACGCCGCACACATAGTTCAACACGAATCCTTTCTCCTACCTACTCCGCCTCACTCCATAGCACCGCGAACGTTACACACTCTCCACAACACCATGACGTCATCAAGCAGCGACTTCTTAATATCATACACTATCGCTACCGCATCAATAATAACCCTCAAAACGGCCACAATCTCTCCAGTCTACGTCTAGATTCGCCTCTTACCTGCAATCGCCGCCACAGTGTTTAATCAATTCCCTCACAACGCCCTCGTAACGTCCCCAGTTTCACCGCGGACTCTTCCACAGAGCTAAGCTAGCTAGCCCCAACCACCAGTAGGACTCGCCTCAAACATATGTTCGTTGGTCATTAAAATATCATAACAAAACAACAATAAGCTCCCACGTTTCGCCAATCATTCCTAACCACAGCCATAGTCCCCCATACAATTCCTAACCATAGCCACAGTCCCCCATACAACCATTAAGTACTTATCAGTCATTTCGACCGAATTGTTTTTGTATCACAGCGAACGTAATCGAATCAACAGGCCGGTTTCGCTCATGATTAAAAAGGACCCCCCGATCCGTTCGATACTATGCCTAAGGACGACAAATATATCTTCATTTAAATTAGGCCGATTGGTCCCTGACTTCAGTCCGTCCATTATCGAGCCTCGTCTTGAACACGCCGGCACCCTTATCCTCTATTAATCACTACGTTTTAATCCTGCAATCGCACAGACCCCCTGCGCTGATCATGCCAGGTTCCACTCATCTTTACCATACCGACTTGCATGTTCTGAATAGTTAACAGAGCTCCTCTTTACATCGAGCCCGACGCATTTATGCCCATACTGTCCTCACTCACGGTCCCCGTCCCGCTATCTGTGACTACAAGCAGGGTCATAATGCTCCTCGGACACAGCTCTCTTTCCATTTCAGAACACTCAAACCACCCCAACTAACCCGCGCCCCCTTCCTGAGAACAATTTCGGGCAATTATATACTCAGAACGCGCCCCTGTCGCACACACCAGACAACCGTGCTTCCTAGCCAGAAAAGCCTTTTACCTGCCGTCATGCGACGCCCCACCATTACATCATGATCAGATAGTCTGTGCGCCACCAATACGCAAAATCCCACGACATGCCGTCTCTTCTTGGTGCAACCCCCCCCGTATAGTTCATAAAGTATATTCCATACGAGTCCCAACTCAACCCCCGTGGCCCGCATAGGCCGAGACCGGCCTCCTGTGTCTGAACAAACATACAAACATAAAAAGCCCACGTTTGCATGTTCACTGCACAACAAGCGCGACCTTCATACCTCCGGACATCCTAACCTAAGTCACCGCTCCCCCAACCCTGCATGCAAAAGCCATATTCACCGTGGGTCCCAACAAGTGGCGTACACAACCAACCTTCATCCTGTCCCTCTCTCCTTCATTCAGACAACAAGCCCCTCGTCTATAACTCCAAACGCAGCAACACCCCAGCTCTTTGCCCCGTGTCCCCAACACACAGCAAGGTCCAGATTTGATATGACAAGACCCTACCGCACCTTTTCAGGGGGAGACACAAAGGGTGGGAAGAACGGCACCATTTCTGTGGTAAATTCCCACAGAACTTCTACAATAATTTGAGGTTATTGTAGTACAATACAATGAGATTGATTAACTGGAAGGAGGAGAAAGGGATCATATGTGATAGAATTGTTGGTCTCCTCATCTGACTTAAGCAGATGAAGAATAAACGTGTACGCCAGACAAACCAGAACTGTAGTTCAAATTCAACATTTATTTGATCAGAGCCAGGAGACCAAGGTGAATAGGACAAAAGATTATCAGAGAACATTAACAGGGCTATCTGTGTACAGGAATCAACAAGGTTTGCATCTCAAACCCCAACATGTACATAAAACAGTCACTCGTTAACATAATTTGAACATACATAGTTTACTGTAGGCCCCTTTTTGCATATAAGTAAGCCTGGTTTCTAAGCTAAGTTACATTCTATTCTAACCAAACATAGTGGTTCCATCCAGCTTACTTACATCAAAAGCAGCACAGTCTCTCTGGTGGGAGGAGCGGTGGAGCCCAACAGACCCCTGGGGTTGTGTCTGGTCTGAGGGCTCCCGAACTACCAATTTGTCTCCTCTTATATACTATAACTTTTAGCCAATAATAGAATCCAGTTGGTCCGTGGGCGTCTTCTGTGAGCGGTCTTCTGTGGGGGCTGGCAGCCCCCCCCCCCCCCCCCTGGGTTGTGGCGACGTGATGGGACAGAGACAGAGGGGGCCCGTCGGTGGCCCACGTCCGTGTGGTCGCCGTGTTGGGTCTTGTCTCACGAGGGGGGGTGTGAATACTCTTTGACCTTTTGGGCCTTATTACCATACAGTACTAATCTGGTCACATAGTGGGGGTGGAGAATGGCTCTTCTGTCACCCCTGTTCCATCCATTTTTAGCACTGAAATCCCACTCTGCTAGTTGGCAGAGTAGCTGTGATGATCTCTAATTATTCACACATATTATTTATGAAATTCAACTCAATATTTACCACATTTCCCCGTTTTGACGATTCTTATCGTCACATATGATATATTGACTTGATTTTCTATACATACTAACCATACAAAGGATTAATTTTTTCTAAAATTAAAATCAATTTTTTCAAAATTTCTCCATTTTTTCTCTATTTTTTCTTTTAAACAAAAACTTTGAATATGCTAATAACAATTAAAAATAATTTTAATCTACACATCACAAATTGAATCTAAAAATCACAAATTTAAAACCCAATTATCTTAATCTACAGGAAAGTTTGTTCCCACACTCTTTTAGATGATCTGGTTGAGAGAAAACATACATTAGTATCACAATATTTTCATTTTTACATTCATTCAATAATCCCTTCTTTCTGCTAATTTATTCCTTAAGATAGTACAATCACATCTGCATAATCAATTCAGTTGGTCTTCTCACCTCTCCCCCCTTTTATGAACATACAATGGACATAACACCTACCACATCAGCGCACAGTCGGACAGGGAGGGCGGAGCATCACTCAAGGAAAAAACATTTTTCACCACCTCATTTCGGCCACAATCTACACCTAATTTTCTACCTATGTGCATGTGTTTAGTACTCTTGCGTTGTGTCATAATCTATACCAGTTGTTACCGTTCAGTCACCTCCCGTTCAACATACCAATCAATCACACAGAGGCCCTTGTTCAACGCTTTGGTTGCACAGTCTCTGACCGTTTTCGCAGACCACCTTAATGGTTATTTAGAAAGAAAAGAAAAGAAATCTAAAACCCTACATCTAAACCTCATCACACCTATCATTGTGATTTTGACACCTTCCAAGCCCGCACAGTCACCCTCTACAGGCTCCATCCACACCCATACCAGACATTCAAAAGAAATCAAACCAAAATGAAAGTAATAAAAACAAACTCCTTCAGTAAAACAAATGATATGAAACAAATGATAAGCGACAATAATTCCCAGGTCTATTTGTGGTATAACCCAAGCGGTTTGATACACTCCTTACTTAAACACATTTTGTTATTTTTAAGACTAGTTTCACCTTAAGTGAAAGCTAAGTTGTGTGTGTGTATGTATGTGTGATCAGATTGTGTGAATGTGTGTCTGTGTGTGTCTGTGTGTGTGTGTGTCTGTGTGTGTGTCTGTGTGTGTGTGTCTGTGTGTGTCTGTGTGTGTGTGTGTGTGTGTGTGTGTGTGTGTGCCTGTGTGTGTGTGTCTGTGTGTGTGTGTGAATGGGTAATTAAGGCTTCCTGGCCCCCACCCCCAGCTCAATCATTCACTGAAATCAAAAGGACATAAACAGACAACATCTCAATCTCACACATACATACAAAAATTAAATTTAAATAAAAAATAATATCTGTACCAACTCAACCAAACATCCAATTTCACAGTGTCACAACACATTCAATCCTGAGAGTTTTTTTAAAAAAGAAATAAAAGCAAAACCCAATCAAACATCACAATTCAACATCATCCACCCATTTCTGCTCTCAATTTCTCTGCTCTGGTCTCAGGCTACTACAGCCTCTCCTCACAACAGCTCCTCTACTCTCACTTCAAAGACGGACTGGAGTCCATCCTTAATCCAGACCTACCCATGCCCTCCAGTGCACAGCCAGATCCAAATATTCCCTTATCAAAATAGTCAACATTCATAAGTCATAACCCCAAATGAATGCCTACTTTCTTGATTGTCTCACTCACTAACCCAGCTGTTCCCTGACAAACCTTCCCCTGTCTCACCTTCCTGTCACTTCCTGGCCCCCTGGCCCATTACCCCCACTTCCTGACCTCTGCTCTAAAAATAACGCCATCTGTTATCTCACTTTGACTGTTCTCTCCTATCTCCACCTGTGGCCTCTTTCCTGTTGCATCTAATCTCACGCCATCCTGTCATAAAAGAACAGCCATTGTAAGCAGCTGTACATCTTGACCCCCCCTTGGGCCCTTTGACCTGCCTCAAAAGGATTCCTACCCCCCGGGCAATATAACCTTCTCAACTTTTGTCTCTTTCATGCTCCATGCATACAGTCTCCCCTGAGCATAAAGGCTTTTGACACAAAGACCCTATCTCCTCACTTCATGAAATAACTCCATCTGTAAATCATTAAATGGTTATTCACACTTCTCATCTCCCAGAGGCAAGCCGCCCCCAGGTTTTTGAATTAATCACACATTCCCAGGGAGAAGGCTAACCCCCTCCCCAGCGTATAACATTATTAAGGATTAATAAAAACAATCATTTCGATCACTGTAAACACAACCATATCAAAATTCGTCATTGCAGCAAGCCTCCATCAATAAATTATAATCTCCTACAAGTCGGAGGCTTGTGTCAACATTTTAACAGTGTATTAAAGATTTACCACTCTAAAACAAGCATAAACACATGTCCTAACCATATTAACAGTGTATTAAAGATTTAACAATCTAAAACAAGCATAAACACAACCTCATTCATCTCTGAACAATTGCACTCTAAACAGATTTTAAAACTCACATCTTCACAAAACAATATTTATGCATATTACAAACACCAGCATCTTTCATTTAGAAAAACATTATTAGTGGTTAGGTCCAAATGCTCCTTTCTCCATACACGAGTGATAAATTGATTCTACTGCATTCTACTTTGTAGAACATTTTACCAATTTTCAATAAAAGTTATGATGTATTTAAAACGGGTGACTCCGTCTCTGGTCTGCATCCCCTTAACAACTGTATGTTTTTAACTAAACAATATTTTTAATCAATCACTACTCAGCCCCCCCTGGTTAAAAATATACCCCTGTGTATCAAAGACAATAATACAATCTACCCAGTATAGCCGGTTTTATGAATCCCAGTTTAATTATGGGCATGTATCCATTATTTCATTTCTCCTCAATAGGCTCACTGTATTGCTTGCAGCCTAAGTAAACCCTTATTGACTATCTCCCCTAACCTAACCACCATACATGTTACATCTCCTCCCCTGTTTACACAAAAATACAATGTACAATATACAAATATAACCATATCACACAAAGCTAAATATAAACTCACCCGTTTTCCCTGGCCCCTGAGCGAAAATAAACGAAACAGCGAACCGCACATGCGCAGCAGCAACCGATGCGACCGTTATAACGTTGCCACGACAACCAAAATCTGCCACGACATTCTAAACATGCCACGACGTTCTAAACATGCCACGACATTCATCACGTTCTCTAACCCTTCCCCAACATTATTCTCAAAACTCGAAACGTAACATATGTCGCCCGCAAACGCCACACAACAACGGCACGCAAGCTAACTAGCTTAGCCAGCTCTAATGCGACGTTCAAGGCCCTCACGGGAGCCGTGCCTTTCAAGATCCGTTCATCCACGCAATTCGCTCAGTACCAACCAAAGCATAAACAACTCACACAAGCTTAAAATAACCAACCACTCTAACTGAAAATAATTTTTTAAAACATTCACACAAACCAACGCCGCACACATAGTTCAACACGAATCCTTTCTCCTACCTACTCCGCCTCACTCCATAGCACCGCGAACGTTACACACTCTCCACAACACCATGACGTCATCAAGCAGCGACTTCTTAATATCATACACTATCGCTACCGCATCAATAATAACCCTCAAAACGGCCACAATCTCTCCAGTCTACGTCTAGATTCGCCTCTTACCTGCAATCGCCGCCACAGTGTTTAATCAATTCCCTCACAACGCCCTCGTAACGTCCCCAGTTTCACCGCGGACTCTTCCACAGAGCTAAGCTAGCTAGCCCCAACCACCAGTAGGACTCGCCTCAAACATATGTTCGTTGGTCATTAAAATATCATAACAAAACAACAATAAGCTCCCACGTTTCGCCAATCATTCCTAACCACAGCCATAGTCCCCCATACAATTCCTAACCATAGCCACAGTCCCCCATACAACCATTAAGTACTTATCAGTCATTTCGACCGAATTGTTTTTGTATCACAGCGAACGTAATCGAATCAACAGGCCGGTTTCGCTCATGATTAAAAAGGACCCCCCGATCCGTTCGATACTATGCCTAAGGACGACAAATATATCTTCATTTAAATTAGGCCGATTGGTCCCTGACTTCAGTCCGTCCATTATCGAGCCTCGTCTTGAACACGCCGGCACCCTTATCCTCTATTAATCACTACGTTTTAATCCTGCAATCGCACAGACCCCCTGCGCTGATCATGCCAGGTTCCACTCATCTTTACCATACCGACTTGCATGTTCTGAATAGTTAACAGAGCTCCTCTTTACATCGAGCCCGACGCATTTATGCCCATACTGTCCTCACTCACGGTCCCCGTCCCGCTATCTGTGACTACAAGCAGGGTCATAATGCTCCTCGGACACAGCTCTCTTTCCATTTCAGAACACTCAAACCACCCCAACTAACCCGCGCCCCCTTCCTGAGAACAATTTCGGGCAATTATATACTCAGAACGCGCCCCTGTCGCACACACCAGACAACCGTGCTTCCTAGCCAGAAAAGCCTTTTACCTGCCGTCATGCGACGCCCCACCATTACATCATGATCAGATAGTCTGTGCGCCACCAATACGCAAAATCCCACGACATGCCGTCTCTTCTTGGTGCAACCCCCCCCGTATAGTTCATAAAGTATATTCCATACGAGTCCCAACTCAACCCCCGTGGCCCGCATAGGCCGAGACCGGCCTCCTGTGTCTGAACAAACATACAAACATAAAAAGCCCACGTTTGCATGTTCACTGCACAACAAGCGCGACCTTCATACCTCCGGACATCCTAACCTAAGTCACCGCTCCCCCAACCCTGCATGCAAAAGCCATATTCACCGTGGGTCCCAACAAGTGGCGTACACAACCAACCTTCATCCTGTCCCTCTCTCCTTCATTCAGACAACAAGCCCCTCGTCTATAACTCCAAACGCAGCAACACCCCAGCTCTTTGCCCCGTGTCCCCAACACACAGCAAGGTCCAGATTTGATATGACAAGACCCTACCGCACCTTTTCAGGGGGAGACACAAAGGGTGGGAAGAACGGCACCATTTCTGTGGTAAATTCCCACAGAACTTCTACAATAATTTGAGGTTATTGTAGTACAATACAATGAGATTGATTAACTGGAAGGAGGAGAAAGGGATCATATGTGATAGAATTGTTGGTCTCCTCATCTGACTTAAGCAGATGAAGAATAAACGTGTACGCCAGACAAACCAGAACTGTAGTTCAAATTCAACATTTATTTGATCAGAGCCAGGAGACCAAGGTGAATAGGACAAAAGATTATCAGAGAACATTAACAGGGCTATCTGTGTACAGGAATCAACAAGGTTTGCATCTCAAACCCCAACATGTACATAAAACAGTCACTCGTTAACATAATTTGAACATACATAGTTTACTGTAGGCCCCTTTTTGCATATAAGTAAGCCTGGTTTCTAAGCTAAGTTACATTCTATTCTAACCAAACATAGTGGTTCCATCCAGCTTACTTACATCAAAAGCAGCACAGTCTCTCTGGTGGGAGGAGCGGTGGAGCCCAACAGACCCCTGGGGTTGTGTCTGGTCTGAGGGCTCCCGAACTACCAATTTGTCTCCTCTTATATACTATAACTTTTAGCCAATAATAGAATCCAGTTGGTCCGTGGGCGTCTTCTGTGAGCGGTCTTCTGTGGGGGCTGGCAGCCCCCCCCCCCCCCCCCCTGGGTTGTGGCGACGTGATGGGACAGAGACAGAGGGGGCCCGTCGGTGGCCCACGTCCGTGTGGTCGCCGTGTTGGGTCTTGTCTCACGAGGGGGGGTGTGAATACTCTTTGACCTTTTGGGCCTTATTACCATACAGTACTAATCTGGTCACATAGTGGGGGTGGAGAATGGCTCTTCTGTCACCCCTGTTCCATCCATTTTTAGCACTGAAATCCCACTCTGCTAGTTGGCAGAGTAGCTGTGATGATCTCTAATTATTCACACATATTATTTATGAAATTCAACTCAATATTTACCACATTTCCCCGTTTTGACGATTCTTATCGTCACATATGATATATTGACTTGATTTTCTATACATACTAACCATACAAAGGATTAATTTTTTCTAAAATTAAAATCAATTTTTTCAAAATTTCTCCATTTTTTCTCTATTTTTTCTTTTAAACAAAAACTTTGAATATGCTAATAACAATTAAAAATAATTTTAATCTACACATCACAAATTGAATCTAAAAATCACAAATTTAAAACCCAATTATCTTAATCTACAGGAAAGTTTGTTCCCACACTCTTTTAGATGATCTGGTTGAGAGAAAACATACATTAGTATCACAATATTTTCATTTTTACATTCATTCAATAATCCCTTCTTTCTGCTAATTTATTCCTTAAGATAGTACAATCACATCTGCATAATCAATTCAGTTGGTCTTCTCACCTCTCCCCCCTTTTATGAACATACAATGGACATAACACCTACCACATCAGCGCACAGTCGGACAGGGAGGGCGGAGCATCACTCAAGGAAAAAACATTTTTCACCACCTCATTTCGGCCACAATCTACACCTAATTTTCTACCTATGTGCATGTGTTTAGTACTCTTGCGTTGTGTCATAATCTATACCAGTTGTTACCGTTCAGTCACCTCCCGTTCAACATACCAATCAATCACACAGAGGCCCTTGTTCAACGCTTTGGTTGCACAGTCTCTGACCGTTTTCGCAGACCACCTTAATGGTTATTTAGAAAGAAAAGAAAAGAAATCTAAAACCCTACATCTAAACCTCATCACACCTATCATTGTGATTTTGACACCTTCCAAGCCCGCACAGTCACCCTCTACAGGCTCCATCCACACCCATACCAGACATTCAAAAGAAATCAAACCAAAATGAAAGTAATAAAAACAAACTCCTTCAGTAAAACAAATGATATGAAACAAATGATAAGCGACAATAATTCCCAGGTCTATTTGTGGTATAACCCAAGCGGTTTGATACACTCCTTACTTAAACACATTTTGTTATTTTTAAGACTAGTTTCACCTTAAGTGAAAGCTAAGTTGTGTGTGTGTATGTATGTGTGATCAGATTGTGTGAATGTGTGTCTGTGTGTGTCTGTGTGTGTGTGTGTCTGTGTGTGTGTCTGTGTGTGTGTGTCTGTGTGTGTCTGTGTGTGTGTGTGTGTGTGTGTGTGTGTGTGTGCCTGTGTGTGTGTGTCTGTGTGTGTGTGTGAATGGGTAATTAAGGCTTCCTGGCCCCCACCCCCAGCTCAATCATTCACTGAAATCAAAAGGACATAAACAGACAACATCTCAATCTCACACATACATACAAAAATTAAATTTAAATAAAAAATAATATCTGTACCAACTCAACCAAACATCCAATTTCACAGTGTCACAACACATTCAATCCTGAGAGTTTTTTTAAAAAAGAAATAAAAGCAAAACCCAATCAAACATCACAATTCAACATCATCCACCCATTTCTGCTCTCAATTTCTCTGCTCTGGTCTCAGGCTACTACAGCCTCTCCTCACAACAGCTCCTCTACTCTCACTTCAAAGACGGACTGGAGTCCATCCTTAATCCAGACCTACCCATGCCCTCCAGTGCACAGCCAGATCCAAATATTCCCTTATCAAAATAGTCAACATTCATAAGTCATAACCCCAAATGAATGCCTACTTTCTTGATTGTCTCACTCACTAACCCAGCTGTTCCCTGACAAACCTTCCCCTGTCTCACCTTCCTGTCACTTCCTGGCCCCCTGGCCCATTACCCCCACTTCCTGACCTCTGCTCTAAAAATAACGCCATCTGTTATCTCACTTTGACTGTTCTCTCCTATCTCCACCTGTGGCCTCTTTCCTGTTGCATCTAATCTCACGCCATCCTGTCATAAAAGAACAGCCATTGTAAGCAGCTGTACATCTTGACCCCCCCTTGGGCCCTTTGACCTGCCTCAAAAGGATTCCTACCCCCCGGGCAATATAACCTTCTCAACTTTTGTCTCTTTCATGCTCCATGCATACAGTCTCCCCTGAGCATAAAGGCTTTTGACACAAAGACCCTATCTCCTCACTTCATGAAATAACTCCATCTGTAAATCATTAAATGGTTATTCACACTTCTCATCTCCCAGAGGCAAGCCGCCCCCAGGTTTTTGAATTAATCACACATTCCCAGGGAGAAGGCTAACCCCCTCCCCAGCGTATAACATTATTAAGGATTAATAAAAACAATCATTTCGATCACTGTAAACACAACCATATCAAAATTCGTCATTGCAGCAAGCCTCCATCAATAAATTATAATCTCCTACAAGTCGGAGGCTTGTGTCAACATTTTAACAGTGTATTAAAGATTTACCACTCTAAAACAAGCATAAACACATGTCCTAACCATATTAACAGTGTATTAAAGATTTAACAATCTAAAACAAGCATAAACACAACCTCATTCATCTCTGAACAATTGCACTCTAAACAGATTTTAAAACTCACATCTTCACAAAACAATATTTATGCATATTACAAACACCAGCATCTTTCATTTAGAAAAACATTATTAGTGGTTAGGTCCAAATGCTCCTTTCTCCATACACGAGTGATAAATTGATTCTACTGCATTCTACTTTGTAGAACATTTTACCAATTTTCAATAAAAGTTATGATGTATTTAAAACGGGTGACTCCGTCTCTGGTCTGCATCCCCTTAACAACTGTATGTTTTTAACTAAACAATATTTTTAATCAATCACTACTCAGCCCCCCCTGGTTAAAAATATACCCCTGTGTATCAAAGACAATAATACAATCTACCCAGTATAGCCGGTTTTATGAATCCCAGTTTAATTATGGGCATGTATCCATTATTTCATTTCTCCTCAATAGGCTCACTGTATTGCTTGCAGCCTAAGTAAACCCTTATTGACTATCTCCCCTAACCTAACCACCATACATGTTACATCTCCTCCCCTGTTTACACAAAAATACAATGTACAATATACAAATATAACCATATCACACAAAGCTAAATATAAACTCACCCGTTTTCCCTGGCCCCTGAGCGAAAATAAACGAAACAGCGAACCGCACATGCGCAGCAGCAACCGATGCGACCGTTATAACGTTGCCACGACAACCAAAATCTGCCACGACATTCTAAACATGCCACGACGTTCTAAACATGCCACGACATTCATCACGTTCTCTAACCCTTCCCCAACATTATTCTCAAAACTCGAAACGTAACATATGTCGCCCGCAAACGCCACACAACAACGGCACGCAAGCTAACTAGCTTAGCCAGCTCTAATGCGACGTTCAAGGCCCTCACGGGAGCCGTGCCTTTCAAGATCCGTTCATCCACGCAATTCGCTCAGTACCAACCAAAGCATAAACAACTCACACAAGCTTAAAATAACCAACCACTCTAACTGAAAATAATTTTTTAAAACATTCACACAAACCAACGCCGCACACATAGTTCAACACGAATCCTTTCTCCTACCTACTCCGCCTCACTCCATAGCACCGCGAACGTTACACACTCTCCACAACACCATGACGTCATCAAGCAGCGACTTCTTAATATCATACACTATCGCTACCGCATCAATAATAACCCTCAAAACGGCCACAATCTCTCCAGTCTACGTCTAGATTCGCCTCTTACCTGCAATCGCCGCCACAGTGTTTAATCAATTCCCTCACAACGCCCTCGTAACGTCCCCAGTTTCACCGCGGACTCTTCCACAGAGCTAAGCTAGCTAGCCCCAACCACCAGTAGGACTCGCCTCAAACATATGTTCGTTGGTCATTAAAATATCATAACAAAACAACAATAAGCTCCCACGTTTCGCCAATCATTCCTAACCACAGCCATAGTCCCCCATACAATTCCTAACCATAGCCACAGTCCCCCATACAACCATTAAGTACTTATCAGTCATTTCGACCGAATTGTTTTTGTATCACAGCGAACGTAATCGAATCAACAGGCCGGTTTCGCTCATGATTAAAAAGGACCCCCCGATCCGTTCGATACTATGCCTAAGGACGACAAATATATCTTCATTTAAATTAGGCCGATTGGTCCCTGACTTCAGTCCGTCCATTATCGAGCCTCGTCTTGAACACGCCGGCACCCTTATCCTCTATTAATCACTACGTTTTAATCCTGCAATCGCACAGACCCCCTGCGCTGATCATGCCAGGTTCCACTCATCTTTACCATACCGACTTGCATGTTCTGAATAGTTAACAGAGCTCCTCTTTACATCGAGCCCGACGCATTTATGCCCATACTGTCCTCACTCACGGTCCCCGTCCCGCTATCTGTGACTACAAGCAGGGTCATAATGCTCCTCGGACACAGCTCTCTTTCCATTTCAGAACACTCAAACCACCCCAACTAACCCGCGCCCCCTTCCTGAGAACAATTTCGGGCAATTATATACTCAGAACGCGCCCCTGTCGCACACACCAGACAACCGTGCTTCCTAGCCAGAAAAGCCTTTTACCTGCCGTCATGCGACGCCCCACCATTACATCATGATCAGATAGTCTGTGCGCCACCAATACGCAAAATCCCACGACATGCCGTCTCTTCTTGGTGCAACCCCCCCCGTATAGTTCATAAAGTATATTCCATACGAGTCCCAACTCAACCCCCGTGGCCCGCATAGGCCGAGACCGGCCTCCTGTGTCTGAACAAACATACAAACATAAAAAGCCCACGTTTGCATGTTCACTGCACAACAAGCGCGACCTTCATACCTCCGGACATCCTAACCTAAGTCACCGCTCCCCCAACCCTGCATGCAAAAGCCATATTCACCGTGGGTCCCAACAAGTGGCGTACACAACCAACCTTCATCCTGTCCCTCTCTCCTTCATTCAGACAACAAGCCCCTCGTCTATAACTCCAAACGCAGCAACACCCCAGCTCTTTGCCCCGTGTCCCCAACACACAGCAAGGTCCAGATTTGATATGACAAGACCCTACCGCACCTTTTCAGGGGGAGACACAAAGGGTGGGAAGAACGGCACCATTTCTGTGGTAAATTCCCACAGAACTTCTACAATAATTTGAGGTTATTGTAGTACAATACAATGAGATTGATTAACTGGAAGGAGGAGAAAGGGATCATATGTGATAGAATTGTTGGTCTCCTCATCTGACTTAAGCAGATGAAGAATAAACGTGTACGCCAGACAAACCAGAACTGTAGTTCAAATTCAACATTTATTTGATCAGAGCCAGGAGACCAAGGTGAATAGGACAAAAGATTATCAGAGAACATTAACAGGGCTATCTGTGTACAGGAATCAACAAGGTTTGCATCTCAAACCCCAACATGTACATAAAACAGTCACTCGTTAACATAATTTGAACATACATAGTTTACTGTAGGCCCCTTTTTGCATATAAGTAAGCCTGGTTTCTAAGCTAAGTTACATTCTATTCTAACCAAACATAGTGGTTCCATCCAGCTTACTTACATCAAAAGCAGCACAGTCTCTCTGGTGGGAGGAGCGGTGGAGCCCAACAGACCCCTGGGGTTGTGTCTGGTCTGAGGGCTCCCGAACTACCAATTTGTCTCCTATTATATACTATAACTTTTAGCCAATAATAGAATCCAGTTGGTCCGTGGGCGTCTTCTGTGAGCGGTCTTCTGTGGGGGCTGGCAGCCCCCCCCCCCCCCCTGGGTTGTGGCGACGTGATGGGACAGAGACAGAGGGGGCCCGTCGGTGGCCCACGTCCGTGTGGTCGCCGTGTTGGGTCTTGTCTCACGAGGGGGGGTGTGAATACTCTTACAGTACCATACAGTACTAATCTGGTCACATAGTGGGGGTGGAGAATGGCTCTTCTGTCACCCCTGTTCCATCCATTTTTAGCACTGAAATCCCACTCTGCTAGTTGGCAGAGTAGCTGTGATGATCTCTAATTATTCACACATATTATTAATGAAATTCAACTCAATATTTACCACAGACTTCTCTTAGATCCTTGTATTTCTCACAGTATAGCAGGAAGTTAGGTTCTGTCTCAATGTCCCCCTGATGGCAAAGTGAACACAGCCTGGCCTCTCTGGGCAGCCAGTTCTGCCTGTGACGGCCTGTTTCAATGGCTAGACTATGTCCACTCAGTCTGTACCGTGTCAATGTTTTTCTTAATTTTATCTCATTCACAGTAGTCAGGTATTCTGCCACGTGTACTCTCTATTTAGGGTCAAGTAGAATTCTAATTTACTTTGAGATTTGGTTGATCTCTCTCTCTCTCTTCTCTCTCTCTCTCTCTCTCTCTCTCTCTCTCTCTCTCTCTCTCTCTCTCTCTCTCTCTCTCTCGCTCTCTCTCTCGCTCTCTCTCTCTTGCGCACTCTCTCCCCCGCTCTCTCTCTCTCTCACACACACAGACACACACACACAAAATGATCACAGCTACTCAGTCAGTGGTGGTTTTTGATCAATGCGAGTCATCTTCCCGGCCTGTTCTCTGCTAAGCTTGAATCCACAGACGTTATTACTTTTGCAGTTCTTCTGTGGCTGTCCTAGTCAGAGGCTGTAGCAGTACTATTTGTAGGGGGGGGGGGGGTCCATGCTAGAATAGCAGGCACATTTTGGTGAGCGTTGATTTATGTGTGTCCACTTTAGACCGTATGCATACTGTGACCTTATTGTCATATGCATGTATGCCATGACCTCATTGCAATAGCATGTATGTAAGAGTACAGTCCCACCTGATGCAGAGTATGTTCTTTATAATCTCTTCGTCTGTGTGTGTTCACGTGTGTGTACCTCAGCATGTGACCCTATGTACCTGTCTGTGTGTGTGTGTGTGTGTGTGTGTGTGTGTGTGTGTGTGCTTGTGTGTGTGCTTGTGTGTGTGTGTGTGTTTGTGTGTGTATGTGTGTGTGTGTGTGTGTGTGTGTGTGTGTGTGTGTGTGTGTGTGTGTGTGTGTGTGTGTGTGTGTGTGTGTGTGTGTGTGTGTGTGTGTGTGTGTGTGTGTGTGTGTGATGTGTTGCTTTGCCCTCTCTCTCTCTCTCTCTCTTTCTCGCCCCTGGGGAGCTCCGGGGTGCTGCTCACATGCTGACATTTGCTGAACCACTACGCTTCTCTGACACAGCCTGAAGACACACTATAGTATACAAGAGAAAGAGAGAGAGATGCTGTGTTGCTTGATAAATGGAGTGTGTGTGTGTGTGTGTGTGTGTGTATGTGTGTGAGTGAGTGAGAGTGCACATAAATGTTGGCCTTCACGTCAGATGGTGTGTGTATGTTTTTTGTCAAACATCGAGGCACCAAGTATAATCACGTTAAAGACAAATTAAATAACATAATGGGAGTGTATAATTTTTTAAAGTCATATCTCGACATACTGCGCTCTGCGGTCGGTGCAGGAGCTAAAACGTATTTTCTACTCCCGGGGCCTTGGCCTTTTGCTACGTTTATTTATTTATTAATTTTTTGCTCAATGACTCTTTTAAACCGTTGAAAACAGTTTCCATTCAAAACCTGTATGAAAAGAACTGCAGCACTGTCTTCATTCCTCCTTCCAAAGACACCAAGTAATGTGACTATTGAATTGAAGTGAATTTAAATAAATATGTATTGTATACATATGGTATATATGTATACCAAAAGTTTCAAGTTTGTTTATTAATTGTCACAATAAAATACATGTACTTTACAGAACCAAGCATTTCACCGTAAAGTACATGTATTTTATTGTGACAATTAATAAACAAACTTGAAACTTGAAACTTTTTAAGGCCCTTATTGGTAAGCTACCTCCTTATACTGCATCATTATTGGAATGGAATTTTGGTACCTATGGAACCCGTTCTAGTGACTGGCTGGTCCTTTTAAGGTCCCTCTGCTCTGAACAGGGTAAATCTGCATTTTGCTATGATGCCAATCTCGCTCATGGAATGAACTCCAACAGTCCTTAAAGCTTGGTATTCTCCCCTCTGTTGCAGAACACAATGAAGAAGATATGCTTGTTTGAATCTCGTTAAACATCAAGTCTCAGAGCAGAGATAAACAGAGAAAATACAATCTAAAGTTTGGCTGCATTTTTAACACCTTGGCAGTCAGGTACTACAGTAGGTGTCACAAACTGCCTTTTTTAAACAAACATTTTTACTATTTAGAGATACTGTGACTGTTAGCGGTTACAGTAAATATGTTCTTAACCCTTTACCGGCCAAGTAACCATTTTTGGCCATTTCCCCATACAATATATTTAGCCAGGTGGGAGAGGGGGGGGATCTTTAATCTATGAAAAAAACGTATTCCCAGCCAATCAGCACAGGTCAGGCTATGACACAGATATTGTCACCATCCCATCTGACCAATCAGGATAGACCCTGGGGATCTGCAACTTCCTTCTTTTTACCACCTCAAAAAAATGCAAATTTTTGCACCTGCTTCTATTCTTCAAAATCCATTATTTCCTCTACAAGTCATGGTGAGTTGATAACATTTACTAATTTTTGCAGTTGAACAATCATTGTAAAGGATGGGAAAGGTGTTTTCTGCATAGGATTAGTGAAATCAGGATTTGTTGTTAGCTAAAAAGTGGTGAAGCCATAAATTGTCATATTCAGGTGAAGTGACATAGTGTACATTTTTTGACATATGCCCAATGGTATTATTTCTACCATGTAGTGCCATGTAGTACCCTCTAGTACCATGTATTACCCTCTAGTACCATGTAGTGCCATGTAGTACCCTGTATTACCATGTAGTACCCTGTAGTATCATGTAGTACCCTGTAGTGCCATGTAGTACCCTGTATTACCATGTAGTACCCTGTAGTACCCTGTAGTATCATGTAGTACCATGTAGTATCATGTAGTACCATGTAGTATCATGTAGTATCATGTAGTACCCTGTAGTACCCTGTAGTACCATGTATTACCCTGTATTGCCATGGAGTACCCTGTAGTACCCTGTAGTACCCTGTAGTACCATGTATTACCCTGTATTGCCATGTAGTACCCTGTAGTACCCTGTAGTACCATGTATTACCCTGTAGTATCATGTAGTACCATGTAGTATCATGTAGTACCCTGTATTACCCTGTAGTATCATGTAGTACCATGTAGTACTATGTAGTACCATGTATTACCCTGTAGTATCATGTAGTACCATGTAGTATCATGTAGTATCATGTAGTACCCTGTAGTACCCTGTAGTATCATGTAGTACCATGTAGTACCATGTATTACCCTGTAGTATCATGTAGTACCATGTAGTATCATGTAGTATCATGTAGTACCCTGTAGTACCATGTAGTACCATGTAGTTATATAGTTTTGTCCGCTATTCTTCTTTGGGCCTTTATCGGCTACTGTTGCCATGGCAACGCAAATTCAAGAAAACTCCCAATACATGTTCTTATTTATTTTATGTTATGAATCAGCCTGCAACGTTTCATAGACAGGGCACGAAATTAGAGCCTGCCACCCGCCATTGGTGGGCAGATTTTAGGTTTGGCGAGTGACACTGAGAGGTCTGTCTGCCATGTGGTGGGTAACCAAATAGTCATGTAAAATTATTAAAACTGCGGTGTGTTTTGGTCTTACGACAGTCGCCTTTTTTGCAGCCCCGTCTCTCATGGCGCGTCATCTCGTTGGCTTGTTTACCAACGTCACATCTGCTACTCTTCTTCTGCTCTGTAGTGTTAGATTTCCATCAATCAGCCAGTATCACCTCTTCATCTGTTGGCTTGTGTAGTTCTGCGTTGTGTTTATTTTCTCCGACGTCTTCTCATACTGGCTGTACAATCTTTGTCATTCCCCTTTAATGCAATCCGTAATCATAATAATTCACCACCTTCATAAGAATTCGACACTTGACAGCGTAATACCTTTCTCGGAAACGTTGTTTTTTATATGTGACACAAAAATGTATTTTTTTTTGCTGGTAGGAAATATGCTTGGCGGGTAAATTTTTCCCATCTACCCGCCACTGGCCGGTGAGTCAAAAAGAAAAATGTCCTGCCCTGTTCATAGATATGCCCCCTAAGGAAAAACATGCCCCATAGCCCCCACATGTTTAGGGTACCGGTCCAGGACCTGTTCACGGACACTTTGGTTAACCTTAATTTACAGGGGAAAAAATCTATTTTAATTCTTTTTTTTAATTGTAGATAACTTTTGAAATAGCACCAAAATAACATTCTATAGTTGAAATTGTGAATTTCCAGGTATTTCAAGAAGTGACCGGTAAAGGGTTAAACATTCAAACTCAAACATTCTGTGATAATATGAAAAAGAAAATTTCATAAAAATTTTCTCGCGATCTGACTTCCAGACATAAGTCTCTTATTGCTCGAAAACCTCAGTTGCCTTTCGAGTTGAAATTAAATTATATATATATATATACACAAACCTTTCTGGCCACTTCAGCCCTTTGGCAGCCCTTCCGGAGGAGGAGGAGGCACCGCAGGTCCTGGCGGAGTGTGCAGCCGTCCATCCCGCTTCTTGAAGTTGACTCTAATGTGTTTATTGAAGCCCAGGCAAACTGCATTATAAGGTTAATCCCCTGTGATTGAATGGTGCGGCGGCGGCGGCTCTCGCTGCAGTACTGCCGGGGGGGGTGGGGGGGGGGGGGGGGGGGTGACGGATGGAAATTCATATTCCGTTCTTCATCCGCTTTGTCTCCACAGCCCGAGGAATTAATTAGCATAAACGGGGGGAGAGGACGGGTGGTGTGCATGTGTGTGTGTGTCTGTGTGCACGTGGGAGGGAAGGGGGGGTTGACGATGTCACCCGAGACACCAGATAACCTTGTCAAATATGTTTATATTCTTCTGCCTCCAGGCCAAACTATGAGATTTGTGAGGGGTGGGGGGTGGAGGGGGGTGGGATGGGGGGGTATCATGGCAGCCATTGGAAGAAGCAACAAGCAGAGGAGCTGGGGCCTGTGCGGCATTGCCGGGGGCGACTGCGGTTGGAGTGGTGGCTAGGGTTGGGGGTTGGGGGTTGGGCCCGTTCCATTTTCCCAAAAAAGAAAAAAGAAAACCCCTATCTTTGATAAAGGAATGCTATATATTGACAGAGGCTGGTGTTATCTGAATGATATTTGGTGTTTGTTTAGGGGGGGGGGGGGGGGGGTTGGCTGTTATCGTATAGCTGATAGCTCCATATTCCGGGCGTCGCGCCGCTCGCTGATGGAGCCGCTGGTGGAGGTTTCCGTCGTGAATCTGATGTGTTGTGTTGAAACGGGGCGACTATCACTATCAGTCATCGGGACGGTAAAAAAAAGGCAACCGAGGCGCCACGCTGCGATCTCTGCAAGGAAGCGATCTCCTGGAATGGAAACTGGTATACGAGATATATCTGTATAACCAAAAGAAAATATCCCATGTTTTATAACCAAGGCGTTTTCATATCGCGCTCTCTCTCCCCCTCTCTCTCCCTCTCTCTTTTGCTTTCATTCTAGCCTTTTGATGTCTTTTGAACTGAGCAGGTGTGTTATTGCATTCTCACCCGGTGGAGAGACACCGCACCGTAATCAGTACAGTTAATGGAGTTCAAGATCGAACGGAACTCGCGGTGTGCCGCGGCGAGAGATGTAAGCTAGCCTCCGCGGCGGTGGGGCTGAGGCGAGGCGTCATCGTTCCCACGGCGCCGCAATCATGGATCCCTGGGGAGAGAGAGAGAGAGAGGGAGCCTGGGTGACGGTGGTCTCTCGCCCGCCGGGGCGCCGTCTATCAAAAGGGCACCAGGACAAAAGAATCATTTGCAGAATGGTGTGCATTTATATAGCAGCTTTTATCCAAAGCGCTTTACAATTTTTGTTCCTCAAATTTTTTAACCAATCACTCACACATTCACACACCGACGGTGGAGGCAACCAGGCAAGCTGCCAACCTGCTCATCGGGAGCAATCAGGGGTTAAGTGTCTTGCTCAAGGACACTTCGACACACTGCCAGGGAGGAGCGGGAATCGAACCGGGAACATAATAATAATAATAATAATGCTGGACCTCTTTAGAGAAAGGTCTTTATTCGGCATGCAACGACACAACGACATGCAATGGGCGGCACACACACACACACAGAGGAATACACACACACACACACATGCAATTGTCTCTCAGGGTCGCCGATGCGATTGAGCTCTGCGCTTAACCCATCCCGTCGTCCTTCCCCTCAAGGGCTGCCGGGAGCAGACAGGGCGCCGGCGAGGGCCGCGCCCGGGGACCAATCCAAATGCTCCTGCTCATCTTCGTCAGGGACGCGACAGCGTCAGTGATCTGTTGTGCATGTTTTTCCATTGGGTTTCTCTTATCGGGGGGGGGCCTTGCGAGCACGGGGAGAACATGCAAACTCCACACAGAAAGGCCCGGGAGATACCCCACCTGGGTACCTGGCACCGCGGAAACCTGGTCCCCAAAGCGGGAATCGCACCCTGGACGATTCCCTAGACGGCGTCTAAAATCTCACCTACATGGGTGCAAAATGCATTAGGGCCGGCCCTGTGTCTTGTGGTGTCTTCTTTCTGGCTGCCCCACTGAGCCTCCCTGGTGGTTCCTGTGTGAAACGATATACTGCAGATTAGATTCGGTTAGATTCAAATGTATTTCCATTATACAGCACAGTACAACAAGTACAATACAACGATAATAAGTTTGGCATTTAACCAGCGTGCAAATGTAACAGTGAAGTGCAATAGCAATATACAATGTACAGGTGATTAAACTGTGCATAAAATGTATAAATTAGTAGGCCTACTACTACTAAGTATACCACTCAGATGTACAGAGTTGTAGCACAGGTATAAAGACAGTATATAGATGTATAAAATGCAAAAAACGATATACTGTCTTATCACTGTACATATTAATACTAGTTATAATACTAGTTAGTAGTTATAATACTAGTTATATATTAGTTAATAGTTAATATATGAATACTTAGTTTTGTATATTGTATATTTACTCTTTTACTTTTTTACTGTATGAAGCACAATCTCAGGTGGGTCATACGGAGACAAGCATTTCACTATAATGTACATGTACTTTACATGTGACAAATAAAACAAAACTTGAACTTGAAAATTGAAATGGGTATTGAGCAATAATGCTAATCAGATGTATGTACAGTGTTAAAGTTTTATTATTATGTACAGTGATACAGGTATAAAGACACTATGGTAGTAAGTCATACTGGCCAGCAATGTAACTAGGAAGAGTAGTTAAGGAATATGTACAGATATAGATATTGTAACGCTTCCCCCGGTCCTGTGGGACCAGACTGCAACCCTCCTCCCGGTTCAGCTGGTCCAGGATTCGGACCTTCACAACTCCCCTTCAGACTCCCCTCCAATAACAATACACCACTGCACACTACAACACTGCCACCTGGTGGACTGATCCAGATGTGGCATATCTGGCATCAACTCACTCACCTGTTGAACATTATTTGCCTCCACTTTTGTTTTGTATATGTGTTGTCCTTGTTGTCTCTATTATTTCCACTGTGTTAGACTTGTGTCCCTACTGTCTGTGTTTTGTAAATGTGTTTTAGTCTTGTATGTCTCAGTTTGTACATTCACTATAGTTATTCCCCTGTGTGTTCTGTCTTCTGTTAGTTCTGTCTACCACACCTGTGTCATGTTAGCAATCACCCTCTGTCTCTAATTAGTGTTTGTATTTACGTGTTGTGGGCCCTGCATACACTTGCTGGGTAATTGTTTGATGTTACCCTTGTTTTGGTTCGTGTTTTGTGTTTCACGTTATCCTATGTTGCCACTTCTTGCAAGTAAAGCTTTTTGTTATCACACCACCGTTTCCTGCCTGCTCTCTCCAAGTTCTCTGTAAGTTTATATCTGTAATTGGGTTCCATTTCATCATGCCACCAAAGCGCAACCGTAACAGATATAGTATCTACAGGTATGTAAAGAGGATTATATGCAGGTATGCAGGTACAGGGCCGCCGCAAGGGGCGTGCGAGAGGTTCGGTCGCACAGGGCCTCATACACCTAGGGCCCAAAAAATAATTACAAATAAAAAAAAAATAGTATCTTAAATTTTTTTTATTATATATATATAAAATACAAATAAATAGAATGTTAACAATTACTTTCCATCACAGACCAAATATATATTATTTGTTTTCCATTTAATTATTAAATTAATCATATTCGATGTGTAGCCTATTTGGTATAATCATTACTAAACTCATAATGAAAACAACACTTGGGCTCTGCGGCACTTCAGTTATACCCTACTCCATTTTCGCGCCTTCAGTAGTGGCGCGAAAAGTATAGACCATTAATGGACCATCCATAGGGGTGAATTTATTTTATTGTAATTAACTAGCCTATATATTCTTACTATGCTTGTTGTGTAGGCGTATAGCCTTACATAAACCAATTGTTCTAAATTGAAATAAGCTAATAAACTAGCCTAAATAAATACAGGCTTCTGTTGTCCAAGTGAGATTTCAATAAGTTATTTTCATTCACCCTTCGCTCACTCTAGAATGGTAATGTCGCTGTGAGATGAAGAGAGGAGCAAGAGCTCTCAACCCCAAGCACAAGACATTCATGGACAAAGATAGCCTTTTGCCAAATGGAGGAAAACATCTCTGCAGAACTTCACCAGGCAAAGCGACTTATTGAAAGGAAAAAAGTGGAGCTGTCGTCAACACCACCCATGAAAATACGGGTTTATCAGTCACAACAGGTGACTCCACGTGCCGACGTCCTCTCTGCATAATATGTGGTGACAAGCTAGCAAACAATGAAGCCTTCAAAACTGCTCAACGAACTCAATCTGTCACTTCAGGGGAAAATGACAACTCTTCAAGTTGGCAAATAAAGTAGCTGCATTCAACCAACGTGAATATGGAATTGTGGGGGCAGCGAGTGGACATTTGACAGTTTCAAACACCATGCCAGAGTTACACCGCTCATAAAAAAAACAACCATGAACCAGAACCCCACCATCAGACAACTATCCTCCTGTCTCTCTTTTCTCCTTCCTCTCTATGGCTCCCGCCTACCTCTGGTCAATGGTCTCTAACTACACACCCTCAAGACCCCTCCGCTCTACATCCTCTGGCCGCCTCAGACCCATTCCTATCCAAGCTCTGGGGGGGTCATCAAAGCGAAGCAGGCTATTCTCGGTCCTTGCTCCACAATGGTGGAACGAACTTCCCACCACATTTAGGACAGCCGAAACCTGACCAATATTTTGCTGCAGACTAACCTTCGCTTTCACACAGGGGCTGTTTGGTCCGGACTATCGGACCAGAATTCGATAGTCCGGTTTTTCGGGTTTGTGTGAATGCGCATCGAACTCGGTCCGCAGACCAAACACGCGAACTCTGGTCCACCTGAAAACGTAGGTCTCGGTTCACTTCATCGGACCAAACGCGGACCAAACATAGGAAGTCACCTGATAAACCATCTTGGGTATATTATTATTATTACCGCGGCGCGGCATTCACTGCAAAACAAGCACACTGCATCTATCTATCTATCTATCTATCTATCTATCTATCTATCTATCTATCTATCTATCTGTAGCCGGTGTGATCTTGTCTGCGTCGTGTTTAAAGTCGATTCGACCCCTGTTAAGGGATCGCCCTGAGTGGGAGTTGAACCCCGGACGCCGGCGTCGCGGGCGGCATCACAGACCACTAAGCAAGAAGTGAATTCACTGCTTGCTTCCGGGTCTGGATGCCTCTGGGGAGTGAGTTTACTTGCAGTACCGCTTACCATCCACAGCCACGTCACTACTTGTGCCCGTGACTGTGGATATACTGCGGTACCTCCGTTACACTCACCCCACTAAACTCACACCACCCAGGGCATCCGGGTCTAACGGCACCACATGTGGCCGGTGTGATCTTGTCTGCGTTGTGTTTAAAGTCGATTCGACCCCTGTTAAGGGATCGCCCTGAGTGGGAGTTGAACCCCGGACGCCGGCGTCGCGGGCGGCATCACAGACCACTAAGCAAGAAGTGAATTCACTGCTTGCTTCCGGGTCTGGATGCCTCTGGGGAGTGAGTTTACTTGCAGTACCGCTTACCATCCACAGCCACGTCACTACTTGTGCCCGTGACTGTGGATATACTGCGGTACCTCCGTTACACTCACCCCACTAAACTCACACCACCCAGGGCATCCGGGTCACGGCACCACATGTAGCCGGTGTGATCTTGTCTGCGTCGTGTTTAAAGTCGATTCGACCCCTGTTAAGGGATCGCCCTGAGTGGGAGTTGAACCCCGGACGCCGGCGTCGCGGGCGGCATCACAGACCACTAAGCAAGAAGTGAATTCACTGCTTGCTTCCGGGTCTGGATGCCTCTGGGGAGTGAGTTTACTTGCAGTACCGCTTACCATCCACAGCCACGTCACTACTTGTACCCGTGACTGTGGATATACTGCGGTACCTCCGTTACATATCTATCTATCTATCTATCTATCTATCTATCTATCTATCTATCTATCTATCTATCTATCTATCTATCTATCTATCTATCTATCTATCTATCTATCTATCTATCTATCTATCTATCTATCTATCTATCTATCTATCTATCTATCTATCTATCTATCTATCTATTTATCTACTGTGCATCTTGGGGTAGAAGGAAGAAAAAAAACACAGCTGCTTATTAATATTATTAATATTATTACCGCGGCACGGCATTCACTGCAAAACAAGCACACTGCATCTATCTATCTATCTATCTATCTATCTATCTATCTATCTATCTATCTATCTATCTATCTATCTATCTATCTATCTATCTATCTATCTATCTATCTATCTATCTATCTATCTATCTATCTATCTATCTATCTATCTATCTATCTATCTACTGTGCATCTTGGGGTAGAAGGAAGAAAAAAAACACAGCTGCTTATTAATATTATTAATATTATTACCGCGGCAGGCCATTCACTGCAAAACAAGCACACTGTGTAAACATGTCTCGTGGACAGACTTGGGGGGCAGAAGACCAAATAAAACAGCTGCTTGTGGGGAATGTGGGCACTCACAAAAACAACAAGGTGTACAAGTTGTTTAGCGAGAGGATGGCGGTAATGGGAATTATAATCGAACGATGTATCAATGCCACGCCTCTGCTACTGCTACTATCACGCTTCACGCAGTTTGTGTTGACGCGCATTTCACTTCCTGAAAGGGAGGGATTTCCACTCTCCATTGTGTCCAATAGACGAGCGTCCTTTTCGACCGCGTGACATTGTTCAGATAGTTTGGTGTGCCTGACAAATTGCTGTGTGAATGCAGACGAACCAAATGATGAATGCAATGTTGCAACTTCACCACCAGAACCGCACCGAGTCCACCAAAACTATGTGAAACCTTACTGTCCTCTCCTGTCATGCATTCTTCCTAACTAACTGTTATGTGTACTTTCACATGGTGGAGGGTCTACTTACTGTCTTTTGGTGATACATTCACATTTTGGTGTGAGTGTGGTGTCACTAAGTGGTGAGTTGTGATTGACACACTGTTTCTGTTGTAATTGACACACTTGCTTGTATCATTGAACACAGGTGTGGTGACGAGGCTCCACGCCCTATTAAACCTGTCACTGCTGCTGCTCTCTCACCTGTGCTCTCACCATTTTTGCTCTTTGCTCTATTTTGCTTTTCGTCCACTGTCATTTGATCAGTGATGGGCAAGCTACTTGGAAAATGTAGTAACCTACACTACTAGTTACTCTCAATTAAATATAGCTCAACTACAATGGAAGCAGTGGAGGGTTCTCTATGACAACACGTGAAACACAAATTCACTCATAATTCATAATTATTATTAATTTACATAATTAATTTAAATATATATATATATATATATTTTTTTTTTATTATTATTATTATTATTTTTTTTATTAGAAATGTTTTCCTCTGTAAAAATGCCAGTGAATTTATTTTTCTTCAAAAATTGCCAAAATTGCCAGCTCTGAGCAGGCCTGCACTGCAGTAATGACTGCAGTAAATATTTGTGCAGAATAACTGCACAGGTTGACCCAGGATTAAATAAATAATAAATAATAGCCAATCAAAATAGGCTATTAACGTCATCTAAGCACGGTCCGTGCATTTAAACTATTGCCATTGAATGGGGGATTGAATGATTGACAGCCTTGACATCCAATCAGAGAATGGCTCCTACTCTGCAGCTCTGTAGCTACACGGCTGTTTATCCCCTCGTGGGATTGATTGATTGATTGATTGATTGAAAATTGTATTAACAGAGCAGCCACGTTCGAAACCTCTATATTAGTGTATCTAACATTTAGCACTTTAATAGCAACTTATTTTTCGCCGGCGGGACATTTACTGAGGACCAGCACAACACACTTGTGGATATTATGATTTAACAAGTCTATCTGTCCAGGAGGATGACAACATTATTGCAGGTACTGTAAGCAGGCAGCCTAGCAGTTTCTAGCTTGGATGCTAATAACTACTAACGTTATCACGCTAGCTTGGATGCTAACTAACGTAATTAAGCTGGTCATGGTTCATGGTGAGCTGTTTGTGTTATAACGAGACAGCAAATTAATGAATGAATGAAAACTTTATTTGGGTGAATCGCTTGGGTGACTGTCTGAGTGACCACCTGTCGGAGTCGGAGTCCCGAAAATGGAACGTGTGTCACGCATCGACAGAACAATGTTTAGTGGATTTCGACAGCATCCTCATGCAAATGAAGGATCGATTAGATCACAAAAGACTGCTGTTTGTTGCATTGCTAGATTTGGAACTGCAGAGGAGGTCATTGAACGTTTCATCAGAAAAGAGCGAAGGATGGATTTCATTTACAAGGAGCGACAGGGACACTATTTCCTCCTAAGAAGTAACGTCATCAATGGTGGGTGAATTTTTTTTTTTTATATATTTAGTAGTTGTGTCGGGCGGGTCTGTGTTGATTATGATTTAATTGGCTGTATTTTACTGCATGCGTTCTGCCTTTCTGTGGGTAACAAGCGATTTATTTTGGTCCGCCGTGGCCCCCTCCCTCCTCCTCCTCCTCCTCCTCCTCCTCCTCCTCCTCCCTCCTCCTCCTCCTCCTCTTCCTCTCTCTCCTCCCTCTCTCTCCTCCCCTCCTCCTCTCCTCTCCTCTCCTCTCTTCTCCTCTCCTCTCCTCCTCTCGTCTCCCCTCCTCCTCCTCCTCCTCCCTCCTCCTCCTCCTCCTCCTCCTCCTCCTCCTCCTCCTCCTCCTCTTCCTCTCTCTCCTCCCTCTCCCTCCTCTCCTCTCCTCTCCTCTCCTCTCCTCTCCTCTCCTCTCCTCTCCTCTCCTCTCCTCTCATCTCCTCTCCTGTCCTCTCCTCTCCTCTCATCTCCCTCTCCTCTCCTTAATCAGAGTTTCCAACGCTATAGGTCTATATGACAGGCGTTGTACTCTTAAACAGTAATGTATATTTGTAGATCTGGTATGTCATAAATGTCTGGATGTAGCACTACTGTCTATATCTCTGTATGTCATATATAGATGTAGCAGTACTGTCTACCTGTATGTCATGTTATGATGAATTGAAAATGGGGGACCCTGATGTAAACAAGACGAAAGTCTTTCTCTGGTCTGCATCCCCTTAACAATTGTGTGTATTGAGCCGTACTGTATTGTACCCATTCTGCAATCTGTTAAATAAAGTTTTCATTCATTCATTCATTCATTCATTCATTCATTCATTCATTCATTCATTCATTCATTCATTCATTCATTCATTCATTCATTCATTCATGCATTCATTCATTCATGCATTCATTCATTCATTCATTCATTCATTCATGCATTCATTCATTCATTCATTCATTCATTCATTCATTCATTCATTCATTCATTCATTCATTGTCCTTGTGTTACATAAAACCCACCTGTGGCCTCGTGCAGAGGAAGGTGGTAAATACATGTTAAGATATTCCAATGTACAGTTTTGCATACCATTGACTCAGAATGGTCTGTTTTATTGAAATCGTCACAGCAGTATAGTTTGTTTATACTTCAGAAGTATGATACTTAAACATGGTCCCCAAAATGAATGGAAGCGAATGAGGAGCCTGACACCTGGGAGGAATGGGGGTGTTGCAGCGTTGGGGATGTTTAAAAAATATAATTTAATATATAATACAATAATTTGTGCTTCACCAAAAAATTTGGTCAGCAGCCTCCACTGAATGGAAGCTATCCCCAGATAAATGTAGCAAGCTACACTACAAGAACATGGCAAAAATAGCTAGCTACATCGGCACTACTTTTTTTTTTTTTACTTCATGATCAAGTTTCCACCAAACAAATAGGCAGGCAAAAAAATTCTCAGTTTGATTGTTTATTATAAAACTGAAACAAGCGCTGGCTTTTTGTTGTTATTGACATCTTTATCAATGCCATCAGCCCTGGAAATATCGAATCCCTCTGCCTCTGCTATTTCACGCGGACTGGTTCATGTGGTCTGTGTTTTGATTTTCACTTCCTGGTTTGCCGAGCCTTGGAGTGGCATGCCCCGCCCTATCCTGCCTCTGATTGGCCTACCCGGAAAGTTTTGCCCTAACCTTACCCAATCGTGAGTCGTTATACTCATATCTAAACCAACCAACCAATCATAGTGGGTTTTCTCCGGGGAGTTTTTTTCCCCACAAATCTTTATTCAGCAGTCCAGTTCTTCGGACAGTAGCGTGTAGCGTTTTGCTCACGCTACGTCACTACTTGGATCTAAAAATAGCTACACTACAGAGAACGCTACTTGGTTCAAAAGGAGCGACGCTACCATGACGCTACTGAGAAATGTAGTTAAGCTATGTAGCGTCGCTACTTGTAGCTAGCTACAGCCCAACACTGCATTTGCTCTCCATTTTTGTTATTTAAATAGGAAATAAATGTTGTTATTTTTGCTAAAGACGTGTACGACTTCTTGTTATCCACCATTTTACAACCAATGCCTACCGGGAATCGAGCCATATTCCTGTGACTGTTGGGGCCTTAGGGCAAGTCATATATGCTTGGTTGTAACACTAACATACACTCGACACTGCAGCACTCAAGTTTTAACATTGCTACTCAGCTGATAGAGTTGTACCTTTCCTGCTGACTTGTCATACACATCTTGTAAGTCACTTTGGATAAAAGCGTCAGCTAAATGACAAAATGTAAATGTAAATGTAAATATACTGTTTGAGGTATTCTGTAAAGTAGGTATATGGTTCAGGTCTTTCTTTACCATCTTAACCAGGCCGGCAGAAAAGTGGCAATCTTTTTACTTGAACTTGAGGACTGCATACTCTTTTTGCAAAGCTTAGCTTTATACTTTATCATTATAGCACATGTATGAGCCTGCTCTCTTTTGAAAGATAACATTCTGAAATTACTAATGCAAAAAAGGGGAATCACTTTTAGTGATAATGAAATAGAGTAACAGAGGTTTGAACTTGAGTTGAACTTGAACTTGTGTACTCACATTTTTCTTTAGTGGTTGCAATATTCCATATTCTATTATTCCAGCATAGAGGTATGAGCTGTAAAACACTGCGGTTTCATAGCATGAAGTCTTATGTAGTATATGTCCAAATCTCATAGAAATCCGTTCAGAAATTTGTCTTAGTAAATGTTCCAAAATCCATTTCTTCCATCCACCATTCCAGAACCCCAGCCCAATTATCCAGGGGCATAGCAACAACTTCTGGGTCCCCCACCCCTTCCAACAAATGACATGCGGGATAGGCAAATCATTTTTTTTACAACACTTTTGGTTATATTTGGCGAAATTCTCTTTTCATCCCAACAGCAAGCAGTGAAAACTAGAGAGAATCAAATGCTCTTAGAATAACTCTGTCCCAGGCCCTGACTGAAGGCCTGAAGTGAGGGGGATTCAATCTCCTTCTGGATTAAATCCAATCGTGTTAAGTGTCACGGAACCTGCTTGTAACACATGTACATGCAGCCATTTCAAACTCTCAGGATGCCTGGGTCTTAATAGCCGCTCCAATTTCTCCGGCCTGCCAAGTCGCATTCCCGTAGTTGCATTGAAAAACTAACACCGTGTTTGTGTTTGACATCATAAGGTACACAGAGTGCTGCTGATCAGAGGCTGGGAAATAATAATTATTATTATTAATTTAAAATCCAGCTTGAAGCTGCTGGTGTCGGTGCCGGTGAATATTTATGTTAGGGGGGCTGCGGTAGCTGAACCCAATAGCAAAGACACAGGGAGAGAGAGAGTGGAGAGTTTAGGATATTTATTCCAATAGGTACCATGCGGCAAAGTAAAACAATGGAATGTGCAGAATGTGCTATCAGGAGCGCTTTTCGTTTTCCTCGGGAACGTCCGGGCGGGTGGCGTCTCGATAGACAGCGTAGGCCGGCAGCGGATTGTCCTGGGCACAGGGAGAACAAAGGTTAGCGAAGGATTGGCAATAGGAGAGAGCAGCAAGGTAGGATACGTCCTCGTACCTAGGTTGGCTAGTTAACACTAGGACGATGAGCGACAGGATCCGTGGAGTGTATATCGGAACGGGTTGATGAGCGGATCACTCTCAGCTGCGTCGATTGCTGCCAGTTGACAGTGTGTGAACGCTACGGCAGGAAGCTGCCCATGTAAGGGCACGGAAGGAGGGGGACAGAGGTAGGCCCGGGCCGTGATTGTGACAATTTATTCTCACCTCATATATATCTATCCACGCCTGTCTGTATTTACCTACACATACAGTAGTCCTTTTACATATCTGTAGATACTATATACATCCTACTCTACCAGTTACACTGCTGGCCAGTATGACTTACTGTTTTCACTGTACATATTATACTACAACTCTGTACATACATCTGATTAGCACTACACTCAGTAGTACTAATTTATATTGTACCCAGTTTAATCACCTGTACATTGTATATTGCTGTTGCACTTTACTGCTACATTTGCACTCTGGTTGGATGCCAAACTTATTTTCGTTGTACTGTACATGTGCTGTATAATGATAATACATTGTAATCTAATCTAATCTAATCAAATCTGTTCTAATCGAATCTGCTACTGGCCTGAAGAGCGATGCACAGCCTGCTCCTATTCTACTTGACATGTAAAGCTCACTCTATCCCTTTTCTCAGAAATTGCCTACTCCACCTTTAATCCATAGTGGAAATAAGGGCAGCACCGTTATCACCACCCCTTCATAAATTGCCATACATTTAAAATAGGGCCATAAAAAGGACAATTCTGCTGAAGCTTCAATAGCCTTCACAGGAAAACCCACATTTTCAAAAGTAAAAAAATAAAATAAAAACGTTTAAACAAACGTTTTAGTCCAGACCCTCTGCGGGCCCCTCCTCCAGCCTGGGGCCCTGGGATTGTGAGTTCCACCCACCCAACGCGTCCACGCCTCTGCCCAATAAGTCTACAGGGACCGTCTGGGATGTGACACATAGAGAGACCGTCGATTAGCTCCTGTTGCTCAGGCAACGACAGGGGGGAAAAAAAGAGAGGGAAAAAAACGCTTGACAAAACAAACAAGTAAGAAAATGCGTGACCCATTAAAAAGAAAAACGTGATTAGCAATTAGCGTCGGCGGGTGATGAATGGCTGTCCTCGGTGGGCTGTTCTCCACCGGCCCCGTGGAGATGAGGCCTTTATGATGATGTTACACGGCTGGCTGCACGGAACACTATACGGATTATTCCGCTTTTTCTTTCTTTCCCTTTTTTTATTTGTTCCCCCTTTTTTTACAGGCCTGATAAAAAACAAAAGGATAGGGTTGTTAGTTACTGTACCCATGATTCTACACTAATGGGGACACGTGCACACACACACACACACACACACACACACACACACACACACACACACACACACACACACACACACATACATACACATACACACACTCACACATAAATACACAGATAACCTTGTGTATGCACACACACACATAATTATACACTCACACATACACTCACACCCACACACACACACACAAACACACACGCACACACACAAACTCACACACACGCACATACACCTAACATACACACACACACTCTCACACACACACACACACACCCACACACACACACACACACATAAATATACAGATATATAATTACACACCATCACACAAACATACTGTATGCACACACACACATAATTATACACACTCACACATACACTCACACACACACTCAAACACACGCACACACACACTCACACACACAAACACTCTCACACACACACACACACACACACACACACACACACACGCACACACACACTCACACACCCCACACACACACACACACACACACACACACACACACACACACATACACACACACACACACACACACACACACACACACACACACACACACACACACACACACACACACACACACACACACACACACACACACACACACACACACACACACACACACACACACACACTCTCACACACTCTCACACACACCAAATACACGGATACCCTTGTGTATCACAAGTCACATAAACACACTGTATACACACACACAGATACTGTACACACACAATTACACTTCCGCTGCCAGAAATGGAGTGAGACGGCAGAATCACGCCAGTCGCACCCCGAACGACCCGACCCTCGCAGATGGAGAAAAGCAATCATTGTAATGTGACGCATTCCCACGCGCGCAGTCGAAGCAGTAAATATACGTCCGTTGAGAGCGCACGCTTCAGAATCCTGAACCAGAATGGGAAAAGAATGTTCCGGATATTGTTATGTCCTCCCCTGTACAGCTGTAGTCGCCCCCACTCATGGGCTCTCGTCGTGCTGTATGTCATTATAAAGAGGCAATACGATGACAAGCACACGAGCCACTCGCAGGGCACACGCAAAAACAGACACACACTTATACACATAGTGTATAGACACATGCAGGACACACACACACAGTCTGAGAGCCACACACACATACATGCATGTACGCATATACGCACATGTGGACTATGAGGCAAATGTGGTTGGTCTGTAGTAGGGCCAGGGCTTGACACTAACACCGGCCACCGGCCAAATGCTGGTAGAATTCGGCTGTGGCCGGTAACTCCGTCATTCTACCGGCCACAGTGGCCGGTGACTTTTTTTCGATGAAAAAAAAACATTGTAGTCTACAAAAGACATCGACAATAATTAAGTCAATCCAAGTGATACTACATAATACTACAACTCCCACAACAATTCGGAAAAGTGCATTACCGGCCAGATCCTGGTAGTGGTGCTGGCTCGAGAATGGAGTACTCCTTGTTTTCAGACCGGATGTAATTTTTTTTCATTCAGGCCTACTTTTTCTGTTAGCGTGAAGCTATGCCTTCATCAGATCGCATGGAATACCTTTTGCGAGGCCGAATTCAGTATGCAGTAAAGGAATATAGCATCAGCCAATGGACATATCGATCTACCAGATGGCAATCAATAACTGGGAAATCCTTTTTGGGATCCAACCGGCCACAGGTAAGAACGATTTCACGTAGATTTCATGCTAATCAGGCCTTGTTAGCATAGCCAACCAGCCGATGAATGAATGAATGAAAACTTTATTTAACAGATTGCAGAATGGGTACAATACAGTACGGCTCAATACACACAATTGTTAAGGGGATGCAGACCAGAGAAAGACGTTTGTCTTGTTTACATCAGGGTCCCCCATTTTCAATTTATAGTGACATTTATGACATACACAACATACATGACATCATGACATCATGACACATCAGTGTATGATGCTACAATAACGAATGCCGTTATTGGTAATCAATAATCAGAAACGACGTTCCCCCCCCCCCCCCCCTTTCATGCATTCATGGTGGAACATGATACCGAGCATATGCATTTTGATTTTAAACATATTCATCACGCTATAAAATGGGAACGTATTGATGAAAAAATTATTTAGTGTGGTGATTTTTGGCTGGTGAAAATGCTGAGTGGCTAGTGACTTTGGAAAACCACTAGCCACAGTGGCTAGTGAGCCAAAAAGTTAATGTCAAGCCCTGAGTAGGGCTGACCCCTATTAGTCGAATAGTCTAATCGATCGAAAGGATCCGTAGTCGACTGTCAACCTCTTAGTCGAATGCAAAAAAAATTACAATTATTATATATATATTTTATTATTATTATACATTTTTTTTTCATTCTTTCCAAAAGAAAATAGGCCTAGAAGCGTGGCTAACGCTAATGGCACGCATACAAGGGGCTAACTGCCTAAGAAAACAGGCACAGAGGCACTGAAAGAGGATTTCACCCATCTAATGAACACACTAGACTAGACAAATATCAAGATGTATCCATCAGTGGACCAATTGCATGCTTTCGCAGAGAACAAGAAGCCTTCCGTCGACTCCTTCAGACATTAAGCACCCTCACAGCCCAAATGGAATGATTTTTTCATAGTCGACTAATAGTTGACGGCTAATTTTGCCGACTACGAGTCAACTATACAAATCCTTAGTCGGGGACAGCCCTAGTCTGTAGCGTGTGGGCTGGTTGGTCTTGAGTCTGTGGGCTGGTTGGTCTTGAGTCTGTGGGCTGGTTGGTCTTGAGTCTGTAGGCTGGTTGGTCTTGAGTCTGTGGGTTGGTCTGTGGGCTGGTTGATCTTGAGTCTGTGGGTTGGTCTTGAGTCTGTGGGTTGGTCTGTAGGCTGGTTGGTCTTGAGTCTGTGGGTTGGTCTGTGGGCTGGTTGATCTTGAGTCTGTGGGTTGGTCTTGAGTCTGTAGGCTGGTTGGTCTTGAGTCTGTGGGCTGGTTGGTCTTGAGTCTGTAGGCTGGTTGGTCTTGAGTCTGTGGGTTGGTTGGTCTTGAGTCTGTAGGCTGGTTGGTCTTGAGTCTGTGGGCTGGTTGGTCTTGAGTCTGTGGGTTGGTCTTGAGTCTGTGGGCTGGTTGGTCTTGAGTCTGTAGGCTGGTTGGTCTTGAGTCTGTGGGTTGGTTGGTCTTGAGTCTGTAGGCTGGTTGGTCTTGAGTCTGTGGGCTGGTTGGTCTTGAGTCTGTGGGTTGGTCTTGAGTCTGTGGGCTGGTTGGTCTTGAGTCTGTGGGTTGGTTGGTCTTGAGTCTGTGGGTTGGTTGGTCTGGAGTCTGTGGGTTGGTTGGTCTGGAGTATGTGGGTTGGTTGGTCTGGAGTCTGTGGGTTGGTTGGTCTGGAGTCTGTGGGTTGGTTGGTCTTGAGTCTGTGGGTTGGTCTTGAGTCTGTGGGTTGGTCTGGAGTCTGTGGGTTGGTTCGTCTGGAGTCTGTGGGTTGGTTGGTCTGGAGTCTCTGGGTTGGTCTTGAGTCTGTGGGTTGGTCTTGGGTCTGTGGGTTGGTTGGTCTGGAGCCTGTGGGTTGGTTGGTCTGGAGCCTGTGTAGCTCCTTCCTTAGAATAGAATAGAATAGAATAGAAATACTTTTATTATCCAGAGGGAAATTTGACACTGCAAATCGCTCAGCATTTAAACATTTAGACAGAACACAAATAAGAATAACAAAACAAAACAAATTGCCTAAGATAAGAGTAGAATAAAATAGAATAAAAATGGAATAAAATATACAGTAAATAAATAAAGTAAAAATATACTGAGGTCTACAGTAGGTGTAATATTGCACAGTGCTGTTTCAAAAGTAAGAGTCCAGGAAGATGGTAACTGTCACTCTGTGCTCAGTGATGCAGTGAGGCACAGTGATGCATTGTATAGTCTGATGGCTGTTGGAATGAAGGACTTCCTGTGCCGTTTAGTGCTGCATTTAGGTAGTGTGAGCCTGGCACTGAACATGCTCCTCCTGTCCAGTGATGCCGGTAACGCGTTACTAAGTAACGCGTTATTGTAATCTGATTACTTTCCCCCGAAAATAGTAATCTAACGCGTTAATCTTTAAAAGCCAGTAATCTGATTGCAGTTACTTGTCCAAGTGGCTGTGCATTACTATTTCGTTACTATCTCATCATAAATTCATAATGCAGGCGGAATGCAGTATTTTATTTCGTTTTCGACAGTCAAAAATACATTTTTGAGCTGTTTTTCTTATTTGGGAGTGACGTGGTGTGGCAGTGAAAGGGTTACACAAGAATGTGGCCCGCGGCGTGACTGGACTCTCTGT
>NW_028174862.1:864502-992002 GCF_963971535.1 Notolepis coatsorum | reverse complement strand
AGCTCTTGAGTGATTTATCACAGCCTGAGTTCTCTTTCGTACAGATAAAAACCTTTTTGAAAAATACAAAAGGTAAATCTGTTAAATTAGAGGAATTCTTCCCTGATTTAAGGAAGTTTCACGATTCTGTCACAATACACATGAGGAGTGGGGAGGAGGCAGGGCAACCTTTTTTCTCTCACCAAGAGGGATTCCGCTTAAAGAAAATATTGTCAAAAGTCAGAGCAAAAATCAAGGAGGAGGCTGTTGTTGCTGATGATATATAGGCCTAATGTGGTTTTTTTGTTTGGTTGCTGCTGTGTTGTATACTAAACATATGTGACTTTAAACTGGGGTATTTAAACGTTAATGGTGCTAGAGAAGATGGTAAGAGAGCTGCTCTGTACAACCTGATCAGGGGCAAGAAGCTAAATGTTACTTTGCTACAGGAAACTCACAGCACGGTTGAAAATGAATCTGACTGGAAGAGGGAGTGGGGTGGAGGAGCTTTCTTCAGTCATAAGAGTAGTAGCAGTGGGGGAGTTGGCATTATTTTTTCTAGGGATTTTCTACCTGCTTCATGTGTTGTTGATGAGATCATTCCAGGCAGGTTGCTTAAACTCTGTGCTGTATTTGAAAATGTATTTTTTGGTTTTTGGTTTTTGATGAGTTAAAAAAGACTCTTAGTGCTTGTAGTGGTGAGGAGTACTGTATCTGTTTGTGGGTGGTGATTTTAACTGCACTGAAGATCCCGTGTTAGACAGGAATCATCCGGAGCCGCATGCGGCTTCTAAAGCCTGTCTTATACGACTGGTTGAAACCCTTGAACTGTGTGATATTTGGAGATATCTCCACATTAATAAGCGGCAGTATACCTGGGCTCATTCCAGGGATAATTATTTATCGTTAGCCAGGCTTGATCGTTTGTATTATTTTGAACATCACATGAGTGTGGTCACAGGCTGTTCCATAAGTCCGGTGGGTTTCTCTGACCACTCCCTTGTGCAGTGTTCCATTTTTATAAAAAATGTAAAATGTAAAAGTGCATATTGGCACTTTAATGTCTCTCTGTTGTCTGACAATGGTTTTAAGGATGCTTTTAGGTCTTTTTGGGCTGACTATAGGCAAACTAAACGTGACTTTAGTTCACTGCAACAGTGGTGGGATGTAGGTAAAATACATATAAAACAGCTTTGCCTACAGTACACTCTCAATGTTACAAGAGACATGGCCAGATATACGAGAGCTCTGGAGAGAGAAGTGATGGAGATGCAGGAGTTGGCAGGCTCCACTGGAGAAAGAGAACATATTGAAGTTTTCAAAAGGAAAAAAATCAGCTCTGTCTGACCTGCTGGGTATCTCTGCTAGGGGCGCTCTGGTTAGATCCCGTTTTCAAAACGTGGTCCAGATGGATGCTCCGTCTCACTTTTTCTTTGGTTTGGAGAGCAAGAATGGCCAAAAGAGGCTGCTACACCCTCTGAGGTCAGACACTGGGCAGATACTGCATGAGACAGCCAACTTCTGTCAGTGTGCGGTTGGTTTTTACAAAGAGCTCTATAGAACTGAGTACCAAGAAGAGCCGGAGGTAGAGTCTCAGCTGAGGACGGCGCAGAGCTGGAAGCACAGCTGTCAGGCCAAGAGCTGATAGAGGCTTTGTAGAGCATGCAGAGTGTGTTCAGGCTCCGTTTCATTCCTGACAGGACCGGCTGATCTGGTCTGGAGACCTGTGGCCCGAGCCATACTGGAGCGGTGTGGTGGGCTAATTCTGGCTGAGCCAATGTTCCTCGTGGATTTGAAGGGATGTACAATGAAAAACCTGCCCCATTTCTACAAGGGACTGTTAACAGTGTGGGGCTTGTTTACGAAAGAGAGACTGAAGGACGGTGACTCTTTGTACTGGCTTCTGAGGGAGCCGGTGGTTCATGGGACTTGTTTTCAGGGTGGGGCCGAGCCAGCGCTGAGGCAAAGGCTGTGTGAGGCGAAGATCTTCATGTTGGGCAATGTGCTGGAGGTGTGCGGTCCCCTTTTTGATAATGCTGCCGGTCTGGACTCACAGCTGGGCACAAGGTCTGTCAGGGTGATGGGCCGCCTATTGGGAGGCTGGAAACAGCAGCTGACTGATAATGAACTGGAAATGTGTGTTGATTATTGTAATGGTCAGTTATTGCCTGCTGTAAATTATTCTTTTCCTGAGGTGAAACTTAGTCCTATTTTTAAATGTGATGGTTGTCTGTTAGAGGTGAGCAGTGCTTCTGATTGCAGGCTGAGCACCATGGTGGGAAAAGTTGTGTATTACCTGTGTGTTAAAGTGTTGAACCAAAACAGGCTGAAGGATAGGGTTGACACTCCAGGGAGATCTCATCTGGGCCTGCAGGAGGCTCAGAGGCCTGAGTGGAGAGCACTATACAAACCACTGTTAACTAAAAGAGTTGGGGATTTACAGTGGAGAATTTTACATGGTGCAGTTGATGTGAACGCGTTTGTCTCTGTGATTAATTCTGATGATGAAGACACCTGTCCTTTCTGCACAGAGAGGGAAACAGTTTTTCACAGTTTTTTAAAGTGTGACAGGCTCTTGGTTTTTTTTCAGTTCCTGACCCGCATGTTTGTGATGTTTGATGAACATCTTACTCCAAAGATGTTTATTTTTGGGTACAGGTACAGCAGGAGGAGGAGGTTAAAGTGTCAGCTCTTCAACTTCCTGCTGGGTCAGGCAAAAATGGCCATTTATCTAAGCAGGAGGAAAAAGATTGAGGATTCGGTGCTGGTAGATACCACTATCTTGTTTAGATGTATGGTACAGGCAAGGTTGCGAACAAATTTTCATTTTTAACAGTTGACCAGCAATGTAGCAGAGTTTGAGATGATGTGGTGTTACAAGTGGGTGTTGTGTACAGTTGTGGAGGGGTTGGAGTTGGTTTTTGGCTCTGTTCTGATGTGAAGTTTGTCTTTTATTTTCCTTGATTTGATTTGCTGTTCTGTGGTTTGCGTTATACATTCTGATGTATTGTTGATTGCTGAGTGAGAAAATAAAGTTGTGTTTTAAATCTCTCTCTCTCTCTCTCTCTCTCTCTCTCTCTCTCTCTCTCTCTCTCTCTCTCTCTCTCTCTCTCTCTCTCTCTCTCTCTCTCTCTCTCTCTCTCTCTCAGCTTATTTTGAGCAGCTGTGTGTTTGACAGTAAAAGACAAAGCTGTCACAGGTTCCAAGTTTGGAGCATTGCAGAACGCGGACGGACCGGCCAGGGGCGCTCGGAAGCTGATTTTGGGCAGCTGTGTGTTGGGCAGGGGCCAGGGGCGCTCGGCAGCTGATTTTGGGCAGCTGTGTGTTGGGCAGGGGCCAGGGGCGCTCGGCAGCTGATTTTGGGCCCAGTAAAAAAGGTATGAAGTCGGGCCCCATCACCTCTTGCCGCACATCCAGGACCCCCTCGACCCGTTCAAAGCTTTAAATAACTCTACCTTTGCTAATCTCTTTAGGTCCAATACTTAATTTCCAATACTTACGACCAGGGTTCGAGTTATCACCTGAGAGCTATGAGGGCCCCCGAAACCAGGTGCGGCCGGAATATTTTTAACACTAAGTATAGACTGTTGGAAACTTAACGAATGCTATAATATGCAGTACAACTGCCTATAAACACTACATACACCGTCGTTTCGGGCTGCATGCTGGAGTTAAGTACATTGTAAATACAATTATATTAATGATGATCGGGTAATTTATATTTTGAAAAAATAAATCACCTAATGCTCTAATAATTTGTTCAGTCAGTCAGCCCTTAGAATCGTCCTAAATCTCCCCACCCCCATACGGCGCCAGTGCAAAATGGTCCTCCTTATTGATCCTATATAAATAAGTGATTAATTATAATTGGTATTGTTTGGCGCTGCGTCCGACCAGTTTTCTGGCTGCACTCTATAATTATTGAGTAAAGAAAGTTTAATCACACATTTCAGGTTAGCAATTACAAGTTGATCAAAGCCATTTTTCTCCGTAGAAGTCACCTCGTCTGAAATCAATCCATCATACATGTGCAGTGCTGCTGTCGAGTGAATACCTGTTATCTCAACTTTTCCAGAATTATCAAGCTGAAAAACATTGTTTTTCAAGTTGTCATTGTGACTCAACAACAGCTTGGGTCTGTCAGGAATTGACAAAATGCTCGTACCTCTAGGCCCAAGGCCTCTGTGTCCCGGAGGACTGAGGATTTAATTGCTGCAAAAATAGACCGTTCACAAGAAGATATTGAATATTCCCGAGAATAGGGCACCCATATGTCTCACACCCACAGTCTGATGCCAGTTAGCTGTCTTATATGAGAGCTCTAGACCCTTGCATGCACAGAGGTTTTATACTTTCACTCAGTGATTTAGATGAATGGTGACATCCGTTGTTCACGTGAGTTTCCATCACGTGAGACCATGTTGATCTTCTCGATTGAGCTGCTGTTAGCGGTTCCAGTTCCCAGGGCGGTAATTAGTCATAAATGATTGGGATTCCCTCGTTAGAAGAAATATCCCATGTCCTTAGTTGGGGATAGACCTGGGAGTGGTACATTCTTCCCACTTCCGACTCTTGCGACACCCCTAGAATTACACTTTTTAACACTAAACCATATTTGTATCTATTTATTACTAAAGGATTTGCACTACATTCCTTAATTTTTTGTACTTCATTTCTACTTTAGGTTGTACTGTAGTTTGTATAGTGTATATTTTGTATAGTGTTTGGTCTTTATTCTTTTAACTTTTTTACTGTATGAAGCACAATCTCGGGGGGCCCATACAGCTAACTTCATACAGAACCAAGTGTTTCACTGTAATGTACCTCATATGTGACAAATAAAATAAAACTTGAACTTGAATGCGTCAGCTGGGCCTTCAGCCTGTTTTGATCTTTGTTTTATTCTACAGGTCTCTCTCTCTCTCTCTCTCTCTCTCTCTCTCTCTCTCTCTCTCTCTCTCTCTCTCTCTCTCTCTCTCACATCGGCGAGTCAAGCCAAGATCGACTTCACCAGTGAAATCCTATCTAATGAATTAGCCACAGGGCTGAGAAGGCTGCTTTCCAACACGACCACCAGTGGCATACTGTGCGGTTGGACTAGAGTTGCATTCGAAGAAATTACCAAACCTTACATTGAAAATATATTTTCCCTTCTCTCTATTTTTTCTTTTTTCTTTCTTTATGTAGCCACCTGAATATGTCTGGCTATTATTCAGTGTGTTTAACGTTAATCTTTTGCATTTCCTGTGTTCACGAGGACGTTGTAACCAGTTGACCGCTCTTGATCATACCTACCTGGACATGGACACTTAACGTGCGGTTCTCTTTGATTGATTGATTGATTGAAAAGTTTATTAACAGATTGCAGAATGGGTACAGTACAGTACAGCTCAATACATACAATTGTTAAGGGGATGCAGACCAGAGAAAGACTTTCGTCTTGTTTACATCAGGGTCCCCCATTTTCAATTCATCATAACATATATGACATACATGACATACAGATAGACAGTACTGCTACATCTATACATTTATGACATATCAGATTTGCAAATACAGTACTGTTTGTGATACAAAAGTGTCCAGAAAAGGAGTGTATATACATTTGGCATAGAAACTGTACATTGGAGGAGGTTGGTTGGGTGGGGTGGGGTTGGGTGGGTTGGGTGAGGGCTGTACATTGGAGGTGTGGGGGGGGGGGTTGGGAAGGGGACACACACACATTTTACACTGTACATTGGAATATTGACAAAGCCTTACTTGGTCATTTACTGTACAACTAGGTTAGGACATTTGTAGGGGCCAGTTTCGAATTGCAGTCTCACGTAGGTGTTTTTTGAGAGTGTTTTTGAAGGTGGGTAGTGATTCACATTCCTTTACAGCTTTAGGCAGGGCGTTCCACATTGATGTGGCATAATTGCGAAACGTGTTTAGTCCCTTGTTTGATCCGAATCTGGGTTTTACATGATTTGTGGAGCTCCCTCTGGTGTTGTGATCGTGGTATTCACTGACCTTTGGGAAGTATTTTGACATGTACATGGGTACCTTGGTCGCGTAGTGTATCTTGTAGACCAGGCCCATTGCAAGTTGCTGTACTCTGTCGTCTACTCTAAGCCATCCTAGGTTGTCAAAGTGGGCAGGGGTGAGGTGGGTTCTAGGAGTCAGGTCAAGTAGTAGTCTGACTAGCTTGTTTTGAGATGTTTGTAATTTGTTTTTTAGTGCCTTTGAGGTGCTTTGGTACCATGAGGTGCAAGCATAGTCGTAGTACCCTTGAATGAGTGCTCCTGCTAGAGTCTTCAGGGTATTCTTGTTTACCAGAGAGGAGATCCGGTACAAGAATCGCGTTCGTTGGTTGACTTTTTTTATTACATTGGATGCCATTTTGTCACAGGAAAGATTAGCCTCTAGGATGGAACCCAGGTAGGTAATTTCATCTTTCCTTGTGATAATATTGTCACCCACTGTAACCGAGAAGCCGTCGGTCTTGCTGAGTTTGTTATTTGAACCGAAGAGAATGGACTCTGTTTTGCCCATGTGTAATGATAGTTTGTTGTCGGCGAGCCATATGCAGATTTTGCCTAGTTCCGAGCTGAGGGCTTTTTCAACCTGTAACTTGTTCTTGTCAGAGACCAGCAGGGCTGAGTCGTCCGCAAACAGGAACAAGTTGCAGTCACAAGCTGACGACATGTCATTTGCATAAATTAGGAATAGTAGCGGTCCTAGTATGCTTCCTTGTGGAACACCACAGCTCACTGTGAGGGGGGGGGATAGTGTACCGTTTACTTCCACCATCTGTTCCCTCCCCTCCAGGTAGGATTGTATCCAGCTCACTGATAAACTATCAAAACCAATTGCTTTTAGCTTGTCAATCAGAATGGTGTGATTGACAGTGTCGAAGGCCTTTTGTAGGTCCAGCATGACCATGCCGCAGTATTTGCCCGCGTCCACCTCTTGTTTGATGTGGTCGTTCAAGTAGAGAAGGCATGTGTCAGTGGAGTGGGATGTTCTGAAGCCAGATTGGAATTCGTAGATTAGATTTTTTTCCGTGAGGTACTTTTCGATCTGTTCGTATACTATTTTTTCCATGACTTTCGAGATGGATGTAAGGATAGAAACAGGGCGGTAGTTACCCGGGTCTAATTTGCTGCCCTTTTTGTGCAGGGGTGTTACTCTCGCAATTTTGAAGTCCTTGGGGACGTGTCCCTGTTTTATGGAGAGGTTTATTATGTGTGTGATGACTGGGGTGATGGCTGCTGCTGAGTCTCTGAGGAATTTGGAGGGGATGTTGTCATGGCCAGTGGCCTTGTTTGGTTGGAGGGCGCTCAGTTTTTTGAGTACCTCATCTGTAGTTACTATTTCCAGTTTGAAGTCGTCTTTGTGGACGCCTAGGTTCTTGTAGTATGCTACTATGTGTTCTACCCCATACTGCCCTGAGTGGGAGGGTAGTTTGTTTACCAGTGTTGTGGCTATGTTTGTGAAGAAAGTGTTTAAGTAATTGGCTACATCCAGCTTGTCTGTGATGAGCGTGTTGTCCGTCTTTATGTTTATGTTTGAGAACCTGGTTTTGAGTTTTTTACTGCAGCCTAGTTGATTGTTGAGTAATTTCCAAAGTTCACGTGGTTTATTTTTGTTTTCCTCGGTTTTGTCATTGATGAAATTTTTTTTAGCAGTTTTGATCATGGAGTTTACGTCATTTCTTAGTCTGTTTCTTTCTAGTTTGAGTTCAGTCACGTGGTCTTGGAGTTCACTGCTCGTGCTTTTGGTAGGCTTTGACTGACTTTTACGAAACTCAGAGCATTTTTTGTCTCTGGCTTTCATAGCGGTCAGTATTTCAGTGTGCATCCATGGCTCAGCGCGATTTTTTACCCTGGTGGTTCTTAGGGGGGCCATGTTGTTTAGTATTGATGAAAATTTGGTTTTGAAGCCAAGCCAAGTTTCTTCAACCAGTGTACCATTGAGTTCATCTGACCAGTCCAGACTCTCCAGTTCAAGGTTAAAGGCCTCGCTAGAGTAGGTTTTGAGGTCTCTAGATGTGACTGTTTTGTGACAGCCAGCCTTTAGTTTTAGCTTTTTGCGGGTACAGAATATCATATAATGATCACTTAACCCGCATGCTATAACCCCTTTATTGGATATCTTGGACTTGTCAGAGGTCAGTATGAGGTCAATGGTAGTCTGAGTTGATTCACATATCCTTGTGGGTTGGGTGATTAGTTGGCTGAGGCCGTGCAGATCACAAAACCTATTGAAGGATTTGAAGACGGGTGCATCTTTTTGTTGCATATCCGTGTTCCAATCCCCAATACGAATTTTTTCCGCATCCTCAGCTCCAGCTAAGCACACATCCAGAGTATCATAAAAGCCAGTTTGACGTTTCATAGCGAGACAGGACTACAGGTGCCGGCAGGGGGCGGTGGTGGTCGCTGGGCAGGAAGGACATCAGGCGAAGAAGAATGGGTTCAACGCCAAGTGCAGCAGAGAGGAACTTCCTCTTCGACGTTCTACACGGAGGAAGAAGGACGTCTAAAACGGGAGCACCAGCGAGTCAGCACGCGAGGAACAGACTCAGCTACAAAACAGGTTATCCTATAAATACATGCAGTAGTTGAGCGTTTGATTAATGCGCCAGATGAACTCAGTTACACAACGGGTTATCCTAGAAATATCTGCGGTAGCTTAGCGTTTGGTTAATGTGCCAGAGACACTGTGAATGAAGCATCGCCGAAGACCAGGTGGTAGACATTGGCCACCTTGCGTTAGCTGTGTATAGGCATCATAGCAGGAGGGTTCAACACGACCCACAGTTTAACTGTGTTTAGGCGAGTACCACAGTTTAGCACGCGCGCCGGCCCACCTCTTCAGCCCAGCAGAGGACGCCACTACACTGCACGCTTCTCCAGCCTCTCCAAGCCGTTGCCCAGCAGCACCTGCCCCAGTGTCTACTCCGCCCCGCTGGCTGTTATCGCGGGATCTCTGTCGGCCATCTTAGCACCCGGACTAGTGGTGCTGAGGTTGGGCCCGCCATCTTGGATAAGTACCAGCGACGTTCTGAGTGTTGAAACGTGTTCGGTAGACAGTCCACAGGCTCTGTAAGAGTGAAGATAAACGGTGCTTTGAACAAACGCTGGAGAGCAGTGTATAGGGGCGCCCCAACCATTTCAAGCCGGCTTTAGATAGGACTTTATTTGCTAAATGTGGGCCCACTGTTAATTTCTTTTGAGTGTAATAATAATGTCTGGTTCTTTATAAAATTTTAACAAAGCGGGGCTCGCAACTCACTTGTAGTTCCAAGGTGATTTTAATAAACAAAACAAGCAGTAGATGCAACGTTTCAACCTTACCGGTCTTCCTCAAGCATGCATACAACACAAAATGACATATTTTTCATACAGGAAGTGAAAAATCAGCCCTACCTGGTGATCAGGGGCGGTCCCAAGACTTGCATGATTGATACATTTACATGATTAAGACATAATTTACAGATAGGCAACAGGCAGTAGTGTATAAGGTACAAATCCTAGCCACTGAAAACTAAAACTAAAATGAAAAAAACAAAAAACAAAGTATATTGACTGTCTCCCTCTATACTGTAGGTTAAATTTATAAATAAGGTCTAATGTCAAAGTCTTCATTGAGTCCTGTTGGTGCCATAGTTTTAAGATAATGGATCCACCATACTTCTCTCCTCAGTAGGAGATTATCTATATCTCCCCCTCGTCTTAGAAGATGCACTCTCTCTATTCCAAGGTATCTTAGTGATGAGACATTGTGGTGTGCCTGTTTAAAATGTAAAGCTACTGGGCTTTTTTCATCCTCATTCCGTATCGTACTCCTGTGTTCGGCAATACGTTTTTAAAGCACGTGTTGTCTTACCGACATATGCCTTACCACATGGGCACTTAAGCATATAGATTACATTGTACATGTTATTTTGCTTCTTATTTTTATCTCTTTCCCAGTTGTTGGGTGATAGAAAACAGTGCATTTTTCTGTAAAGTGACATTGAGCACACAAACCACAACGTCTGTTGCCATCTGGCAGGTCATCTAAAAAAGTGTGTGTTTTTTTAGGAGGCAGGTCTGATTTAACCACAATGTCTCTGATGTTATGTGCTCTCCTGTAGACTAATCTAGGGGGGATCTGAAAAGATTTATCCAATGTTGGATCAGAACTGAGAAGATGCCAATGTTTTTTAATAGTTTGTTTAAAAAGGTTGCCTAGAGGCGAGTATTGTGTAACACACTGTATAAGTTGTACAGAGGTAGTTTTGTTTCTTGTAGATTGTAAGCAGTCTTCTTGGGTTTTATGACCTACTTTCAAAGCTGCTTTTTCTACAATGTCCTGTGTGTATCCTCTGGTTTTAAACATCATTTTTAAAGTATCTGTCTGTTCCTGAAAACATTCACCTGTACTACAGATTCTACGGATCCTGTAGAACTGGCTGATAGGTAAACAGTTTTTTAGCGGAGTAGGATGAAATTAATCACTTCTCAACAGAGAATTTCTGTAACAAGGTTTCATGTATACATATGTTTGGAATGTACCATTGTCTTTTTTTATAATAATATCTAAGAAATTCACTTGGTGTTGGTCATACTCCATAGTAAACTTTAGATGTTCATTTTTAGCATTGAGGAAATTAAAGAATTGTATCAGTGTCATTTCATCCCCTGTCCACAGTATGCAAATATCATCTATATATCTTTTCCACATCTTAATGTATGGTAAAAACACATTTTCTGAAGAGTTGAATACATAATTCTGCTCAAAAAGACCCATATAAATATTGGCTATGGACGGGCTGGCTTTGCTTCCCATACTCACGCCTTTGGTTTGTAGATAGTTCTCATCTTGGAACATGAAGTAGTTATGCATGAGTAGAGTCTCTGTCAGTTCTATAAGAACGTGTGTTTCTGGTGTTGAATCCGGTGGACGTTGATTCAGGAACAGTGTCATAGCTTCTAGATCCCCTGTATGGGGTACTGAAGTGTATAAGGATTCGATGTCCAAGCAGGCCATGTAGGTCACAGTGGTCGGATCCTGGACAGATTTCAAAGTCTTAAGTAGGTCTGTTGAATCCTGTGTGAAGGATGGGAGAGATTTCACAATTGGTTTAACGTGTATTTCTTCAATTGTACCTATAGCAATATGATCGTTCTTCTCAATGTATAGTGGAATAGCTCTCTCTGCGCATAACACGTTGTTCATTCATTTGATTGGCTCCTTGGAAATAAGTCTGAGGCGGAGGCAAGCACATCGGGTTCAAAACAGAACTCTCTGTTGTTTTTAATGAAAACAACAGCTTAATCATCAGGTTTACAGCATCAATTATTTCTATTCTATCAGTCTTCAGGTTCGCGTCTCTTTTCTCGAACTGTTCAGTGGTGGATTCTCCAGTCTCTGCGTCTCCGTCTGTGTCCGTGTCTGTGTGTTTCTCCGTCAGTTTCACCTGCAGTTTTAAGGAGAAAACACCTCCCACTTTCCTGCGCCGTCCTGTGACGTCAAACCAGGGACCTGACTTTCCTATTGGCTGAATTATTTAGAGAAGGTAGCCCTTGTGGTAATACGTCATCCTGTTCTTGAGAAACGGCCTTACAAGGTGACCCTGACGTGATCTTTCTATAGAGGGGGAAATCCTATTTTCTATAAGCGGTTTTACATCAAATCACTTATTTTATGAAATGCATTGTTTTATACGGAATTTCATGTTTAGATTACTTTCTATTTAGTAACTAGAGTAATACCATTCTTTCTCCCGATTTCTATAGCCTTGTATATCTTTTAACCTGTTTTTTTATGGATCTGATCAAACTTAGTTTCTCTATAAGTTTAAATTGGTAGTTCTAACTATCTTTTATCACTGTTTTCAACTACTCATGCTCTCTAAACAATAGTCTAATGTGATTCTATGTTTTGTTTTACAGCTTACTTTTAACTCTGAATTGATCCATATCTTTCTTGTTTTAGTTATAAACTAAAATGGTTTCGTCTTTAGATTTGTTTGTTCTATTGGGCAGAATATTCCTGATCATTCTGTCTTTATTCTATATATTAGATATAACCCCAGTTCTGTTTCGTATTCGCTCTCGCTCGGCATCGCTCTCTGCACTATCTCGCATATGTGCACGCGCACTGAATAAAGACCACAAATGTACCTTTAATCCCAATATTCGTCTGACCACACCCCTATCAGCTTACCCATTTAAGCAGGGGTGGGGCCACCCACTCGCCTCCTTCTCGCTTTCACCACAAGGAAGAAGTGCCTCGGTAAATCCCCACACTTGACACCATGCTGGAAGAAAGGATTAGGAGCAGCTTTGGGAAACAAGGATACGTTGACATCATATCTTTATTTTCTCTCTCACTATTTTCGAGAAAATACGGCGATATTGTCTTCGTACTGGAGTGTCTGGAAGATGATGATCATTCTAAAAATCCTCCACCGGTTTTCGTATTGGGAGTTCGTGCCGCTACATGCTTTTCCAACTGAAGTCCTTGCTGTGTGCTGGTTGCGGTAAAGGCACAGCTGGGCTGTAGGACGCGCCGCTGTTGTGAGACGCGGTGGGTTCCTGGTTCTGGTGAGTTATGTTTGCTGGCAGGCTTCACTTGTCTGTTAGTGCTATGGGGGCTACTTGACAATGTTTATGAAAACCGGCCCCAGGCTAGGGTCCTTTGTTCAGTCTCCTAGACGACAGAAGACCTTGGTCTGAAGCCATTTTAGTTTAACTAGTGGGCCGCGACCATTAACACTGGTGATCCCTGTGTGTTCTGGACGAGTGGATATCTCTCTGTCCCGTGTTAAGCCCCTTCTTTCATATCCAAATGAGAGTATTCCTTCACGAGGAGATATGTGCATGGATGTGCGATAGCGGCAGATCCATGTTCAAGTCAGCTACACAGGCCAGTTTGGTATTGTGCTGATTCCGTCGGGTGTTGGTAAAATCACCGTTGTAAAGCAGTGTTGACATCTTGTTTCTCTTTTCTCTTAAAAAGTGAGGAGAGGTTCAGAACGGCGGCCTGTCTGGGTGAGTGTTATGTCATTGTATACATGTTCAGGTGATAGCTGCTTAGCTTACGGTTAGCCAGTCAGCTGTTAGCTGCTGCGTTAGCCTGCTGGGATCGCTGCATGGCCTACTTAGGTTGGGCCTACTGTTAGCCAGTCAGCTGTTAGCTGCGGCGCTAGCATGTCGTGATCACTAGGTAACGTTAGCTTGCTGCTATAGGCCAAGGCCTGGCGCGGGGTAGCTTCAGCTCCTCGCGCGCCGCCGCAAGCTCGCTTCTGGTCGCGTGCGCCGTTAGTTCGGCGTCTCGCGAGCAGGGGCAGTAGCACCCGAACGGTTGGAGCGGCCGTTAGCTTAATGCTACTCTGTTGAACGTGCTTTGATTATAACATGTTTTACACTCTTGACTACGACGTCATCCTTGACAGGGGATGTTCGTCGACCCTGCCCTGAGCCTGGACGGGGATTGCGTCAACAAAGAGGACTGTAGCGACTGGTTGGAGCGACGACGCTGCCCAGTTCGAGCAACACAGGATCGGCTGTGTTGTCTACGGGGTCTTGAGTCTGCACTTCGCTGATCTACGTTCCGGGTAGGACAAGGTTTGACCAGACCTTATAACGTTAGGTTATGACTATAACCAAGTTCTGTTAGTATAGCGACGCTCGGCATCGCTCTCTGCACTATCTCGCATACGTGCACGCGCACTGAATAAAGACCACAATGTACCTTTAATCCCAATATTCGTCTGACCACACCCCTATCAGCTTACCCATATAAGCAGGGGTGGGGCCACCCACTCTCCTCCTTCCCAAGCTTTCGCCACAAGGCGAGGTCAAAGGCTGCAGCGGCGTCGGATGCCGAGCGTCGCTATACTAACAGAACTTGGTTATAGTCATAACCTAACGTTCTGTATCGTATCGCTCTCGCTCGGCATCGCTCTCTGCACAAGGGAGGCCGAGCGAGAGCCAACGGCCGACAAATACACCCCGCTGACAGCCCCCCACAAACCATCAGAACAGGGAGGGCCGAGCCCCCCCGACCCACCCTAATGGCGGGCACCCCCCCTATTAGGGGCTTCACGGGAGGGCGACGGACCCGACCGTGCGAAGAGGCACTCAAGCAACTCAACGCACAGGGTGAGCAGACCGTGGCTTGACCCCACGACTACACACACGCACAACCCGCATGCCACCCGGGAACGAACGGAGGAACAACCTCGTTACTGCCCCCAGAATCACGGGGTCAAGGGCAAACCCAACCCCGTGGCAAGGCCGTAGCAGCGGAGCACGAAGGAAGACCCAGACCCACCAAAAGGACTGGACTCCCTAGAATGGGGGCCCGGAGAAGTCCATGATGCCAGCATCAAGACCCCACCAGGTGGGCACGTAGTGCCCCGCCCCCCACATCGCCAGCGTATTCGGACAAAGGCCCCTCAGTTACTGCACCTGGTATTCCCAGGCGGAATCCCATCCAAGTACTAACCAGGCCAGAACCTGCTTAGCTTCCGAGATCGGACGAGATCGGGCGTGTTCAGGTTGGTATGGCCGTAAGCCGAGCGGGCCCTGTCCCCCCAATAGTACACCGCCTGGCACACTGACCCTGCAGAACAGGCAGTCAGCATGGCCGTAAGCACACAAAAAAGGTTAACCAACGGAAGCAGGCAGCGCACCGGGGAAAAACCAGGCAACAGGCTGTTAACCCTAGCCTGGAGACTGCGGACGAGACAGGCGCCAGAGGGGACAGCTGAACACAGCCACCCCGGCGGAAGGAGCGTAAGCTGGCGGTGTTGCATGACCAAGCCTCCATTTAAAAACCCCCACCCAGAGGGGTCGAGGCAGAGAAGGCTGACACGATTGGCAGACGTCATGAACGTGCAGGGGCACCCTCAAACGGTGAACCCGGGAGTTGACACTGCTCCAACACACCAGGGAATCAACCACCTCGGTGTTACCCAATGCGGTGGTTGTTCCTATAACCCCTCAAGAAAAAACTCCAAAACACACCTGCGGGTATACACAGGCTATACCGCAGTACAAGTGTTTCAGTTTCCAAAAAGGGTTAACCCAGGCCTACGGGTCGCAAACATCACTTCGGACCGGGCCTGGCGGTACGGGAAGCACAGGGTCACCAGAGGAGGTCAAAAAACCACCCCCACAGGCCCCTCTTCGCCATGCGTGAGAGAGGAGCGAAAAATAATGGAGAACCAGCCCCTAAGCACACCGTACCTGGTATTCCCCGGCGGTCTCCCAACCAAGTACTAACCAGGACCAACCTGTGTAGCGGCCGAGATCCGACGAGATCGAGCGCGTACAGAATGGCATGGCTGTAAGCCATGACGACAGTGCTGAGTAAAAACATACCCAACCAGGGTCTCCATAGCGCTTAACCCTGTGACACCCAGACCGACCTGGCATTTTTCCCCCTGAAAAAAGCCCAAGTCCCTCAGGGTACCAGAACAGCAGATCTGCATCCCCGGCGGACAACGGGTTCAACTGATCTGGACCAGCGTGACCAGAACCAGTCCCGTGCCCTAACCACGCCGACATGCCTACTCCAGGAGAAGGGCAGATATGCGTGTTGATCTTAACATGAAAAGAAGGCGCCACCCAGACGTTCGGACGAACCGCGCCTGGTGGCCCACCCCAAGGGCGTGAGACCCCACCACATATGTTCAGATCCATCCCGTCATCATCCCCCAGACATGAACGAGAATCCGTCGACAACCCACCCAGGTCATGGGATGTGGTCGTCGGAAGAGGAAAAACCCCCATCTCAGTTGCTTTATAAAAACGCTGTTTCAACCACAAGCAACCAAGGCGTGCCAGTCAATCGCCTGTTTACAGCGAGCTAGCACTATACGTGCGTCGGGACACACCCCCATCAATGAACAGGCTATTTAGACCTGTCATTGAATCCCCAAGGCGCCCAGGGGAACGACAAGAGGGGTGTGACACTCCCTAACTCCAACACTTCTGGAATAGAAAGAAGGAAGCATCAACAGTATGTATCCCAGTCTACACAGCCGGGGTAAAAATTTTTCACATTTTTACATCCCACCACCCTCCCATAGGAAAGAGACGGGGATCCCCAGAGAGACTTCCCACGCGAGCTGTACAGATTGAAAAGAATATATTGCACCTTGAGCCATGTAAAAAACTGGTTTTAGGGCCTCCGGGGAAGAGGCACTGAACCCATACACACTCAATAAACGAATTGAATCGAATATACATACAATAGAAAAGGACCCTTCTAGAGGGTCCACTCACTTTGACAATCTGAGGAGGAAGGCTCTGTACTCTGATGGAGGCTTCCTCACATGGAAGAAGGAGTCCGAACTCACAGAAGGCCTGAATAGGCGCTTGGTGAGGAGGAGCCCTGACCACCCCCCCTGAAAACAGATCCATCACATGGACCTGAACAGCACACGGAAGTCCTACCAACAGAGACGCGCACGGTGACGTACTCTATGGCGGGGGAATTCCTGCGGTGCACACGCCCAATATACCAGGCCGTGGGACCAGGAACTCCCTCCCCCCCCCCCCCCCCCCCCCCCCCCCGTAACGTGCCGAACCGCCACGTGACGGGAACCTTGAAGGACAGGGGGTGTACCCCTGACCGACAGAACAATGGGGAAAGGAAAGGTTACCAGTTCACCCCTTTACGACCCCACACCCATGATACGATGTAACGACAAAAAGAGAATATGACACAGTCATAGTCAGCTCTATGAAGCGTTTCACAGCTCCACACAGCGCATGAGCTAACCTGCTATCTGATTTTTACTAAGGAAAAACACAGAATAGAGAGGGCTCTAAGAACCCCGGTCCAACATACACATGTGCTTCCGTGGCCAGTACAACCCAGTTGTAGGTCACATGACACACACAACCCATCATCACCTACAAAAAATGGCAAAAACACTCAACAGAGGAACGCCGTTTTTTTCACAATGAGAGAATACATCATTCTTGATTAGTATCGACCACAGGCCTTGCTAAGCACACATGACAGCAACCAAACCAATTTCCCTTTAGGAAATAAGTTTCTCCAGCAGATTTAGCACAACCTCAGCAATCAAGCTAAGAGTTACATCGTATCCCTACCACACAAAAGACACAATTAATGCACAACATGTCTGATAGGAGGATGAAAAAGTCCCCAGGGAACCGGGGGGGGAACACAATCCTCCTGTTTTACCCTCAATACGGCCAGTTAAAACAGGAAAACCTGTTAATGTGTGAACACACTGTTCATTGTCATTACAGTCTGAGAAAGAACATTCTTTTACTCACTTGTCACCAAGCATAGCTTCATAGGTTAGTTACCTTAGTTGTGAGTACACGGCCGTGTTTCTCACACAACAACCAGATCATTACATCCCGTTTGCACGGAGAAGCTAACTGCCAGTGACAAAAACAGCTCACACATAACCCGCAACGTATCCTAAATGCATTGTAGCAACACACGTTTTGGGAAAAACACCGTTATTCACAATACATTTAGCAAAGTAAAACCAGAAGACGTGTTATGAGGTCTGGTCAACCCCGTTCCTACCCGGAACGCAGATCAGCGAAGTGCAGTCACAGACACCGTAGGAACACAGCTGCTCCTGTGTTGTCCGAACTGGGCAGCGTCACCGCCCCAACCCGCACTACAGTCCCCTGTTGATGCAACCTTGCCGTCCTGGCTCAGGGCAGGGTCGACGAAAACATCCCCTGTCAAGGATGACGTCGTGGTCAAGAGTGTAAAACATGTTAAAATCAAAGCACGTTCAACAGAATAGCATCAAGCTAACGGCCGCTCCAATCGTTCGGGTGCTACTGCTTCTGCTCGCGAGACGCCGATCTAACGACGCACGCGATCAGAAGCGAGCTCACGGCGGCGCGCGAGAAGCTAAGCTACCCCGCGCCAGGCCATGGCCATAGCAGCAAGCTAACGTTACCTAGCGACCACGACATGCTAGCCCCGCAGCTAACAGCTGACTGGCTAATAGTAGGCCCTAAGCAGGCCATGCAGCGATCCAGCAGGCTAACGCAGCAGTTAACAGCTGACTGGCTAACCGTAAGCTATGAACATGTAAACAATGACATAACACTCACCCAGACAGGCCGCCGTTCTGAACCTCTCCTCACTTTTTAAGAGAAAAGAGAAAACAAGATGTCAACACCGCTTCACAACGGTGACTTTACCACATCCGACGGAATCAGCACAGTACCAACTGGCCTGTGTAGCTGACTTTGAACATGAATCTGCCGCTATCGCACATTACATGCACATATCCCCTCGTGAAGGAATACTCTCATTTGGATATGAAAGATGGGGCCTTAACACGGTGACAGAGAGAATCCACTCGTCCAGAACACACAGGGATCACCAGTGTCAATGGTCGCGGCCCACTAGTTAAAACTATAATGGTCTTCAGACCAAGGCCTTCTGTCGCCTAGGTGGCTGAACAAAGGACCCTAGCCTAGGGCCGGTTTCCATAAACTTTGTCAAGTAGCCCCCATAGCATTAACAGACAAGTGGAGCCCGCCAGCAAACACTACTCACCCAACCTGGAACGCACCGCTTCTCACAACAGCGGCATGTCCGACAGTTCAGCTGTGGCCTGACAGGTTTCACCCCAACAAACACAGCAAGGAACTGCAGTTGAGAAGCATGCAGCGGCGTGCTCCCAATACGAAAACCGGTGGAGGGTTTTTAGAATGATCATCATCTTCCAGACACTCCAGTACGAAGACAATATCGCCGTATTTTCTCGAAAATAGTGAGAGAGAAAATAAAGATATGATGTCAACGTATCCTTGTTTCCCAAAGCTGCTCCTAAACCTTTCTTCCATCATGGTGTCAAGTGTGGGGATCTACCGAGGCACTTCTTCCTTGTGGTGAAAGCGAGAAGGAGGAGAGTGGGTGGCCCCACCCCTGCTTATATGGGTAAGCTGATAGGGGTGTGGTCAGACGAATATTGGGATTAAAGGTACATTGTGGTCTTTATTCAGTGCGCGTGCACGTATGCGAGATAGTGCAGAGAGCGATGCCGAGCGAGAGCGATACGATACAGAACACGTCTTCTGGTTTTACTTTTCGAAATGTTTTGTGAATAACGATGTTTTCCCAAAACGTGTGTTGCTGCAATGCATTTAGGATACGACGCGAGTTATGTGTGAACTGTTTTTGTCACTGGCAGTTAGCTTCTCCGTGCAAATCGGGTTGTTGTTACAGATGTGAAAATGATCTGGTTGTTGTGTGAGAAACATCATGGTGTTTATATGTACCGTGTACTCACAACTAAGGTAACTAACCTATGAAGCTATGCTTAGTGACAAGTGAGTAAAAGAATGTTCTTTTCTCAGCCTGTGATGACAATGAACAGTGTGTTCACATATTAACAGGTTTTCCTGTTTTAACTGGCCGTATTAAGGGTAAAATAAGAGGATTGTGTTTCCCCCCGGTTCCCTGGGGACTTTTTCATCCTCCTATCAGACATGTTGTGCACTAAATTGTGTCTTTTGTGTGGTAGGGATGCGATGTAACCCTTAACTTGATTGCTTGATGTTGGACCGGGGCTCTTAGAGAGCCCTCTCTATTCTGTGTTTTTTCCTTAGTAAAAATCAGATAGCAGGTTGGCTCATGCGCTGTGTGGAGCTGTCAAACGCTTCATAGAGCTGACTATGACTGTGTCATATTCTCTTTTTGTCATTACACCGTATCATGGGTGTGGGGTCGTAAAGGGGTGAACTGGTAACCTTTCCTCTCCCCCTTGTTTCTGTCGGTCAGGGGTACACCCCCTGTCCTTCAAGGTTCCTGTCACGTTGCGGTTCGGCACGTTACGGGGGGGGGGGGGGGGGGGGGGGAAAGAGTTTCCTGGTCCCACGGCCTGGTATATTGGGCGTGTGCACCGCAGAAATTCCCCCGCCATAGAGTACGTCACCGTGCGCGTCTCTGTTGGTAGGACTTCCGTGTGCTGTTCAGGTCCATGTGATGGATCTGTTTCGGGGGGGTGGTCAGGGCTCCTCCTCACCAAGCGCCTTTTCGGGCCTTCTGTGAGTTCGGACTCCTCCTTTCCATGTGAGGGAGCCTCCATCAGAGTACAGAGCCTTCCTCCTCAGATTGTCAAAATGAGTGGACCCTCTAGAAGGTGTCCTATTCTATTGTATATGTGTATATGTATTCGATTCAATTCGATTATTGAGTGTGTATGGGTTCAGTGCCTCTTCCCCGGAGAGCCCTAAAACCAATTTTTTACATGGCTCAAGGTGCAATATATTCTTTTCAATCTGTACAGCTCGCGTGGGAAGTCTCTCTGGGGATCCCCGTCTCCTTCCTATGGGAGGGTGGTGGGATGTAAGAATGTGAACAATTTTTACCCCCGGCTGTGTAGACTGGGATACATACTGTTGATGCTTCCTTCTTTTCTAAGGGGCTGGTTCTCCATTCTTTTTCGCTCCTCTCTCACGCATGGCGAAGAGGGGCCTGTGGGGGTGGTTTTTGACCTCCTCTGGTGACCCTGTGCTTCCCGTACCGCCAGGCTGGTCCGAAGTAATGTTTCGTCGACCCGTAGGCCTGGGTTAACCCTTTTTTGAAAACTGAAACACTTGTACTGCGGTATAGCCGGTGTATACCCGCAGGTGTGTTTTGGAGTTTTTTCTTGAGGGGTTATAGGAACAACCACCGCATTGGGTAACACCAAGGTGGTTGATTCCCTGGTGTGTTGGAGCAGTGTCAACTCCCGGGTTCACCGTTTGAGGGTGCCCCTGCACGTTCATGACGTCTGCCAATCGTGTCAGCCTTCTCTGCCTCGACCCCTCTGGGTGGGGGTTTTTAAATGGAGGCTTGGTCATGCAACACCGCCAGCTTACGCTCCTTCCGCCGGGGCGGCTGTGTTCAGCTGTCCCCTCTGGCGCCTGTCTCGTCCGCAGTCTCCAGGCTAGGGTTAATAGCCTGTTGCCTGGTTTTTCCCCGGTGCGCTGCCTGCTTCCGTTGGTTAACCTTTTTTGTGTGCTTACGGCCATGCTGACTGCCTGTTGCAGGGTCAGTGTGCCAGGCGGTGTACTATTGGGGGGACGGGGCCCGCTCGGCTGAGGGGCCTTTGTCCGAATACGCTGGCGATGTGGGGGGCGGGGCACTACGTGCCCACCTGGTGGGGTCTTGATGCTGGCATCATGGACTTCTCCGGGCCCCCATTCCAGGGAGTCCAGTCCTTTTGGTGGGTCTGGGTCTTCCTTCGCGCTCCGCTGCTACGGCCTTGCCACGGGGTTGGGTTTGCCCTTGACCCCGTGATTCTGGGGGCAGTAACGAGGTTGTTCCTCCGTTTGTTCCCGGGTGGCATGCGGGTTGTGCGTGTGTGTAGTCGTGGGGTCAAGCCACGGTCTGCTCACCCTGTGCGTTGAGTTGCTTGAGTGCCTCTTCGCACGGTCGGGTCCGTCGCCCTCCCGTGAAGCCCCTAATAGGGGGGGTGCCCTCCATTAGGGTGGGTCGGGGGGGCTCGGCCCTCCCTGTTCTGATGGTTGTGGGGGGCTGTCAGCGGGGTGTATTTGTCGGCCGTTGGCTCTCGCTCGGCCTCCTTTGTGCAGAGAGCGATGCCGAGCGAGAGCGAATACGAAACAGAACGTTAGGTTATGACTATAACCAAGTTCTGTTAGTATAGCGACGCTCGGCATCCGACGCCGCTGCAGCCTTTGACCTCGCCTTGTGGCGAAAGCTTGGGAAGGAGGCGAGTGGGTGGCCCCACCCCTGCTTATATGGGTAAGCTGATAGGGGTGTGGTCAGACGAATATTGGGATTAAAGGTACATTTGTGGTCTTTATTCAGTGCGCGTGCACATATGCAAGATAGTGCAGAGAGCGATGCCGAGCGTCGCTATACTAACAGAACTTGGTTATAGTCATAACCTAACGTTTTCCCTCTATCTCACCAGCTAGAGTTTTCTGCTGAGTTTACTGCTTTGTCTAACTTTAGGCCTTTACTTAAAAACAGTTCCTTATAGCCATGAGGCAACCAGGTGTCCCTGGACGCGGGACCCCATACAAATTTGAAATAGATTACTTACTCAAGCCTAGGGCTGGTTTCCTGAGTGACCATGTTGGTTTCATAGCTAAAGTAAACAAACATTCTTCCGGCTATGTCCATCCAGCCTTCAGGCGGCCATATTTATGGTCTAAAGTTAGTTAAAGTGGGCCTACTCAATCACACTCCGTTGGGTGAGGGACGATTTTCCTCCTATGCCATTTGTTCTGTTTTATCTAAATGACCTCGGTGGCCTTGCTATAGAAGCTATGTGAAAGGGGGGTGGTTGCACTGTTAGCTTTTGGCTTGGGTGTCCTGCTCCTTTGGCAAAGGAGACAGCTAGATGATTTGATTCATCCTGTAGTATTGTAAACTGAGAATTTTGATTTAACCAATTTACGACATAGATGTTTTCAGTGAGAGATCCAATTGCTGCCACTATTGGTCTAGGTTGAACAGGATCTTTATGAGCTTTTGGCAGGCAATAGAACACTGGAGTCTTTGGATGATCTATCTTCAGAAAGGCATATTCTTTTTTGGTCAAGAGGCCATTGTCCAATCAATTCTTTAATTGATGATGTTTATTAAAATCACCTTGGAACTACAAGTGAGTTGCAAGCCCCGCTTTGTTCTTATGTATTACTGTTTACAGTTTGGCTCAGCACCAACAAACGGAGGATGTGCGTTATATATTTTTTCTTTATAAAATTCCCATTGAACTCCTTTACTCCTTACCTGGTTCTCCCCTATCGCGAAGCGGAGCAATAGATAACCCATAAAGGGAAGAGGTTCTTACTGTGTCTGTAATATAGAGTGAGAGCACTAGGTGCCAATTGTGGGAGTAACTTTGGTCCTTGTGTATTGTAGAGCGAGAGCACTAGGTGCCAGTGAGGAAATAGCTTTTCTAATTGAGTGATACTTGTTACCTTGAACCAGGTTATATAAAAGGAGATGTAAATGGGAACACTGTGTGAGTCTTTAATGTGCACTTTGCCTAACCCTTTTCTCTCCGGGTAATGCTCATTATTATTTAACCCTTTCCCCACCCTTGCCTATAGTTCATGGGTGAATGTCTCTACAGGTCATTAAGTAAGGGTACTGCTTTGGGGAGCGAATACATCATCCTTCTTACTGCCATCAGGTGTGGGAGGGCTCAGGAAGTATTGGGGAAGTGGGGGTGTGTGGGGAGCTACTGCTGATCGCCCTGGAGGGCAAGAAGGACCAGAGTACCATCCCTAGGTCAGTGAATCCTAGGCCCCATCCGCTCCTGCTGCTCGACCTCCACTTTGACATTCCTGGCCTACAGTCGGGGATCCAGCTAGACTCAGCTCTGCTGTGTCCTGCTACCAGGTGGCCGTGTACAACCACTCCCATAAAGCAGAGATAATCCACCCTGCTACATTTATTTGTCAAATACACAACAATATAAGGGCATTGCAGGTAATGAAATATTTGTGTTTCAAGCTCAGATGCAACAGTGCACAATTAAGAAACAACAATGAATACAAGAATGGTAACAAGTAGTAGTAGTAGTAAGATCTCCTGTTCTTGTCCTTGTTCAGGAGTCTTGTGGCTCGTGGGAAAAAGCTGTCCCTGAACCTGCTGGTTCTTGTGCGGATGCTCCTGTACCGTTTGTCAGACGGTAGCAGAGTGAACAGTTTGTGACTGGGGTGACTGTGGTCTCTGATAATGTTCCAGGTTTTCCTTCTGCAGTTCTGTCACCTTTAACAGAAGACGCGTGCATGTCTATGTACAGTGGGCGACAGTGGCTCAGGAGAATGTAAATCTGTTGTCTGGTAATCGGAAGGTTCCTGGTTAGATTCCAGCTCCTTCTGGCAGCATTGACAGAAGGCTCCTTCCTTGAGCAAGACACTTAACACCGTAACGACGAGCAGGTTGGCACCTTGCATGGTTGTCTCCGCCGTCGGTGTGTGAATGAATGATAAATGGACTGCATTTATATAGCGCTTTATCCAAATTGCTTTACAACTTGTGCCCCACATTCACCCATGCAAGGTGCCAACCTGCTCATTGGGAGCAGCTATTTTATATAGCGCTTTTATTCAAATCGCCTTACAATATTTGTTCCACACATCCACCCATTCACTCACACATTCACACATTCACACACCGATGGCGGAGGTTAAGTGTCTTGCTCAAGGACACTTTGACACGCTGCTGGGAGGAGCTGGAATTGAACTGGGAACCATCTAATTAGCAGACAACCACTCTACCTCCTGAGCCACTGTTTCCCCCATGGATGTGAGGCATACGTTGTAAAGCACTTTGGATAAAAGCACTATATAAATGCAGTCCATTTACCTTTCATTCACACACCGATGGCGGAGGCAATCATACAAGGTGCCAACCTGCTCATCGGGATCAGTTAGGGTGTTAATGTCTTGCTCAAGGACACTTCGACATAATGCCGGAAGGAGCTGGAATCTCAGGAGGCTCATACAGAACCAAGCATTTCACTGTAATGTACCTGTACCTTGTATGTGACAAATAAAACAAACCTTGAAACTTGAAACTTTACATTTTAAGTGCAACGAAGTTCATACTCTTGTTTAATTTACATGAACATGTTACAGTGAGATGTCTTTCTAGAAACCAGGAGCAGAACGTAGAATAGAGCGGTTTAGAATGTTTAATTGAAGTGTGGGGGAAGCAAGGTGGTGAGAGGAGCTCAGCGACAGGGAACAAGGAGTGGAGGAGTGACAGGCCGGGTGTGTGTGTGTGAGGTCCATGATGGTTCAGGCTGGTGAGGGTCCGTGGTTGAGGTGTAGTCCGGAGAGGTGAGGTCCTGGACATCAGAGAACAAGAGTTAGTACTGTATATAGAGCAATCAGGGCCGCCTGGGAGAAATGCGAGGCCCTATGCAAGATTTAAACGCGAGCCCCCCCCTAAAGGTTAAAAAAAAATTAAATAAAAAAAATTCATCCAGTCAACATATTCTTAAATAATAGCGCTGCCCGAGGCTGGGCATGATACAGTCAACATATAGCAAGAGAGAGAGAGAGAGAGAGAGAGAGAGAGCGAGAGAGAGCTCCCGTTCTACAGTCAATATACAGTGTTATCGCTTTGTAACACTGTACAAATTTCTCCACAACACACATGTACAAGTGGCAGTAATGCAGAAAATCCAGCAAGGGAAGAAGCAGTGTAGAAAACAGGTGGAGTTTTTGCCTAGCAATGGGAATGCTTTGGCTGTACTGTGTAGATAGAAGTACACACTCTAGTGTTGATGTCTTTGTTTACAAGGCTTCAGGTATGGTTGCTCTGCTACAAACACAGTAGAGCACAGTGTTGGGAAAGTTCACTTTCTACATGAACTAGTTCAGTTCACAGTTCACAATTTTTAAAATGAACTAGTTCAGTTCATAGTTCATAATTCAAAATGTTGAACTAAAGTTCATGGTTTCAAAAATGAACTAATTTAGTTCTTTTTAGTTCTTTTTTTATTTTCTTTTTTTTTATAGAGATTTTTCACGTACAGTTACTTACATTACAAAAACACACATTGGGACAAGGGGGGGGGGGGGGGTCCTCCAGTTCATCTCTATGCCATCATCCACACCATAAGCAAGCAAAAACAAAACAAAAAGGAAAGCAAAGCAAGACAGGCACTGTACAGTATTGCACTTGCCTCGAGCCCATTCTCATGTAGACATATATTTATTTTTTCCTATCCTAGGTCTGTCCATACAATGGGGCACTGGGCCTTTAGAAGGATCCGAGAAATATCAGCAGGAAAATAGTCTAATAGTGGGGCCCACACCTCCTGAAAGGAAGCGTTGTTGCCTCTATGCATTGCACAGTGTCTTTCATGGGGTAGCACACCGAAGATCTCTCTATACCACATTTGTAAAAATGGAGGCTTATCCTTAATCCATTTTATCAGAATGCATTTCCGGGCTGAAAGTAGAAGTTTATCAAATAGTTTGAATTGTAAAGGGTGTCACCCCTCCTACCCCCTCCTACCTGATACAGTACAGCTCAATACATACAATTGTTAAGGGGATGCAGACCAGAGAAAGACTTTCGTCTTGTTTACATCAGGGTCCCCCATTTTCAATTCATCATAACATATATGACTGAGCTGTACTATCCCAGGTGGCCAAAAAGTTCCGGCCCATTAATGGCCTGTATCCGGCAGGCCGGAAGAAATTAGTCGGCCCAAGTCCGGCTGCCAGAGTCGGCCAAGTAGGCGGCAATGACTGACTGGCCGATTCCGGCCCGAGTACACTGGGCCAGGTCCGGGGTTGCCGGAAGCGGTGAACGTCCGGATTGGCCGAGTAGGCGGCAATGACTGACTGGCCGATTCCGGCCCGAGTACACTGGGCCATGTCCGGGGTTGCCGGAAGCGGTGAACGTCGGGTTGCCTAAAGCAGCCCAGATGCGACCCACACACACTGGGCCAGGTTTGGTTGCCCGAAGCCTAGCCGACACTGCCAATGCAATGGTACTACACAGTAAATTCCGCAGAGTACATTTGACTCAAACTGAGTACATTTGATTCAAACTGAGTAAAGAAATTTTACTCAGTTTGAGTGAAATGTACTCAGTTTGAGTCAAATTTACTTTGCGGAATTTACTGTGTACCCAGTATTCTGCCAGAGCTACTCCACTATCTGCCTATGACCATACATTACCGGAAATACAGTAGGAAATGGTTGATTAGTAATACAATGCCACATATTTAAGGACCCTTCCCTTTACCAATGGAGTATTGGCATGTCCCGCATTGAACAATTCAGAAGTTTACATGCTGTCTCCTACCTCACTGAAATATATTCTCAGTGTATGTGCACATTGTACACAATATACACCATTCTGCAGTGAAGCTCAAATATCAAGTAAAGTAACAATTACCCCCATACATGCTACTTTTTCCAGTTAAAAATGACAACTTGAATAGATATTTAAACATTTATTAACAAAAAAATATCACATCCTCCTCTCTGAACCCAACGACAAAGCCTCCAATGAAATTAACCCATTGTTCCCCTGCAACAGCTTCTCCCACAGGGGATCTTTGATTAAACACCTGCTATCAGAAGAATATAGACAGTCAGAAAAAAAGTTCAGTTTACTACTTAAGTACATTTAAAAGTAGAAACTTTGACTTTTACTCAAGTGTGTACTTTCACTTAAACTTTCATGTTAGTCTAGCTTAGCAAATTTTTTTAGGAGAATTAATACAAAAACGAGTGATATGGCCGTTCAGTTGTAAATGAAAGCCTGCATTTAGTAAGACGTTGTTTATAAATGTCTTTTGGTTTAGTTATGAATGAATGACAGCATCTCTATAGCACAGCTCTATTACTAGGACATAAAGTGCTTTGGAATGACTGTATACATCATTCACAACGGGTGGCCCCAGCAGGAATCAAACTCCTAACCGTGACAGTGTTAGTGCCATGCTCGGAGTGCCAAGCACAAGACCCCAATGTTATGCGGGGCTCTGCTCATAGGCGGGCGGCTCGTGGCGTGGCTCGTAGTCCTGGTTGTAGAAGCAACCGTCGCCCTCCATGGAGACCCCCCTCCTCCCGCGTCACCCCAGCGAGGTGGCGGGTGGCGACCCTGACGAGGTGAGCCATGGTGGGGTGGCGGGGGGCCGGCAGGGGGAGGCCCCTGGGGGGGGCTCCGGAGAAAAGCGCCAGGGGGCCGGGCCGGGAGGCGCCCCTGGGGCACCCCGGGAGGCGTGGGCATAGCCTTACGGACCACGGGGGAATAGGTGACATGGGGGCGTAGCGTGGCGGGGGTCTGGGGGAGCTGTCGCCGGCCCCGGCGAGGCGTGCTGGTCCCCGACGTGGAGGGGACGGGACTTCCACTCACTGCCCTACACGAAAAGTGAAAAAGGCAAATAAAAAGAACGAACCACAAATTTAACGACAGAAGAGAAGAGGATGAGATAGAGAGAGAGAAGAGAGAGAGAGAAGAGAGAGAGAAGAGAGAGAAGTAAAGCAAGATAACAAAATACAACAAGAGCCAGTATGGAAGCAAATGAGTGACAGAAGTATTTGAATTTGATCAGACACCGAATTTATAGCATTGAAAATAATTACTTTGAAAACATGTATCTGAATTGAATTTATAGCATTGAAAATAATTACTTTGAAAACATGTATCTGAATTTTTTCAGACACCAAATTTAAAGCATTGAAAATAATTACTTTGAAAACATGTATCTGATTTTTGAATTTTATCAGACACCGAATTTATAGCATTGAAAATAATTACTTTGAAAACATGTATCTGAATTTTTTCAGACACCGAATTTATAGCATTGAAAATAATTACTTTGAAAACATGTATCTGAATTTTTTCAGACACCGAATTTATAGCATTGAAAATAATTACTTTGAAAAATGTATCTGAATTTTTTCAGACACCGAATTTATAGCATTGAAAATAATTACTTTGAAAATCATGTATCTGAATTTTTTTGCTCCGAATTTACCTATGTGAAATAAAAATTCAATGTAAAAAATTCGAATGTATAATAAAATTCAATGTAAAAAGATTCGATGCATAATTGCGGTGTATAAAATTCGATGTAAAAAACCATCATCCGGGCTACCCAGACAGGATAAGCAATCGCGCCTGGATGCAATCGAATTGACTTCTGGCCTATCACTGCACGGCTTTGTCAGTCATGTGATCACACCAACCCGGGAGAAAGATGGCGGTATATATACATACGTTGGGGGGAGAATATACATACGGTGGGGAGGAGACTGTACATTAGGAGGGGGTGGGTGGGAGAGAAATATACATACGGTGGGGAGAGAATATATACATACGGTGGGGAGGAGACTGTACATTAGGAGGGGGTGGGAGAAAATATATACATACGGTGGGGAGGAGACTGTACATTAGGAGGGGGTGGGTGGGAGAGAAATATACATACGGTGGGGAGAGAATATATACATACGGTGGGGAGGAGACTGTATATTAGGAGGGGGTGGGAGAGAAATATACATATGGTGGGGAGAGAATATATACATATACGGTGGGGAGGAGACTGTACATTAGGAGGGGGTGGGAGAAAATATATACATACGGTGGGGAGGAGACTGTACATTAGGAGGGGGTGGGTGGGAGAGAAATATACATACGGTGGGGAGAGAATATATACATACGGTGGGGAGGAGACTGTATATTAGGAGGGGGTGGGAGAGAAATATACATACGGTGGGGAGAGAATATATACATACGGTGGGGAGGAGACTGTATATTAGGAGGGGGTGGGAGAGAAATATACATATGGTGGGGAGAGAATATATACATACGGTGGGGAGGAGACTGTACATTAGGAGGGGGTGGGAGAGAATATATACATACGGTAGGGAGGAGACTGTACATTACGAGGGGGTGGGAGAGAAATATACATATGGTGGGGAGAGAATATATACATATGGTGGGGAGAGAATATATACATACGGTGGGGAGGAGACTGTACATTAGGAGGGGGTGAGAGAGAAAATACATATGGTGGGGAGAGAATATATACATATGGTGGGGAGAGAATATATACATACGGTGGGGAGGAGACTGTACATTAGGAGGGGGTGGGTGGGTGGGAGAGAAATATACATATGGTGGGGAGAGAATATATACATACGGTGGAGACTGTCTATTATATGTATATTTCTCTCCCAACCACCCCCTCCTAATGTACAGTCTCCTCCCCACTGTATGTATATATTCTCTCCCCATCATATGTATATATTCTCTCCCCACCGTTCTCTTGGTGTAAAAAGTTTAAGACCAGGGTGAGGCCAGGCTATGGATGGCTTTGAAGGTGAGTAGTGTTTTGAAGTTAATGCGTTCCTTGATCGGGAGCCAGTGGAGGGAGTGGAGGACAGGAGTGATGTGTTCGCGGGACCGGGTGTTAGTGAGGAGGCGGGCAACTGAGTTTTGGACCATCTGCAGTTTATAGAGGGAGCGGGAGGTGATGCCAGTGAGGAGGGAGTTACAGTAGTCCAGGAGGGAAAAGATGAAGGCGTGTATGAGGGATTCAGCAGCAGGGGGTAGAGGCAGTGACGGATTTTGGCAATGTTGCGGAGGTGAAAATATGAAGTTTTGACAATGGAGCGGACATGGGGTCAAATGAGAGGGTGGGGTCGAGGATGACACAGAGGTTGCGGACTAGGGGGGAGGGGGTGATGGTGGAGTCATTGATGGTGAGTGTGATGTAATACAATAATTTATACTGTAGCATTACAAACCATTTGACAGCCAGGTCCTGCACCTCCGTTCTTGTCCTCTAGGAGCCATCGCAGCATGGCCAAGACCTTCCTCATCCAGCATACTATAATATAATATAATATAATTTAGGACCTGCTCCGAGGTCACCATTTGGCACACATGCGAACCATGCATACAATGCGTATCTGCGATTAACCCATCCCGTCGTCCTTCCCCCCCAAGGGCAGCCGGGAGCAGACAGGCGCCACGTGAGCCGCGCCAGGGGACCAATCCAAGTGCTCCTGTCCGTCTTCGTCAAGGACGCCACAGCGTTAGCGATCTTGTTGTTGTGCATGTTTTTCCATTGGGTTTATCTTATCGGGGGGGGAAACCCTTGCGAGCACGGGGAGAACATGCAAACTCCACACAGAAAGGCCTGGGAGATACCCCACCTGGGTAACTGGCATCATGGAAACCTGGTCCCCAAGCGGGATTCGAACCCTGGACCTTCTTGCTGTGAGGCGACAGTGTTAACCACTACACCACCGTGCCGCATACTGTCCGGGTGTAACTTATTGCCAGCGGAAGAGTGCAACAATGCTTCCGCATTCGTCACCGCACGCCAGTACGGTAATGCGCCTTTCCTTTCGCCCCGCTCAGACAAATGCATGTAGTACATTGCAACACAACGCAGCATTTCCGCGGCTGTCTTTAACTAGCAGGACGCTAGTGGGCTAGTCGCTAAAATATATAATTGTACCAACACAGATATTAGGCAGTACACACATTGTCCTGCAATACATGTACAGTGAATGCACAGCTACATTCGCCATATATTTCTATCGCTGCTGCGGTCTATAGTGAAATGCAATATTATTATTATTATTGTAAAGATTATCATTACAATCGCAGCCTGGAGGCAATGTTACAAGTGTACGAGGGTTGTGTGCAAAGAGCACAGCCTCTCAATTTGCACAACGTGCACAAAATAATAATTGTAATGATCTTTACAATAATAATAATATTGCATTTCACTGTAGACCGCAGCAGCGATAGAAATATATGGCGAATGTAGCTGTGCATTCACTGTACATGTATTGCAGGACAATGTGTGTACTGCCTAATATCTGTGTTGGTACAATTATATATAAAACGATATATATATTTGAGCGACTAGCCCACTAGCGAGGCAACCTCCTGCACCATCGCAGCAGCGCCGAGCGTGGTGATACAAGCGGGCTGCTCTGAGGAAAGGAGCCCCTTCACGCTAGTGGGCTAGTCGCTCAAATATATATCGTTTTATATATAATTGTACCAACACAGATATTAGGCAGTACACACATTGTCCTGCAATACATGTACAGTGAATGCACAGCTACATTCGCCATATATTTCTATCGCTGCTGCGGTCTACAGTGAAATGCAATATTATTATTATTGTAAAGATCATTACAATTATTATTTTGTGCACGTTGTGCAAATTGAGAGGCTGTGCTCTTTGCACACAACCCTCGTACACTTGTAACATTGCCTCTCCAGGCTGCGATTGTAATGATAATCTTTACAATAATAATAATAATAATAATATTGCATTTCACTGTAGACCGCAGCAGCGATAGAAATATATGGCGAATGTAGCTGTGCATTCACTGTATGTATTGCAGGACAATGTGTGTACTGCCTAATATCTGTGTTGGTACAATTATATATAAAACGATATATATTTTAGCGACTAGCCCACTAGCGACCTGCTAGTTAAAGACAGCCGAGGTTGAGTAGTTTCTTCTGATATCACTTTCAAACTCCAAGTGATTCATTGCAATGTACGCGGAAATGCTGCGTTGTGTTGCAATGTACTACATGCATTTGTCTGAGCGGGGCGAAAGGAAAGGCGCATTACCGTACTGGCGTGCGGTGACGAATGCGGAAGCATTCTTGCACTCTTCCGCTGGCAATAAGCTACACGCATACTGTCCTTCTGAAGATCTGAAGTCATTAGTGGCCATGAACCTAAAGAGAGAGAGCGAGAATACGTTAGTAGATAGTCTAAGGCCAGTGATTCTCAATATTATTTTGCATATCTAGGACCTCTAATTTAGTCCATGTCATGCACATCTACATAAAATATACTGTAGCATTACAAACCATTTGACAGCCAGGTCCAGCACCTTTCCGTTCTTGTCTTCTAGGAGCCATCGCAGCATGGCCAAGACCTTCCTCATCCAGCATACTGTCCTCCTGAAGGTCTGAAGTCATTAGTGGCCATGAACCTAGAGAGAGCGAGAATACGTTAGTAGATAGTCTAAGGCCAGTGATTCTCAATATTATTTTGCATATCTAGGACCTCTAATTTAGTCCATGTCATGCACATCTACATAAAATATACTGTAGCATTACAAACCATTTGACAGCCAGGTCCAGCACCTCTCCGTTCTTGTCTTCTAGGAGCCATCGCAGCATGGCCAAGACCTTCCTCATCCAGCATACTGTCCTTCTGAAGGTCTGAAGTCATTAGTGGCCATGAACCTAGAGAGAGCGAGAATACGTTAGTAGATAGTCTAAGGCCAGTGATTCTCAATATTATTTTGCATATCTAGGACCTCTAATTTAGTCCATGTCATGCACATCTACATAAAATATACTCTAGCATTACAAACCATTTGACAGCCAGGTCCAGCACCTCTCCGTTCTTGTCTTCTAGGAGCCATCGCAGCATGGCCAAGACCTTCCTCATCCAGCATACTGTCCTTCTGAAGGTCTGAAGTCATTAGTGGCCATGAACCTAGAGAGAGCGAGAATACGTTAGTAGATAGTCTAAGGCCAGTGATTCTCAATATTATTTTGCATATCTAGGACCTCTAATTTAGTCCATGTCATGCACATCTACATAAAATATACTGTAGCATTACAAACCATTTGACAGCCAGGTCCAGCACCTCTCCGTTCTTGTCTTCTAGGAGCCATCGCAGCATGGCCAAGACCTTCCTCATCCAGCATACTGTCCTTCTGAAGGTCTGAAGTCATTAGTGGCCATGAACCTAGAGAGAGCGAGAATACGTTAGTAGATAGTCTAAGGCCAGTGATTCTCAATATTATTTTGCATATCTAGGACCTCTAATTTAGTCCATGTCATGCACATCTACATAAAATATACTCTAGCATTACAAACCATTTGACAGCCAGGTCCAGCACCTCTCCGTTCTTGTCTTCTAGGAGCCATCGCAGCATGGCCAAGACCTTCCTCATCCAGCATACTGTCCTTCTGAAGGTCTGAAGTCATTAGTGGCCATGAACCTAGAGAGAGCGAGAATACGTTAGTAGATAGTCTAAGGCCAGTGATTCTCAATATTATTTTGCATATCTAGGACCTCTAATTTAGTCCATGTCATGCACATCTACATAAAATATACTGTAGCATTACAAACCATTTGACAGCCAGGTCCAGCACCTCTCCGTTCTTGTCTTCTAGGAGCCATCGCAGCATGGCCAAGACCTTCCTCATCCAGCATACTGTCCTTCTGAAGGTCTGAAGTCATTAGTGGCCATGAACCTAGAGAGAGCGAGAATACGTTAGTAGATAGTCTAAGGCCAGTGATTCTCAATATTATTTTGCATATCTAGGACCTCTAATTTAGTCCATGTCATGCACATCTACATACTGTAGCATCCATCAACACAGGATGACCCTTTCCAGCTGTTGAAATGAAAGTCCCAGATTGAAAAGTATATATATACACAGTCACACACACAATAAAACATTGTATACATCACTTACAAGCATGACCACTTGAAGATCTTGAAGACTTGGTAGATCTTGACCGTCTTGGGAGAGAGAGAGAGAAGGCATTACAGGATGACTCTTTGAAAATGATGTCCCAGATTAAAAAGTATATATTATATATACACAGTCACACACACAATAAAAACCACAACCACTTGAAGTATACGGGTAGTTGTTATTGAGCTGTCTTCTGCTTTCATGTCGTTGTTGAGAGACAGCACTGTAACAGTATTTGCTACATTAACAATGAAATTATATATTTTATAATTAAATTAAACCATGAAAGATCTGCGTGATATGCATTGGTTAGCTAACGTCAGTATTCTACAGTCTAGGCCTGCTAGCAGTAGTGCTTGTATTACAGATCCCGCCAGTTTCATAATATCGAGCAAATAACGTTACAGTAGACTAGTCACTGAAACACAGACTAAACAGCATTTATATCAGCAGCACGCATTACTTATAAATAATAAAATATATGTGTTGCACAATTACCCGAGATGAGAACAGTTGGTGACAACGTGAGGCTCTGCCTGTAGCAGTGTATGTAGCCTATATATGTGTTGCACAATTACCTGAGATGAGAACAGTTGGTGACAACGTGAGGCTCTGCCTGTAGCAGTGTATGTAGCCTATATAGCTAACGTGAGCTCGCGCTACACTCAGTGTATGTAGCATAGATATCTATAGATATCTGTGTTCTATAGATATCTATGGTATGTAGCCTATATAGCTAACGTGAGCTCGCGGCCTCGCGCTACACTCAGTGTATGTAGAGCTAGTAGCTAACGTGAGCTCGCGCTACACTCAGTGTATGTAGCCTATATAGCTAACGTGAGCTCGCGGCCTCGCGCTACACTCAGTGTATGTAGAGCTAGTAGCTAACGTGAGCTCGCGCTACACTCACTGAAACACAGACTAAACAGCACTCATTTATATTAGCGGTATTACTTATAAATAATCAAAAATATCTGCATAAATTACCTGAGATGAGAAGAAATGCAACCGTGTCATACTGATCTGGTCTGACTGTGCCGCGCGCGACGCGCGTCAATTCAAAATTTCAAAAACCACAATGCATTGTGGGGATCCCCCCCCCCCACAATGCAACGCAGCTGTTAGTCAGTGTTGCCAAATGACAATTATTATTTATATTATTTTATATAACAGTTACTCAATCAACTTGCTTTATGCCTACAATCTCTCTGACAAATCTCAATGGCACAATAATAACTTAAAATAATACTAATAATAATAATAATAATAATAATAATAATAATAATAATAATAATAATAATAATAATAATAATAATAATAATAATAATAATAATAATAATAATAATAATAATAATAATAATAATAATAATAATAATAATAATTATTATTATAATAATAATAATAATAATAATAATAATAATAATAATAATAATAATAATAATAATAATAATAATAATAATAATAATAATAATAGCTCTCTTTTCAAGTAAAATAATATGAAATAATGTTCGAATTAATACATCTTTAACAAATTATAGGCAGTATAGTATTTGTTTCAAGTTTAAAGTTCAATAACTTCGTTTTTATATACTTTACAGTGAAAATGTTGGTTTTGATTGATTGATTGATTGATTGATTGATTGATTGATTGATTGAAAACTTTATTAACAGATTGCAGAATGGGTACAATACAGTACAGCTCAATACATACAATTGTTAAGGGCATGCAGACCAGAGAAAGACGTTCGTCTTGTTTACATCAGGGACCCCCATTTTCAATTCATCATAACATGACATGTGACATACAGATAGACACTTCTATACATTTATGACATACCAGATTTGCAAATACAGTAGGCCTACTGTTTGTGATACAAAAAGAGTCTAGAAAAGAGAGTATATATTTGACGTAGAACCGTACATTATAGGTGGGGGGGGTAGGAGGGGTGGGGGGGGGGGCACTGTACAACTGCACAAGCACAACTGTACATTGGAATATTGACAAAACCATGTTTGGTACTTTACTGTACAATGGAGGGGGTTGGGTTAGGACATTTACAGGGGCCAGTTTCGAATTGCAGTCTCCCGTAGGTGTTCTTTGAGAGTGTTTTGAAAGTGGGTAGTGATTCACATTCCTTTACATCTTTGGGTAGGGCGTTCCACATTGATGTGGCATAATTGCGAAATGTGTTTAGTCCCTGTTTGAGCCGAATCTGGGTTTAACATGATTTGTGGAGCTCCCATGGTGTTGTGGTCGTGGTATTCACTGACCTTTGGGAAGTATTTTGACATGTACACATATACCTTGGTCGTGTATGTATCTTGTAGACAGGCCCATTGCAAGTTGCTGTACTCTGTCGTCTACTCTAAGCCATCCTAGGTTGTCACGTGGGCAGGGGCGAGGTGGGTTCTAGAAGTAAGGTCAAGCAGTAGTCTGACCAGTTTGTTTTGAGATGTTTGTGTAGCAGGGTGGATTATCCCTACTTTATGAGATGTACACTGTCACCAGGTAGGGGGGAACGCAGCAGATCTGAGTCCAACTGAATCCCCGACTTTAGTGCAGGAGTGGAGCTTTAGCAGAGGGTCACAGCCTCTTCACCCTGCTCCCCTCTGGGAGAAGGCTGAGGATCCCAAAGGCTGTGAAAGCTCGATACAGACTGAACTTCTTCCCCTCAGCCGCCAGGCTGATCAATGCCTCAGGTCCCCCCCCCCCCCCCCCCCCCCCCCTCGGTACCCCCCCCCCCCCTCCCCCCTCTGCCCCCAAGTGACACTGGCACAATGACACTGACTGCACTGCACTAGTCCGTACTGGATCCCTGCACTCTTCACTTTATATATATATATGTATTTATTGATTAATCCCCCACTGCACTGTTTCGTTTCTTGTCTGTGTTGGTGTTGTTTTCTGTGAAAAAAGAAAGGAAATGCATACACTGTATTGCTGCAACAATTACCAATGTGTTTTACACAAATGGCTAAATAAAGGAATCTGAATCTGGGGCCTAGGATTTACTAACCTAGTGTGCTGGTCCAGCTTTAACAAATTATCTCTGTATCTTTTCAATGTAAATAATAAATCAGTAACCAGTATTGTTATGTTAGCGTACTGAGCTGCGGTTAAAGGCCTTAACCACAGGTTAAAGGCCTTAACCACAGTTGTTATGTTAGCTACTGAGCTGCTGCAGGCCTTAACCACAGTATTATGTTAGCTATGAGCTGCTAACTATAGAGGCCATAACCACAGTATTACATATACTCTTGTTAGCTTTATGAGGCTACATCAACACGCTCCTATGAGTGCAGCATATGCAGCTTTATGAGGCTACATCAACATCCTATGAGTGCAGCTATAATATTAGCTTTATGAGGCTACATCAACATGCAGGCTCCTATGAGTGCAGCTATTTAAAGGCCTTAACCACAGTTGTTATGTTAGCTACTGAGCTGCTGGTTAAAGGCCTTAACTACAGTGTTGTTATGTTAGCTACTGAGCTGCTGGTTAAAGGCCTTAACTACAGTGTTGTTATGTTAGCTACTGAGCTGCTGCAGGCCTTAACCACAGTATTATGTTAGCTATGAGCTGCTAACTATAGAGGCCATAACCACAGTATTACATATACTCTTGTTAGCTTTATGAGGCTACATCAACACGCTCCTATGAGTGCAGCATATGCAGCTTTATGAGGCTACATCAACATCCTATGAGTGCAGCTATAATATTAGCTTTATGAGGCTACATCAACATGCAGGCTCCTATGAGTGCAGCTATTTAAAGGCCTTAACCACAGTTGTTATGTTAGCTACTGAGCTGCTGGTTAAAGGCCTTAACTACAGTGTTGTTATGTTAGCTACTGAGCTGCTGGTTAAAGGCCTTAACTACAGTGTTGTTATGTTAGCTACTGAGCTGCTGCAGGCCTTAACCACAGTATTATGTTAGCTATGAGCTGCTAACTATAGAGGCCATAACCACAGTATTACATATACTCTTGTTAGCTTTATGGGGCTACATCAACACGCTCCTATGAGTGCAGCATATGCAGCTTTATGAGGCTACATCAACATCCTATGAGTGCAGCTATAATATTAGCTTTATGAGGCTACATCAACATGCAGGCTCCTATGAGTGCAGCTATTTAAAGGCCTTAACCACAGTTGTTATGTTAGCTACTGAGCTGCTGGTTAAAGGCCTTAACTACAGTGTTGTTATGTTAGCTACTGAGCTGCTGGTTAAAGGCCTTAACTACAGTGTTGTTATGTTAGCTACTGAGCTGCTGCAGGCCTTAACCACAGTATTATGTTAGCTATGAGCTGCTAACTATAGAGGCCATAACCACAGTATTACATATACTCTTGTTAGCTTTATGAGGCTACATCAACACGCTCCTATGAGTGCAGCATATGCAGCTTTATGAGGCTACATCAACATCCTATGAGTGCAGCTATAATATTAGCTTTATGAGGCTACATCAACATGCAGGCTCCTATGAGTGCAGCTATTTAAAGGCCTTAACCACAGTTGTTATGTTAGCTACTGAGCTGCTGGTTAAAGGCCTTAACTACAGTGTTGTTATGTTAGCTACTGAGCTGCTGGTTAAAGGCCTTAACTACAGTGTTGTTATGTTAGCTACTGAGCTGCTGCAGGCCTTAACCACAGTATTATGTTAGCTATGAGCTGCTATTATAGAGGCCATAACCACAGTATTACATATACTCTTGTTAGCTTTATGAGGCTACATCAACACGCTCCTATGAGTGCAGCATATGCAGCTTTATGAGGCTACATCAACATCCTATGAGTGCAGCTATAATATTAGCTTTATGAGGCTACATCAACATGCAGGCTCCTATGAGTGCAGCTATTTAAAGGCCTTAACCACAGTTGTTATGTTAGCTACTGAGCTGCTGGTTAAAGGCCTTAACTACAGTGTTGTTATGTTAGCTACTGAGCTGCTGGTTAAAGGCCTTAACTACAGTGTTGTTATGTTAGCTACTGAGCTGCTGCAGGCCTTAACCACAGTATTATGTTAGCTATGAGCTGCTAACTATAGAGGCCATAACCACAGTATTACATATACTCTTGTTAGCTTTATGAGGCTACATCAACACGCTCCTATGAGTGCAGCATATGCAGCTTTATGAGGCTACATCAACATCCTATGAGTGCAGCTATAATATTAGCTTTATGAGGCTACATCAACATGCAGGCTCCTATGAGTGCAGCTATTTAAAGGCCTTAACCACAGTTGTTATGTTAGCTACTGAGCTGCTGGTTAAAGGCCTTAACTAAAGTGTTGTTATGTTAGCTACTGAGCTGCTGGTTAAAGGCCTTAACTACAGTGTTGTTATGTTAGCTACTGAGCTGCTGCAGGCCTTAACCACAGTATTATGTTAGCTATGAGCTGCTAACTATAGAGGCCATAACCACAGTATTACATATACTCTTGTTAGCTTTATGAGGCTACATCAACACGCTCCTATGAGTGCAGCATATGCAGCTTTATGAGGCTACATCAACATCCTATGAGTGCAGCTATAATATTAGCTTTATGAGGCTACATCAACATGCAGGCTCCTTTGAGTGCAGCTATTTAAAGGCCTTAACCACAGTTGTTATGTTAGCTACTGAGCTGCTGGTTAAAGGCCTTAACTACAGTGTTGTTATGTTAGCTACTGAGCTGCTGGTTAAAGGCCTTAACTACAGTGTTGTTATGTTAGCTACTGAGCTGCTGCAGGCCTTAACCACAGTATTATGTTAGCTATGAGCTGCTAACTATAGAGGCCATAACCACAGTATTACATATACTCTTTTTAGCTTTATGAGGCTACATCAACACGCTCCTATGAGTGCAGCATATGCAGCTTTATGAGGCTACATCAACATCCTATGAGTGCAGCTATAATATTAGCTTTATGAGGCTACATCAACATGCAGGCTCCTATGAGTGCAGCTATTTAAAGGCCTTAACCACAGTTGTTATGTTAGCTACTGAGCTGCTGGTTAAAGGCCTTAACTATAGTGTTGTTATGTTAGCTACTGAGCTGCTGGTTAAAGGCCTTAACTACAGTGTTGTTATGTTAGCTACTGAGCTGCTGCAGGCCTTAACCACAGTATTATGTTAGCTATGAGCTGCTAACTATAGAGGCCATAACCACAGTATTACATATACTCTTGTTAGCTTTATGAGGCTACATCAACACGCTCCTATGAGTGCAGCATATGCAGCTTTATGAGGCTACATCAACATCCTATGAGTGCAGCTATAATATTAGCTTTATGAGGCTACATCAACATGCAGGCTCCTATGAGTGCAGCTATTTAAAGGCCTTAACCACAGTTGTTATGTTAGCTACTGAGCTGCTGGTTAAAGGCCTTAACTAAAGTGTTGTTATGTTAGCTACTGAGCTGCTGGTTAAAGGCCTTAACTACAGTGTTGTTATGTTAGCTACTGAGCTGCTGCAGGCCTTAACCACAGTATTATGTTAGCTATGAGCTGCTAACTATAGAGGCCATAACCACAGTATTACATATACTCTTGTTAGCTTTATGAGGCTACATCAACACGCTCCTATGAGTGCAGCATATGCAGCTTTATGAGGCTACATCAACATCCTATGAGTGCAGCTATAATATTAGCTTTATGAGGCTACATCAACATGCAGGCTCCTATGAGTGCAGCTATTTAAAGGCCTTAACCACAGTTGTTATGTTAGCTACTGAGCTGCTGGTTAAAGGCCTTAACTACAGTGTTGTTATGTTAGCTACTGAGCTGCTGCAGGCCTTAACCACAGTATTATGTTAGCTATGAGCTGCTAACTATAGAGGCCATAACCACAGTATTACATATACTCTTGTTAGCTTTATGAGGCTACATCAACACGCTCCTATGAGTGCAGCATATGCAGCTTTATGAGGCTACATCAACATCCTATGAGTGCAGCTATAATATTAGCTTTATGAGGCTACATCAACATGCAGGCTCCTTTGAGTGCAGCTATTTAAAGGCCTTAACCACAGTTGTTATGTTAGCTACTGAGCTGCTGGTTAAAGGCCTTAACTACAGTGTTGTTATGTTAGCTACTGAGCTGCTGGTTAAAGGCCTTAACTACAGTGTTGTTATGTTAGCTACTGAGCTGCTGCAGGCCTTAACCACAGTATTATGTTAGCTATGAGCTGCTAACTATAGAGGCCATAACCACAGTATTACATATACTCTTTTTAGCTTTATGAGGCTACATCAACACGCTCCTATGAGTGCAGCATATGCAGCTTTATGAGGCTACATCAACATCCTATGAGTGCAGCTATAATATTAGCTTTATGAGGCTACATCAACATGCAGGCTCCTATGAGTGCAGCTATTTAAAGGCCTTAACCACAGTTGTTATGTTAGCTACTGAGCTGCTGGTTAAAGGCCTTAACTAAAGTGTTGTTATGTTAGCTACTGAGCTGCTGGTTAAAGGCCTTAACTACAGTGTTGTTATGTTAGCTACTGAGCTGCTGCAGGCCTTAACCACAGTATTATGTTAGCTATGAGCTGCTAACTATAGAGGCCATAACCACAGTATTACATATACTCTTGTTAGCTTTATGAGGCTACATCAACACGCTCCTATGAGTGCAGCATATGCAGCTTTATGAGGCTACATCAACATCCTATGAGTGCAGCTATAATATTAGCTTTATGAGGCTACATCAACATGCAGGCTCCTATGAGTGCAGCTATTTAAAGGCCTTAACCACAGTTGTTATGTTAGCTACTGAGCTGCTGGTTAAAGGCCTTAACTACAGTGTTGTTATGTTAGCTACTGAGCTGCTGCAGGCCTTAACCACAGTATTATGTTAGCTATGAGCTGCTAACTATAGAGGCCATAACCACAGTATTACATATACTCTTGTTAGCTTTATGAGGCTACATCAACACGCTCCTATGAGTGCAGCATATGCAGCTTTATGAGGCTACATCAACATCCTATGAGTGCAGCTATAATATTAGCTTTATGAGGCTACATCAACATGCAGGCTCCTATGAGTGCAGCTATTTAAAGGCCTTAACCACAGTTGTTATGTTAGCTACTGAGCTGCTGGTTAAAGGCCTTAACTACAGTGTTGTTATGTTAGCTACTGAGCTGCTGGTTAAAGGCCTTAACTACAGTGTTGTTATGTTAGCTACTGAGCTGCTGCAGGCCTTAACCACAGTATTATGTTAGCTATGAGCTGCTAACTATAGAGGCCATAACCACAGTATTACATATACTCTTGTTAGCTTTATGAGGCTACATCAACACGCTCCTATGAGTGCAGCATATGCAGTTTTATGAGGCTACATCAACATCCTATGAGTGCAGCTATAATATTACCTTTATGAGGCTACATCAACATGCAGGCTCCTATGAGTGCAGCTATTTAAAGGCCTTAACCACAGTTGTTATGTTAGCTACTGAGCTGCTGGTTAAAGGCCTTAACTACAGTGTTGTTATGTTAGCTACTGAGCTGCTGCAGGCCTTAACCACAGTATTATGTTAGCTATGAGCTGCTAACTATAGAGGCCATAACCACAGTATTACATATACTCTTGTTAGCTTTATGAGGCTACATCAACACGCTCCTATGAGTGCAGCATACAGCTTTATGAGGCTACATCAACATCCTATGAGTGCAGCTATAATATTAGCTTTATGAGGCTACATCAACATGCAGGCTCCTATGAGTGCAGCTATTTAAAGGCCTTAACCACAGTTGTTATGTTAGCTACTGAGCTGCTGGTTAAAGGCCTTAACTAAAGTGTTGTTATGTTAGCTACTGAGCTGCTGGTTAAAGGCCTTAACTACAGTGTTGTTATGTTAGCTACTGAGCTGCTGCAGGCCTTAACCACAGTATTATGTTAGCTATATGAGCTGCTAACTATAGAGGCCATAACCACAGTATTACATATACTCTTGTTAGCTTTATGAGGCTACATCAACACGCTCCTATGAGTGCAGCATATGCAGCTTTATGAGGCTACATCAACATCCTATGAGTGCAGCTATAATGTTAGCTTTATGAGGCTACATCAACATGCAGGCTCCTATGAGTGCAGCTAATGTTAGCTTTATGAGGCTCTGCCCCCCCCCCTCCACTCCTATAACACCCACCTCGCTCTGCCCCCCCCCCCTCCACTCCTCTAACATTTTATTTATTAATTTTATTATTATTATTTTATTTGTTGCCATTAAAATAATAGGCAAGCATAGGGCTAAAACATTTTCATAAACAATAATATAATCTTTTGTTATTTGGTTATAATAAGGGCTTTTCTATGCATTTGTCTGATTGATTGATTGATTGATTGATTGATTGATTGATTGAAAGCTTTATTTACAGACTGCAGAGTGGGTACAGTACAGCTGTATTCACTTGTTGCGGTGGTCTCAACGGAACAATTTTGATTGACAGTCGATTCTGCCAATCACACCGCTGTTGTGTGTGGGGGCGGCGTCGCTTGACTGAAACTTCGGCTCTGCCCCGGCAACCATTGCCGGGCCAGAGCCGGTTTATCTTTGGCGAGCCCGAGTCGGCTCTGCCCCGGCAACCATTGCCGTGCCAGAGCCGGTTTATCTTTGGCGAGCCCGAGTCGGCTCTGGCACGGCAAGCCGAGCCGGGCCAGAGCCGGTTTATCTTTGGCGAGCCTGAGTCGGCTCTGCCCCGGCAAGCAGAGCCGGGCCAGAGCCGGTTTATCTTTGGCGAGCCCGAGTCGGCTCTGCCCCGGCAACCATTGCCGGGCCAGAGCCGGTTTATCTTTGGCGAGCCCAAGTCGGCTCGGACACGGCAACCATTGCCGGGCCAGAGCCGGTTTAGCTTTGGCGAGCCCGAGTCGGCTCTGCCCCGGCAACCAGAGCCGGGCCAGAGCCGGTTTATCTTTGGCGAGCCCGAGTCGGCTCTGCCCCGGCAACCATTACCGAGCCAGATCCGGCTCATCGTTGGCGTGCCGTGCCGGACATATGCCGAGTGTGCCGACCGGTAGCCGGAATTGGGCCGAGTATGCTGGCCACCTGGGATACTGTACCCATTCTGCAATATGTTAATAAAGTGTTCAATCAATCAATCAATCACTTGGCCCCAGAACCTGGATACACACTTAGATTCCCAAAAGTAGTGATAGACTGTAGGTACCCAGGTCTGTTTGACATTTCGAACATAAAGGAGATATTGAACGGCCCATTTTGTTAGTTCCTTTTTCAATACGTTGCTGCAAGCTATTATTTGTAAAAAAATATTGAACCACAGACAGCAATCGGAATACTGGCATTTCCATAACGCTTTGCCGCCGCGCATTCAGTCCACACTAGTAGCAGCTGCAGATTTCATCTCTACAGTATATTTTCAAAAACATGAGGAACAACTTTGCTTGAATTGTCTTTATTATGAAAACTAAAACAGGACGTTTGCTTATTCTCAATGTGCCGTTTAAGCTTAAGGTTTGCTGTCGACGTCGTCGATGTGCGGACTTGCTTCTTCAAACCGGGTGGACAGTTTACAGACAAACGTTAGATTTTTTTCGTCTGAGTCAGTACTGACTTTAACGTTAAACTCTTTTAAATGCTCTAACGCCGACGTCTAGAGGTAGAATTATCTGAGCGAGTGCTGTTCTCGACCTGCTGCTGCGCAGCTCTCGGCTTCTGCTCTGTTGTTGTGATGAGTCTGATGACGTAGCAGTGGGTGACAGGCGCGTTGCCAGATCGGTTGGTTTTCCACATCATTTTGAAGCCTGTTTACGGTGTGTTTTACCTGGGTTTTCGGCTGAAATACATATGAAATCTGGCACATCTTTGAACGCCGTTATAACAGAGTGCTGAGAATGAACGCACTTTTGAACTCCGTTACACAGCGCTGAGAATGAACGCATTCTCAATTACGTTCATTTAGCGGATATACAGTACGTTCAGTTCACGTTCGCCCAAAATACGAACGCGTTCATGAATGATCGTTCATTGAACGCGTTCAGGTACATCACTGGTAGAGCAGCTGTGTGCACATCCAACCTGTTTTAGGCCAGGTGCAGGATAAAACTAAATGTGACTGAAGGAAAAATTGCAATGAACTGACCGACACAATTGACAACTATAAGCAATGCAATGCTCAGAGAGAGAGAGAGAGAGAGAGAGAGAGAGAGAGAGAGAGAGAGAGAGAGAGAGAGAGAGAGAGAGAGAGAGAGAGAGAGAGAGATAGAGAGAGAGAGGAAAGATCCAGACAGAGAGAGATAGAGAGAGAGAGGAAAGATCCAGACAGAGAGAGTCTGTGGTCCAGAGAGAGAGAGATGAGTCTGTGGTCCAGACAGAGAGAGAGAGAGAGAGAGAGAGAGAGAGAGAGAGAGAGAGAGAGAGAGAGAGAGAGAGAGAGAGAGAGAGAGAGAGAGAGAGATAGATGGGTCTGTGGTCCAGACAGAGAGAGAGAGAGAGATAAGCAAGACAGCTAAGATGAGCCCCTAAAGGATATTCAACTTTTAATGGAAGAACAAAACAGAAGGAAAAGATAACTTCACAAAGGCAACATGAATATACATAGATCCAAAAGGACAAAGATCAACACTTAAATCCAAAGAGAAGAGCTTCTATACCAGAGAAAACAAAGTAGCAAGGAGCCAACGGCCGACATCAGCTAAATAGGCTAACTGCAAATAGAGTAGCCAGGTACTGACACCAGGTACGCACCATTACACACTAGCCGGCCCGTTTGGCTCAATATAACGTTAGCTACGTTAGCTAGCCGGCCCGCTTTGGCTCAATATAACATTAGCTACGACAGCTAGCCGGCCCGTTTGGCTCAATATAACGTTAGCTACATTAGTACAACACTGGCGCTGCTCTGATGGCTGCCTTTCTGATCGCTCCGACGAGACTGTGCTTTATTTTGTTAATTTTTATAGTATTAGGAGTTTTATTTGCACCAACTGTTGGTGCATTATATGTGTATGACCGTCAGTCAATCATTGACATTGGATTAAGAAAAACTTACCGTTTGGATTGCTCTCTGGATCGGATCGCTGAACAGCAGAAATGGCCCGCCGAGATCCTTTGTTATGCCGGCCATGGCCAAGACCAAAAGCCGCCGCGAAGACGAGGAAAGAGAGCCGGGGTCCGGAACAGACTGAGGTCCAAACGACACAGAACCACATTGCCCAGCATATTGTTGGCCAATGTGCAATCGATAGGAAACAAATTGGACGACATCAGAGCAAGGATCCAATTCCAGAGGGACATTCGGGATTGTAACGTCCTCTGTTTCACAGAAACTTGGCTGAGTCCAGATGTCCCGAACCACGCAATAGAACCGGCAGACCACTTCTTCGTTCTCCGCAAAGATCGGACGGCAGAAGAGTCACTAAAGACGAGAGGAGGCGGCATTGCCTTCATGATAAACAAGGAGTGGTGCGATTTAGGCAACACAAAGGAACTGTCTAACCACTGCTCCCCAGACCTGGAGTTTATCACGATAAAATGTCGACCCTTCTTCCTCCCAAGAGAGTTAACGTCCATCATCCTCATCGGAGTGTACATTCCACCACACGCGAACACTGGGGTCGCACTTTCAAAACTTCACGACGAGGTAAACAAACTCCAGGCAGCTAATGTTGACGCTGCCATTTTGGTCTTGGGGGATTTCAACAGCGCGCGTCTTAAAAAGGTGCTGCCGAATTTCTATCAGCATGTGACCTGTCCCACCAGAGGCGAGAACATATTAGACCATGTATACTCGCAATTTAAGAATGGGTACAAGTCACAGGCTCTTAGTCCATTCGGTAAAAGCGATCGCGCCGCCATCTTTCTTTTGCCAAAGTATAAACAGAGTCTCAAGCGAACGCCGGTGGTCTCGCGAGAGGTTAAGCGTTGGGCCGTGACGTCAGTGGAGTCACTCCAAGCAGTGCTGGGAAGCACAGAATGGAGTGTATTCCGTGATAACACAGCCAATATTAACGAATACACCGAAACGGTGATTGACTATGTCTGTACTCAGGTAGAAGTAATAATCCCCTCCACCAAAATTAATATCTACCCAAATCAAAAGCCCTGGGTAGACAAATCCGTCCGTGAGGCTCTGAAAGTGCGCACATCAGCATACAACACCGGGCTGGTGACAGGCAACATGGAAGAACACAAGATGGCAAGATACAACGTCAGGAGAGCAGTAATAGAGGCAAAACGGCGTTACAGGGATAAAGTTGAACTTCAGTTTGAACAGGCTGACTCTAGAGGCATGTGGCAGGGCCTCAGAACAATGACAGACTACAAAGGAACCCCCCTCAAACTGAACAGTGACATCTCCTTAGCAAATGATCTCAACTCCTTCTATGCGAGGTTTGAGGCTGTGAATAACAACACCAGCCTACAAACCACGGCAATGGGGGGGGGGGTCTGCTGATGGATACTCAGTGTTCAGGGTAACAGAGCATGAGGTGAGACGGATCTTTAAAAAAGTGGATATCAGGAAGGCAGCAGGACCGGACGGCATCCCCGGCCGCGTCCTAAAAGTCTGTGCCGACCAACTGGCCCCGGTATTCACTGACATCTTCAACCTGTCCTTGGAACAGGCCGTCATCCCCACCTGTCTGAAGAAGTCCACCATCATCCCTGTACCCAAAAAATCTACGCCCGCTTGCCTCAACGACTACCGCCCTGTAGCCCTCACCTCCATAGCCATGAAGTGCTTTGAGAAGCTAGTGAAGGGCTACATCTGTTCCTCCCTCCCCATCAACCTGGACCCTCTGCAATTTGCATATCGCCCCAACAGGTCCACGGAGGACGCCATAGCCCATGTGCTGCACACAGCAGCATCACATCTGGACAAGAGGCAGGGGAACTATGTGAGAATGCTGTTCATCGACTACAGCTCAGCATTCAATACCATAGTCCCCTCCAAACTCATAGCCAAGCTCAGGGACCTGGGCTTGAACTATGACCTGTGCCAGTGGGTCCTGGACTTCCTGACGGGCAGACCCCAGGTGGTAAGAGCCGGCAACTGCACCTCCTCATCCATCACGCTCAACATAGGGGCCCCCCAGGGCTGTGTTCTGAGCCCCCTCCTCTACTCCCTGTACACACATGACTGCGTAGCACAGCGGAACAACAACACCATCATCAAATTTGCTGATGACACAGTAGTGGTGGGCCTGATCTCTGCCAACGACGAAAGGGCCTACCTGGAAGAGGTAGAGAACCTGTCACAGTGGTGTCAGGAGAACTGCCTCTCCCTGAACGTCAGCAAAACAAAAGAGATGATTGTGGACTTCAGGAGGTCGGGGGTCAAGGACTACAGCCCCCTCAGCATCGACGGGGCACCAGTTGAGAGAGTGAACAGTTTCAAGTACCTCGGAGCCCACATATCCGAGGACTTGACATGGACCACACACATTGACAGTGTTGTGAAGAAGGCACGACAACGCCTCTACTTCCTCAGGCGCCTAAGGAAGTTCCAAGTCAGTCAGAAGATCCTTAGGAACTTCTACTCATGTACAATAGAGAGCATCCTGACCGGCAACATCACCTCCTGGTTTGGGAATAGCACTGCACAAGACCGTAGCAGACTACAAAGAGTGACACGTTCAGCCGAACGCACAATTAGAGGGGGGCTTCCCACCCTCCAGAACATTTACAACAAGCGGTGCAAGGGGAAGGCTAAGAGAATTATTAAGGACTCGAGCCACCCGAACAACTGCCTCTTTGAACTGCTGCCGTCAGGCAAGCGATACCGGAGTCTTATGGCGAGCACAGAAAGACTCAGAAGGAGCTTCTATCCCCAGGCCATCAGGCTGCTAAACGAACAATAATCGCTAAACGAACAATAATCACTATGCAACAACCATCAAATGCACACAGCACACACACCCACACGCACACACTCACTCAAACAAACAACACACTGCAGCACCCACTCTCCACACTTTAGATCACACAAACACACTTACACTTTATATTTATTGATAAAGGATTTGCACTACAACTCGTACACCTACTGTGAATTGTACCTAAACTGCACCTCGTCCATTTATGCCTTGCACTATATAGCATTGTATATTAGTACACTGCACAGTATTGTATATTGTATGGTAACTACGTCTACGAACATTGTACATATGTCTAAACTGAACACTGTGACCTCTTTTTTTACTTCTAATTTTTACTATGTTTTTATTTCATACTTATCTTGTCATGCACAGTCTCTGGAGCGCAACAGTAAGAAGCATTTTGTACAAAAGTATTCTGTACTTCTGTATGACAACTATTAAAGAAACTTGAAACTTGAAACTTGAAACTAGCCGGCCTGCTTGGCTCAACATAGCGTCTACGACAGCTAGCCGGCCCGTTTGGCTCAATATAACGTTAGCTACATTAGCTAGCCGGCCCGCTTGGCTCAACATAACGTCTACGACAGCTAGCCGGCCCGCTAGCTCAACATAACGTTGGCTACGATAGTTAGCCGGCCCGCTAGCTCAACATAACATTAGCTACTACGATAGCTAGCCGGCCCGCTAGCTCAACATAAGGTTAGCTACGATAGCTAGCCGGCCCGCTGGTCCAACAGAACGTCAGCTACGATAGCTAGCCGGCCCGCTGGCTCCACATAACGTTAGCCAACATAGCTAGCCAGCCCGAGAGAGAGAGAGAGAGAGAGAGAGATATCTCCACGGCGGGAATAGAATAGAGTGCATTAAAAACTCACCAAACGTCCAACAGGATGGAGACAACCGCGTGGAGTTGACGATGTTCATCTGCCGAACGACCGTCCTCTTCATCTTGGCATAACACTGCTGCACGCGCTCTCTCTAGGTTAGCTAACGCTAGTTAGTCTTTAGCTAAGCTACTAGCCGACATGGCTATCCCGACTGAACCACACGTTAGCACTCGATATTATAACGTAGCTAAAGCTAACTAGCTGTCCCTGCCTTTAGCTAAGCCGACATGGCTAGCCTGACTGAACTTTCTAACATGCAACAACTTTCATCTTCAGTCCATCTGCCAAACGACCATCCTCTTCGTCTTGGCTGGCATAACCTCCAATGCTGCACTCGCCAAATAGTCAGATGCAGCTGAAGCCTGACGCACGCCGGCCGACTGTACACATGTAACCCCTCCCTTCGTTGAAACCAATAGTATGTCTGCTGCAGAGCCCCAGAGCTCCAATAGTGTATCTGCAGAGCCGCAGAGCCAGGAACAAGTCAGACACATTCTACAAACGTGTCTAATGTGAAATATATAAGCATATAAGCAAAACTAGATTTTAGGTCTGTGATGAAAAAGGGCCTCGCGGGAAGGGGGGCCTCGAAAAAAAATAATAATAATAATAATAATATAAAAAAAAAATAAAAAAATTGTGCGAGGCCCCCCTTCCCGCGAGGCCCTGGGCGACCGCACTGCTCGCACACCCCCTGAGAGCAATAGTCCACACACACACACACACACACACACACACACACACACACACACACACACACACACACACACACACACACACACACACACACACACACACACACACACACACACACACACATACACACATCAATACACACACACGTACATCAACACACACACATCCACACACATACACACACACAGACATACACATACTGTACACACAAACACATCCATGCACACATCCATGCACACATACATCAACACACACACACACACACAAACACATACATGCACACATACACACACATCCATCAACACACACACACACATCCATACACACACACACACATCAATACACACACACACATCAATACACAATTACACACACACACACACATACAAACACACATCAATACACGTACGTACATACATTACACACACCTTCCAGATGGATGGAATGCTGCCGCTGGTAGATACAGGGGAAAAAGGGGTCATCAGCCTCGCAAGCCACAGAATTACTGAGAGGTGGAGGGAGGGGTGGTGGTGGTGGTGGTGATGATGGTGGTGATGGTTAGGGCTGGTGGAGGTGATTGTGGAGGTGGTGATGGTTAGGGCTGGTGGAGATGATTGTGGAGGTGGTGATGATGGTGGTGATGGTTAGGGCTGGTGGAGGTGATTGTGGAGGTGGTGATGGAGGTGGTGGAGGTGATGGATGCGTAGACTATTTCAACCACTACACCATTTTAATCACTAGACCATTTCAACCACTAGACCATTTCAACCACTAGACCATTTCAACCACTAGACTATTTCAACCACTAGACTATTTCAACCACTAGACCATTTCAACCACTAGACTATTTCAACCACTAGACCATTTCAACCATTAGACTATTTCAACCACTAGACTATTTCAACCATTAGACTATTTCAACCACTAGACTATTTCAACCACTAGAACATTTCAACCACTAGACTATTTCAACCACTAGACTATTTCAACCACTAGACTATTTCAACCACTAGACTATTTCAACCACTAGACTATTTCAACCACTAGCCTATTTCAACCACTAGACTATTTCAACCACTAGACTATTTCAACCACTAGACTATTTCAACCACTAGACTATTCACCCACTAGACTATTTCAACCATTCGACTATTTCAACCACTAGACTATTTCAACCACTAGACTATTTCAACCACTAGACTATTTCAACCACTAGACTATTTCAACCACTAGACTATTTCAACCACTAGACCATTTCAACCATTAGACTATTTCAACCACTAGACTATTTCAACCATTAGACTATTTCAACCACTAGACTATTTCAACCACTAGAACATTTCAACCACTAGACTATTTCAACCACTAGACTATTTCAACCACTAGACTATTTCAACCACTAGACTATTTCAACCACTAGACTATTTCAACCACTAGCCTATTTCAACCACTAGACTATTTCAACCACTAGACTATTTCAACCACTAGACTATTTCAACCACTAGCCTATTTCAACCACTAGACTATTTCAACCACTAGACTATTTCAACCACTAGCCTATTTCAACCACTAGACTATTTCAACCACTAGACTATTTCAACCACTAGACCAGTGTTTCTCAACTGGTGGGTCGCGACCCAAAAGTGGGTCGCGGGGCCATTTTGAGTGGGTCGCGGATGTGTGTACTACCTAACTTTATGAAAGTGGCTTCTCAGCTCTGGTCCAGCTGAAGACAAAGCGGAGGAACATATTGGACATTGAGCATGACCTCAGAGTTGCTTTGTCTACCATCACCCCAGACTTTGAGACTCTTGTCAGGAGCAAACAACATCCCCAGTTATCCCATTAGTTCCCTGGGATGTTAAGCTAAGAAGTCTGCTAAGAAGGATATATTATTTATTATTATTATTATTATTTTAATTCATTGTGTTTTTAGCCCTTAGTTGCACTTTTGTTGCAACTCCAGTTATCCCATTAGTTCCCCCAAACGTAGGTCTGTTATGTTAAGCTAAGAAATCTGCTAAGAAGCATATTATTTATAATTATTTGATTTCATTGGGTTTTTAGCCCTAGTTGCACTTTTCTTGCAATCCCAGTTATCCCATTAGTTCCCCCAAACTTAGGTCTGTTATGTTAAGCTAAGAAGTCTGCTAAGAAGCATAATTATTTATTATTATTATTTAATTTCATTGGGTTTTTAGCCCTAGTTGCACTTTTGTTGCAACCCCAGTTATCCCATTAGTTCCCCCAAACTTAGGTCTGTGATGTTAAGCTAAGAAATCTGCTAAGAAGCATATATTATTTATTATTATTTTATTTCATTGGTTTTTTTAGCAATAGTTGCACTTTTTTGTGTTTATTTCATGTTTTGAAAGATTGCGTATTACTGCATGTGAGGTTTTGCCCGCTGCTCACCACCTTTTCTCTGTTTCTTTAAGCCTATACTGTTTATTTTCCCTTCTCACTCACTCTCTCTAGCCCCCACCCTCTCGTTCTTTACTCTCGTTTACTCTCAGTGGCCACACCTGGACTATTATCAATTACCTCTCGCACCTGTGGTGGCAGGCTAATTAGTTCCCCTGTGGGCTTTAAATACCAGGGCTCTTCCCCTCGTTTCGGCGTGGGGTCGTGTTGTAAACATGCCGTATCATATTCTCAAACATCAAGACTCCTTCGGGAGGTCCTCTGTTCTGCCTATGCTGTTTTGATTCTCCGGCGTAGAGATGTTGCTCCAGCCTTCGCCTGCTGTCGCCGTTGCCTGAGGGGGAGACTGGTCTGCGCTCCCTAGACTTCCACGGGAGGCATCCCAGTGATCCACTTCAGACCCCCGCGCAGCTATCGACCTGACGCACATCCAGACCAGCGCGCAGACGCGCATCTTCCAGACCTTCGAGCTTGGCACGCTCCTCCATACCAGCGCACAGACGCGCATCTTCCAGACCTTCGAGCTTGGCACGCTCCTCCGTACCAGCGCACAGAGACGCGCATCATCCAGACCTTCGAGCTTGGCACGCTCCTCCGTACCAGCGCACAGACGCGCATCTTCCAGACCTTCGAGCTTGGCACGCTCCTCCGTACCAGCGCACAGACGCGCATCTTCCAGACCTTCGAGCTTGGCACGCTCCTCCGTACCAGCGCACAGACGCGCATCATCCAGACCTCCAAGCTTGGCACACTCCTCCACGCAGACGCACCCCAGATGCGTCTCTCGGTTCCGGCGCGCACTCCAAGCAGTGGCGCACCACTCTGACCTCGGCTCGGACAGCCGGCTCCCCGGTGGCGACGCTCTCGCCCCGCTGCCTGTTCCAGCACCACTCTGACCTTGGCTCGGACAGCCGGCTCCCCGGTGGCGACGCCCTCGCCCCGCTGCTGTTCCAGCTCCTTTACGCATTATACGCATTACATCTGGGTGAGTTTATTTGACTGTCTTGATCATCTCCGTTTTCGTGTGTTTCTTAACACTGAAGATAACCACCTTTTTAATCAGACAGTCACTCACCCAGCGTGTGCCTCTGTTTGTTTTCACTGGGATATTATTTTGGACGTTACATCTCCCACTGTGTGTTTGTTCACACCGAAGATAGTATTCACTTTTGGATTGTTTTTGGAACTTTGCTCTTTGTGTATTTTACACGAAGATAGTTTTTACTTTGATAACTTTTGTATTTGGACTAGTCACCTCTCCTGCATCTGCTCTGTTTTCCCCTTTGTACTTTAACCCTCTCCTCTCTCCCTCTCGGCCGCTGTTACCCACCTCGGAGATCTGCCGAGAGAGTTCTGCAGAGCGGCCCTGATGTTTCCCACCAGTCCTCCCAGTCCTCCCTGTCCCCAGCCCGCCTCCGCGGGCCTCTGTCCCTGTTCTCCCCTTTCTAGTCCTCCTCGTCCCCAGCCCGCCTCCGCGGGCCTCTGTCCCTCTGTCACCAGAACCTGGCCCTCTGTTCCCCAGAACCTGTTCCCTATGTCCCCCAGTACCTGTCCTTCTGTCCCTAGTTCTCCCCTCTCTAGTTCCTCCTAGTCCTCCTGTCCGGTCCTCCTAGTTCCTCCCTGTTTCTTCCAACCTTCCCCTAGCGTTCCCTTAGCCTTCCCTTAGTGTTCCCTTAACCTTCCCCTAGCGTTCCCTTAGCCTTCCCTTAGTGTTCCCTTAACCTTCCCCTAGCGTTCCCTTAGCCTTCCCTTAGTGTTCCCTTAACCTTCCCCTAGCGTTCCCTTAGCCTGTTCCTTCCCCTCTTGTTATTTCCAGTATTTTGTGTTCTCCCTTAAAGGGACAGTGCCAGTTTCCCTTTGTTTCAATAAATGCCCATTTCTTGGCTTACCCTCATACCTGTCTTGTGTTGTGCGATTGGGGTCGGTTACAAACCATAACAGTACGACCCCACCAAATCGACGACCCCAGCCAGCACAGACGGTGTATGTTGAGTTTGCCTTTTTTTTCTTGTTCCCTCTAGTTCCCCTCTAGCTCCCCTGTTAGCTCCCCTGTTAGCCCTGTTGGCTTCCCTGTTAGCCCAGTTTAGCTCCCCTGTTAGCCTGTTAGCTCCCCTGTTAGCCCTGTTGGCTTCCCTGTTAGCCCTGTTTGACCCCCCTGCAGCTTGTTAGGCCTCTACTACCAGCATGGCCCCTGTCTGCTAGCCTTGCCCCGGCTGCTAGCACAGCCTCTATGTTTATGCAGCCCTTGCTGCTGGCATAGGCCCTGTAGCTAGCCTTGCCCTGGCAGCTAACCCAGTCCCTCAGCAGAGCCCCAGTCTGCTAGCTTAGCCCCGGCTGCTAGCACAGCCTCTATGTTTTATGCAGCCCTTGCTGCTGGCATGGGCCCTGTAGCTAGCCATGCCAGGCAGCTAACCCAATTCCCTCTGCATGGCCCCGGTCTGCTAGCTTGGCTCCGGCTGTTAGCACAGCCTCTATGTTAATGCAGCCTTGCAGCTGGCATAGGCCCTGTAGCTAGCCAGGCCCAAGCAGCTAACCCGGTCCCTCTGCATGGCCTCCACTTTTTTGTGTAGCATCTCACACTGCTAGGACTGCCCCTTCAGCTAGCAGGGTCAGTTTTCTCCCACTGCTAGGACTGCCCTTTCAGCTAGCAAGGTCAGTATTCCCACTGCTAGGACTGCCCTTTCAGCTAGCAAGGTCAGTATTCCCACTGCTAGGACTGCCCTTTCAGCTAGCAAGGTCAGTTTCCCCACTGCTAGGACTGCCCTTTCAGCTAGCAAGGTCAGTTTATCTCCCACTGCTAGGACTGCCCTTTCAGCTAGCAAGGTCAGTTTTATCCCCACTGCTAGGACTGCCCTTTCAGCTAGCAAGGTCAGTTTCTCTCCCACTGCTAGGACTGCCCCTTCAGCTAGCATGGTCAGTTTGCTCCCACTGCTAGGACTGCCTTTTCAGCTAGCAAGGTCAGTTTATCCCACTGCTAGGACTGCCCTTTCAGCTGGCAAGGTCAGTATTCCCACTGCTAGGACTGCCCTTTCAGCTAGCAAGGTCAGTTTCCCCACTGCTAGGACTGCCCTTTCAGCTAGCAAGGTCAGTTTATCTCCCACTGCTAGGACTGCCCTTTCAGCTAGCAAGGTCAGTTTTATCCCCACTGCTAGGACTGCCCTTTCAGCTAGCATGGTCAGTTTATCCCCACTGCTAGGACTGCCCTTTCAGCTAGCAAGGTCAGTTTATCTCCCACTGCTAGGACTGCCCTTTCAGCTAGCAAGGTCAGTTTCTCTCCCACTGCTAGGACTGCCCCTTCAGCTAGCATGGTCAGTTTGCTCCCACTGCTAGGACTGCCTTTTCAGCTAGCAAGGTCAGTTTATCCCACTGCTAGGACTGCCCTTTCAGCTGGCAAGGTCAGTATTCCCACTGCTAGGACTGCCCTTTCAGCTAGCAAGGTCAGTTTATCTCACACAGCTAGGACTGTCCTTCCAGCTAGCTTGTTCTCTCATGCTGGTCCAGCCCTGTCTGCCAGCCTAGCTCCGGCAGCTAGCGCAGCCTCTATGTTAATGTAGCAGTACAGCTGGCATAGGCCCTGTAGCTATCAGTGCCTTGGCAGCTACCCTTTCCCCCTGCTAGCCTAGCTCGGCAGCTAGCGCAGCCTCTATGTTGATGTAGCAGTACAGCTAGCATAGGCCCTGTAGCTATCAGTGCCTTGGCAGCTACCCTTTCCCTCTGCTAGCCTAGCTCGGCAGCTAGCGCAGCCTCTATGTTGATGTAGCAGTACAGCTAGCATAGGCCCTGTAGCTATCAGTGCCCTGGCAGCTACCCTTTCCCTCTGCTAGCCTGGCTCCGGCAGCTTGCGCAGCCTCTATGTTGATGTAGCAGTACAGCTAGCATAGGCCCTGTAGCTATCAGTGCCCTGGCAGCTAACCTTCCCTCTGCTAGCCCTTTCCCGGTGCTACCATGGTTACCCCTTTTGCTACCCTGCTTGCCCCTCAGTTCTCTAGACCCAGTTCCTCTAGACCAGTTCTCTAGACCAGTTCTCTAAACCAGTTCTCTAGACCAGTTCTCTAGCCCGGTTCTCTAGCCCAGTTCTCTAGACCAGTTCTCTAGACCAGTTCTCTAGACCAGTTCCTCTAGACTAGTTCTCTAGACCCAGTTCCTCTAGACCAGTTCCTCTAGACCAGTTCCCCCAGTTGCCCCTCTGCTACCCTAGTTACCCCTCGGCGACCCTGTTTCTTTTGCTAGCCCCACTCTTGTGGTGGCTTCCCCTGCTGGCTTGGCCAGTACCTCTTGTTTTGCCCCCTGCCACTCTGTCTGTATTTGTTTTGGGTCGCCGGGTGGCTCCCGTTGAGGGGGGGGTACTGTGAGGTTTTGCCCGCTGCTCACCACCTTTTCTCTGTTTCTTTAAGCCTATACTGTTTATTTTCCCTTCTCACTCACTCTCTCTAGCCCCCACCCTCTCGTTCTTTACTCTCGTTTACTCTCAGTGGCCACACCTGGACTATTATCAATTACCTCTCGCACCTGTGGTGGCAGGCTAATTAGTTCCCCTGTGGGTTTTAAATACCAGGGCTCTTCCCCTTGTTTCGGCGTGGGGTCGTGTTGTAAACATGCCGTATCATATTCTTAAACATCAAGACTCCTTCGGGAGGTCCTCTGTTCTGCCTATGCTGTTTTGATTCTCCGGCGTAGAGATGTTGCTCCAGCCTTCGCCTGCTGTCGCCGTTGCCTGAGGGGGAGACTGGTCTGCGCTCCCTAGACTTCCACGGGAGGCATCCCAGTGATCCACTTCAGACCCCCGCGCAGCTATCGACCTGACGCACATCCAGACCAGCGCGCAGACGCGCATCTTCCAGACCTTCGAGCTTGGCACGCTCCTCCGTACCAGCGCACAGACGCGCATCTTCCAGACCTTCGAGCTTGGCACGCTCCTCCGTACCAGCGCACAGAGACGCGCATCATCCAGACCTTCGAGCTTGGCACGCTCCTCCGTACCAGCGCACAGACGCGCATCTTCCAGACCTTCGAGCTTGGCACGCTCCTCCGTACCAGCGCACAGACGCGCATCTTCCAGACCTTCGAGCTTGGCACGCTCCTCCGTACCAGCGCACAGACGCGCATCTTCCAGACCTTCGAGCTTGGCACGCTCCTCCGTACCAGCGCACAGACGCGCATCATCCAGACCTCCAAGCTTGGCACACTCCTCCACGCAGACGCACCCCAGATGCGTCTCTCGGTTCCGGCGCGCACTCCAAGCAGTGGCGCACCACTCTGACCTCGGCTCGGACAGCCGGCTCCCCGGTGGCGACGCTCTCGCCCCGCTGCCTGTTCCAGCACCACTCTGACCTCGGCTCGGACAGCCGGCTCCCCGGTGGCGACGCCCTCGCCCCGCTGCTGTTCCAGCTCCTTTACGCATTATACGCATTACGTCTGGGTGAGTTTATTTGACTGTCTTGATCATCTCCGTTTTCGTGTGTTTCTTAACACTGAAGATAACCACCTTTTTAATCAGACAGTCACTCACCCAGCGTGTGCCTCTGTTTGTTTTCACTGGGATATTATTTTGGACGTTACATCTCCCACTGTGTGTTTGTTCACACCGAAGATAGTATTCACTTTTGGATTGTTTTTGGAACTTTGCTCTTTGTGTATTTTACACGAAGATAGTTTTTACTTTGATAACTTTTGTATTTGGACTAGTCACCTCTCCTGCATCTGCTCTGTTTTCCCCTTTGTACTTTAACCCTCTCCTCTCTCCCTCTCGGCCGCTGTTACCCACCTCGGAGATCTGCCGAGAGAGTTCTGCAGAGCGGCCCTGATGTTTCCCACCAGTCCTCCCAGTCCTCCCTGTCCCCAGCCCGCCTCCGCGGGCCTCTGTCCCTGTTCTCCCCTTTCTAGTCCTCCTCGTCCCCAGCCCGCCTCCGCGGGCCTCTGTCCCTCTGTCACCAGAACCTGGCCCTCTGTTCCCCAGAACCTGTTCCCTATGTCCCCCAGTACCTGTCCTTCTGTCCCTAGTTCTCCCCTCTCTAGTTCCTCCTAGTCCTCCCGTCCGGTCCTCCTAGTTCCTCCCTGTTTCTTCCAACCTTCCCCTAGCGTTCCCTTAGCCTTCCCTTAGTGTTCCCTTAACCTTCCCCTAGCGTTCCCTTAGCCTTCCCTTAGTGTTCCCTTAACCTTCCCCTAGCGTTCCCTTAGCCTTCCCTTAGTGTTCCCTTAACCTTCCCCTAGCGTTCCCTTAGCCTGTTCCTTCCCCTCTTGTTATTTCCAGTATTTTGTGTTCTCCCTTAAAGGGACAGTGCCGGTTTCCCTTTGTTTCAATAAATGCCCATTTCTTGGCTTACCCTCATACCTGTCTTGTGTTGTGCGATTGGGGTCGGTTACAAACCATAACACTGCAAATATTATTTTTTTTACATAAATCATAGTGGTTAAAAATGTTGGGTCGCGACTTAATGACTAAGGAAAATGTTGGGTCCCGAGGCTAGACCAGTTGAGAACCACTGCACTAGACTATGCACGGACATACTCTCTCCACCCTCCCCTACCACCACCATCACCACCGCCACCACCACTGTATTCAAAATGAAATGACGGGGGCATAGAATGAGAGCGGGGTGGTGGGGGGGGGGGGGGCGAGGGCGATGAACGGAAGAGTAACAGAGGGGTGAGGGGGGAGGGCGGCTCCCGCCGGTCATTAGTGCCCCGGGGTCCGCGGTGATGTGCCTGTCAGCGATCCTCGTCCCGTCCATTTGTCAGGACCTATTTACCCCCCCTGCGCGCCCGCGCGCCCTCTCCCGTCCTCCGCCCCCTCCCCCGTCCTCCGCTGGCCTACGGTGGCGTGCCCCACAGCGGCGTGCGTCCAGGCCTCATTTAGGAGCGCTCTCTCTTCCTCCCCTCCCTCCCTCCCTCCTTCCCTCCAGCTATTTCTGGTTGTAATGGATGATGTGGGTAATGGAGTTTGTGGGATGAAGCAACAGATGGCGCTTAGGGAAGCAAAGGCTGAGGGATGCTACTTGTTATGCTGCCGTGGACGAGACCTGCATGCTTCTGCTCTCTCTGTCTCTCTCTCTCTCTCTCTCTCTCTCTCTCTCTCTCTCTCTCTCTCTCTCTCTCTCTCTCTCTCTCTCTCTCTCTCTCTCTCTCTCTCTCTCTCTCTCTCTCTGTCAGGCCTGGTGGGTCTCTCTCTCTCTGTCAGGCCTGGTGGGTCTCTCTCTCTCTCTCTCTCTCTCTCTCTCTCTCTCACACAAATCAGCCACTAATATGCAGAATCAGCATTCAGAAACATGCACGCTCCTGTTGAATGCTTTGTTTGAATCCACAGATCATTACCACACACTGACACACAAACACACACACACACACACACACACACATACACACACAACACACACACACACACACACACACACACACACACACACACACACACACACACACACACACACACACATTATTTTTTTTAGATAATGATTGAAGAAGTGTGTCTTTAGTCGACGGCGAAATATTGGACGGGTTTCGGCTGTCCTAACTGGGGTGGGTAGTTCATTCCACCATTGTGGGGCAAGGACTGAGAAAAGGCAGGTTCTCCTTGATGACCCTCCCGGAGCTTGGATAGGAGTGGGTCTGAGACGGCCAGAAGATGCAGAGCGTAGGGGTCTTGAGGGTGTGTAGTTAGAGACCAGCTGACATGAAGGTTCCAGAAGAAGTTACTCTCAGAATGTAACTGAATAAGACAGTTGATGGGTTTGTAAACTATGCATGTATTATAATCTTTGTCTTTTCTATTGCGGGGGGGGGGCGACTTAAGTCCATCTAATAAAAATATTGTTATGGGTGGTTTATTTTCTATGGCAGCCGCTGTGTGTGTGTCGGTGTGTGTGTGTGTGTGCGGCTGTGCGCTCCCCATGGTAGACAAGCGCTCCATGACAGAAGCAACACTATTGATCCATACAGTTCGTGGCCACTGTGTCCTCCAAACACTGCACGTTCTCTGCATGCAGTGGTGACACGCACGCACACACACACACACACACATGACGCTGCCTGTTCCTTGTTCCCAACGAGTCGCCCCCCCCCCCCCCGCTGAGCCATGGTGTGTTACGACAGCATGCATACATAGACAGCGAACGTGTGTCAGAGACACTTTTGGTTTGATGTTTGCTGCCTCCCCCCCCCGCCGCACCCCACTCCCCCGCCCCCCCCAACCCCCACAGCAGCGGGACGTGACTCACGTCTCCAGACCCAGGAGGAGGAGCTGGAGGAGAGACAGCGGGCGGCGGCATGGGGGCGACGGCTTCTCCTCCGTTCCCCAGCGGCCGACTCTGCTCTCGCTGTGACAAAGGCTGACTGAAGCACATCTCACAGCCATTCTACTCTGTTGACTGTGCTGCTGACAAAGAGACTCGCTCTGCCTCTGTTTCTCTCTCTCTCTTCCTCTGTCTCTCTCTCTCTCTCTCTCTCTCTCTCTCTCTCTCTCTCTCTCTCTCTCTCTCTCTCTCTGTGTCTCTCTCTGTCTTCCTCTGTGTCTCTCTCTCTATTCCTCTGTGTCTCTCTCTGTGTCTCACAATCTTTCATTGTTTTTTAGAATGCAAAATACTTGAAGGTCTGTTCGAAACATTGAATAATGTGTTTTTGAAATGTGGTGAGAGTTGGAGTGTTTGTTTTTGTGTTTGGGGCTGGTTAAAAAAAGAAATGTAATGAAGTGGCAAATGTTGAATTTTATTGTGGGTCAAGCCAAAATGTGTGTCCTTGTAGTGATTTTATGTAAATAAATGTTTTTCTAAAATAAAAAAAAATATGTCTCTCTCTCTCTCTCTCTCTCTCTCTCTCTCTCTCTCTCTCTCTCTCTCTCTCTCTCTCTCTCTCTCTCTCTCTCTCTCTCTCTCTCTTTCTCTCTTCCTCTGTGTCTCTCTCTCTTCCTCTGTGTCTCTCTCTCTCTTCCTCTGTGTCTCTCTCTCTTCCTCTGTGTGTCTCTCTCTCTTCCTCTGTGTCTCTCTCTCTTCCTCTGTGTGTCTCTCTATGTGTCTCTCTCTCTTCCTCTGTGTGTCTCTCTCTCTTCCTCTGTGTCTCTCTCTCTCTTCCTCTGTGTGTCTCTCTCTGTGTCTCTCTCTCTCTGTGTCTCTCTCTCTCTCTCTGTGTCTCTCTCTCTCTCTGTCTCTCTCTCTTCCTCTGTGTCTCTCTCTATGTCTCTCTCTCTCTTCCTCTGTGTCTCTCTCTCTCTTCCTCTGTGTGTGTCTCTCTCTTCCTCTGTGTCTCTCTCTCTTCCTCTGTGTCTCTCTCTCTCTTCCTCTGTGTCTCTCTCTCTCTCTTCCTCTGTGTGTGTCTCTCTCTTCCTCTGTGTCTCTCTCTCTTCCTCTGTGTCTCTCTCTCTCTTCCTCTGTGTCTCTCTCTTCCTCTGTGTCTCTCTCTCTTCCTCTGTGTCTCTCTCTCTCTCTTCCTCTGTGTCTCTCTCTCTCTTCATCTGTGTCTCTCTCTCTTCATCTGTGTCTCTCTCTCTCTCTCTCTTCCTCTGTGTCTCTCTCTCTCTTCCCGTCTTTCTCTGCCTTCCTTTAAAGAACAAAGGAGACGCGGAAACGGCGAACCTTGAGACCGAGAGGTCGGCGTTCTAAAGAAGGAGAAGAAGAAGGGAGGGAAGGTACACATACACACACACATACACCCACACACACACACACACACACTCAGATGCACACACTCACATGCACACACACACACATACACACGCACACACATGCACGCACGCACACATGTACAAACATACACACACACACATGCACACACATACATGCTTGCACACACATACACACACACACACACACTAGCCTTGAAACACACCTGGACTTCAATCGCCAGGGCACCACCCACGTATTGATTGGGAGCACAACCTGACCCCCGTCTCCCCCGGCTCGGCGATGCATCGCCCCGCATGCGTCAGAGACCTCTCCCCTCCCCTGTCCTCTGTGTTTCCCAACAACTGTGTGGCTGTTTTTAATATATCATCACAGTCACCGGTGTCAATTCTCTGGTAGCCTTTCGCCATCGACCGGCGTTGCGGGGGGCTGGCGGGGGGAGGGGTCTGGAGTCCATCCGGCCACTTCCTGCACAGCCGCCGTCCGCGAGACACGAGGCAGGATGTCAGGTTCAATCAATGGGAACCTTTGATACAGGATTTTTTTCCTGCTGCCTTTTTACCCATTCCCAATGTGTCACCGGGAAATAGCAAGCGCTGCGTTATGCTGTACGGCGAGATCCCGGGGCTCAAGGTGAGTCTGTGTCGATAAGGCGCGTATACAGGCTTAGCGCCGCATTGCAATGCAAGTTAGTGGGGGGGGGGGCCGGGGCCGGGGGGAGGTGGGGGCAGGGGATTACGATTCAGACATTGTAGAAGAAGCGACGGAAATGAATTACCAGCCGCCCGTGATCCTTTTCCCTTCCGCCTCGCTCCTCTCGCTCTGTGTTGTTGTAGCTGCGTCACAAAGAAAGGTAAGGGTTTAGCGTCGGTCAACGTTATAATACACTTGTTTTTTTTGTAACGTAACAAGATTACATAGTTCCTCGACGCCGACAGATTGTAAAACGGAATCCTCTCCTCACAGCCGCGGGCGACAGCCAGCTCCAGACGCGAATGTTTTAATTAAATTAAAACTTCCTCTACTCCTCTACTTACTTTCCTTTTCGCGCCAACGGGGACGGCAGCCATTGTTTTCTTTTTTTGATCTGCTCATAATTGACTGTGTAGTCGTGGCGATGAGGAGACAGAGCGAGGAAAGCATCAGAGACACGCCGTGCTTTCCTTAAGAGTCGACGGCATACAAACCCCCAGGCTTCCCAAGCGGGAAGAGTCGCCTCTCATTCCCGGGCGAACACACCTCACAGTCGGGAGGGGAGACCGGGCCGGGGAATGGGGGTCGGACGGAGCGGGCGGGGTGGTTTTCGCTAATGCCGAAAATCCCAGTCCAAAGAAGGGATTATTTCAGCGGTGAGATGGCAAATCCCGCCGACAACCTTTTCTGCCCGCTGGTAGGCTCACCTCGAGGTGACCGCTGGGGATGAGGGGGAGAGAGATGGAGAGAGGGAGGGAGAGCAGGATAGAGAGGGAGGGAGGGAGAGAGAGGGAGGGAGATAGAGAGAGGGAGAGTGAGAGAGAGGGAGACAGAGTGAGAGAGTGAGAGTGATAGGAAGAGAGAGAGGGACAAAGTGAGAGAGAAAGAGACGGAGAGAGAGAAAGAGAGAGTGAGAGCAACAGAGAGAGAGAGAGACAGAGAGAGAGAGGGAGAGAGAGAGAGAGAGAGAGAGAGGAAGAGAGAGAGACGGAGAGAGAGAGAGAGAGAGAGAGAGAGAGGTCATTTCTACGAGGAGGTCATCTAGAGGTGCTAGATGACTCGTATTTGCACCTAGTAGATTTTCTCCCGCTCTCTCTCTCTCTCTCTCTCTCTCTCTCTCTCTCTCTCTCTCTCTCTCTCTCTCTCTCTCTCTCTCTCTCTCTCTCTCTCTCTCTCTCTTCCATGTTTTACACGGTCGAGCAGACGTGCTTCTGGATATCTGGTGAACTGTTGACTTTCTTATTTGAACTTTTATAACTTTGTTCTTTTGAAGGAGTTCAGGGAAAAATTGGCAAGTCTGGCACTGCCTGTACGACGTGTGTCTCTATACAGTATATAATAATCGTATCTAACCAGGCAGGTCAATTAGGAACCCATTCTTATTTACAATGACAGCCTGGCGAGAGGACAAAAGAGCCTCTCGAAGGGTAACAGGGTAACGGGACAAAGAATTTGATAAAATAGAAAAGAGATGATACATACATCACAGAGGTACGGGAAATAATTAAAACACATCAAACAAACAACCAAATACAATTACGAAGGTAATTTCTGCTTCAATACATGAAGCAGAACAGAGAGATTACAGTTAATAGGATGGGAGACAGTTGCAGGTGTGTGTAAACAACTGAGTCTTTACAAGTGAGGGGGATCAATTTGTACATTTTCAAAGTATTTAGCATTTAGTTCCAACTGCTGGGAGCAGCAAATTGGAAGGAGGATTGACGGAAGGAAGTGTTAACATGGGGAACATCTAGCGATATATGGGGAGCAACTCTGGTGTTATAGAGATATGGTGAGCAGCTCTGGTGTTATAGAGATGCTCTGGTGTTATAGAGATATGGTGAGCAGCTCTGGTGTTATAGAGATATGGTGAGCAGCGCTGGTGTTATAAAGATATGGTGAGCAGCTCTGGTGTTATAGAGATATGGTGAGCAGCTCTGGTGTTATATAGATATGGTGAGCAGCTCTGGTGTTATAGAGATATGGTGAGTAGCTCTGGTGTTATAGAGATATGGTGAGCAGCTCTGGTGTTGTAGAGATATGGTGAGCAGCTCTGGTGTTGTAGAGATATGGTGAGCAGCTCTGGTGTTATATAGATATGGTGAGCAGCTCTGGTGTTGTAGAGATATGGTGAGCAGCTCTGGTGTTATAGAGATATGGTGAGCAGCTCTGGTGTTATATAGATATGGTGAGCAGCTCTGGTGTTATATAGATATGGTGAGCAGCTCTGGTGTTATAGAGATATGGTGAGCAGCTCTGGTGTTGTAGAGATATGGTGAGCAGCTCTGGTGTTATAAAGATATGGTGAGCAGCTCTGGTGTTATAGAGATATGGTGAGCAGCGCTGGTGTTATAAAGATATGGTGAGAAGCTCTGGTGTTATAGAGATATGGTGAGCAGCTCTGGTGTTATATAGATATGGTGAGCAGCTCTGGTGTTATAGAGATATGGTGAGCAGCTCTGGTGTTATAGAGATATGGTGAGCAGCTCTGGTGTTGTAGAGATATGGTGAGCAGTTCTGGTGTTATATAGATATGGTGAGCAGCTCTGGTGTTGTAGAGATATGGTGAGCAGCTCTGGTGTTATAGAGATATGGTGAGCAGCGCTGGTGTTATAAAGATATGGTGAGCAGCTCTGGTGTTATAGAGATATGGTGAGCAGCTCTGGTGTTATATAGATATGGTGAGCAGCTCTGGTGTTATAGAGATATGGTGAGCAGCTCTGGTGTTATAGAGATATGGTGAGCAGCTCTGGTGTTGTAGAGATATGGTGAGCAGTTCTGGTGTTATATAGATATGGTGAGCAGCTCTGGTGTTGTAGAGATATGGTGAGCAGCTCTGGTGTTATAGAGATATGTTGAGCAGCTCTGGTGTTATAGAGATATGGTGAGCAGCTCGGGTGTTATAGAGATATGGTGAGCAGCTCTGGTGTTATAGAGATATGGTGAGCAGCTCTGGTGTTATAGAGATATGGTGAGCAGCTCTGGTGTTATAGAGATATGGTGAGCAGCTCTGGTGTTGTAGAGATATGGTGAGCAGCTCTGGTGTTATAGAGATATGGTGAGCAGCTCTGGTGTTGTAGAGATATGGTGAGCAGCTCTGGTGTTATAGAGATATGGTGAGCAGCTCTGGTGTCATACAGCTCCAAAGGTTATAAAAATCCCATGGGAAATGTGTGTGTTTTACAAAGGTTTTTGTAATGTGTGTACCGCAATAATTCAGTGTGATTATCCAACATTGCTGTCCGCTCTCATTCATTCAGAGGCTCTTGTCAAAACAATGGACTTCTTCGTCTTCTTGTGTCACCTTCCCCGACTTTCAGCGCCCGTCTGGGATCGCTTACGGAGCAGACGCTCCTTGGCTACAACGGTGGTCAATCATTTTCGCCATCAGTGGTGACTGGTCAGTTCAGGACCATTCACAACCTGACGTGGTCACTCGTCCGAACAGCTTGTCAAATGACGCTCAACAGGGTGTTTCGTCTTGTAACTCGAGAATGGAATCACGCAATAGGTTGAGTTTGATGATGATCGAAAGGCGGCAAATGAGAGCAAAGTGCCCCAAAGTGGGCCGTCCGATGCTTAACCTCTTAAGCCCTAGCCATATTTTCTGAAAATTCACCTAAAAATAGATATCTAACTAAATGGAAGATTGCTCCACTTCTACAAGGTCCATTTGCATGTTCTTGAGATCTAGGGACATCTATGGATCTCATGGATGTATTGCCAGTGTTTTTTCCCCATCTTTGACGGTGAATAACACCATGCTAACATTGACAAAACAAAAAAGAAAACAAAAACAAAAGTAAAAGATTGCCCATGAGCTCATTCAGCACTTTCTTGAGATCAAGTGTACCATGTGGGGATGAGCGAATCAAGGATCTAGGTGAAAAGTCACAAGCAAAAACAAGAAGAGAAAAAGTCTATGAGAAAACTGAAACCTGCAGAGCTTTCTTTCCTCCCAGTTTGCCAAAATTGCTCCTAATCACTCATTTCTGAACGGATTTGGACATGTAAGACTTCAGGCTATGGACCCAGGGTGTTTTTCCAGCCATACCAATTTTTTGGGATATGTACTTTTGGATATTGCAACTACTACAGAAAAACGTGAGTACACAAGTTCAAGTTCATTAATTCTTTTTACATTTAGTCATTTAGCTGACGCTTTTATCCAAAGCGACTTACAAGTCATCAGGAAGGGTGTGTAGCAGGTATATAAAATATACTAATGTTGTATTCCACAAAGATCCCTCCCTAACGTTTTATTTTAAATTGTTTATTATTATCTTTTACTCGTAGTCTTTTATTTTGAAATCGTCACTTCCTGCCGAAGTGACGTTTTTCCCCTTGCACCTCCCCTCTCGCGCCAGACTATCTGGAATGCTGACAGGGGTAAGACGTGCTTTCAGTGTCTGTAAATATATCAGGTCTAAAAGAACGCACTATTGTAAATAAGTTGCCGGGCAATGAACCGGAGTTGTATATAGTGGTAACTGTGTTAATGTGGACAATTTTGCACTTTTTGTAATGTGGTTTAGCTGTGGTGGCGAACTATTGTACGACACATGCTGACTGAGTTTGTGGTTATGGTCTGAGCAATGTGTGTTAGGCCTCGTTTCTCACAGCGTGACATTTCTCCCCCACTGTAGCTTATGCAAGTTATTGGCGCCATCTGCTGGCCAAGTGTTGACATGTACCTGTGGGATGTTTCAACAGGTAATTGGAGATGTCTTATTATTTAATTTGTATTATTTCATTGTGTATTTTATTATTATTGTGATATTTCAATGTATCATTCAAAGAGACTATCTGGAATGCTGACAGGGCTTATGCAAGTTATTGACGCCATCTGCTGGCCAAGTGTTGACATGTACCTGTGGGATGTTTCAACAGGGGAAATAAAACACTGAATGGCAACAACTGTCTCATCACTTCCACTACACGACGACGACACAGAGGGTGGCCTTTAGACCAGTTACAGTGGTGCCGTGACCCGGATGACGCAAGTACCAACACCAGTTGGTCACCGGGAGGTCGTCGAACAGAACTACAGAAGAAAGATGCTGTGATCACTAAAAAAAAATTTTTGCAATGAGGGTCAAGGCCAGCTTGATCATCGGAGGTCGGAGGAAGAGGAGGAAGAAGAAGAAAAAAAAGAAAGTTCCCTTGGGAGGTTTGTGTCGAAGTGACTGTGTCATGGTTGAGAGGACATCGTGTTCTTTCTAAGAAGAAGAGAGAAGAGGACATCGTGTTCTTTCTAAAAAAGGAGGACATCGTGTTCTTTCTAAAAAAGGAGGACATCGTGTTCTTTCTAGAAAAGAGGACATCGTGTTCTTTTTGAGAAAAGAAGAAAGTTGAGTTGTTGAAAAGGACTGGTGGTCAGTTTTTGTTTTTCTGGTTTTGTTAAAGGTGCTGAAGCATTTGGAGAATTTTTTTTTGTGATTAGTGGAATATATATATAATTTTTTTCCCTTCTTTCCTGATAGCTCGTTTTGTAGTGAGAGAAGGAAGATGGATCCCTATGTCGTAGAGGGGAGTTCATACATTTTTTTTTGATATTGGTTTATATACATGTACATAGTATAATTGGGGATATGGTTATATGGCAGTGAGCAGAGCCTGGAATTTTGTTGTCATGTCACTGGAACTCTCTGCTCTGGTGCAGAGCTGGTGCCCTACAGTACAGAGTCGGGAACTCTCTGTCATGTCACAGGGGTTCTGTGTTTTGTGCAGAGGCCAATTATTTTTTTTATTTCTCACGCTCCTTGATTTCCACGTCCTGTGTTTGTATCTTACATGTTTAGGTTGGAGGGCAGGTTGCCGTAGTTGCTGCAGTTAGCTCACGCCGTGTGGTCAAGGGGCAGTATACTATAGTGACTGCGGTTAGCCTTTGCAGGGCAGTGTACTGTAGCGGCTGCAGTTAGCTCACACCGTAGAAACCGACGTTGTCTAGGTCAATGGGCAGTATACTGTAGTTGCTGTAGTCAGTGCATATTTGTTTAGTCTGTGTACACTTTAGTCTTGCAATGTGTCACTGTAAGTAGTGTTACTGCATGTGCTCACAGGTAGGATATGGGACTTGAGTAGGCCGGGTAGGTTTGGTGTATAAGGCACCACGCGTTTCTAGGAGGAACAGGGGCCTGATCAACCTTTTGTTTTCTCTGAACCTGTTTGACAGGTAGCTTCTAGCTGATTCTGAAGATACGTTTCTTCATGTAAACCCGTGCCGGTTCTGACGTAGTGTTGGAGGTCCCTGTTAGTGTGTCCTGTAGGTTCGGGATTTTAGCGGAATTCAGGGGGGGAGTATGTAGCAGGTATATAAAATATACTAATGTTGTATTCCACAAAGATCCCTCCCTAACGTTTTATTTTAAATTGTTTATTATTATCTTTTACTCGTAGTCTTTTATTTTGAAATCGTCACTTCCTGCCGAAGTGACGTTTTTCCCCTTGCACCTCCCCTCTCGCGCCAGACTATCTGGAATGCTGACAGGGGTAAGACGTGCTTTCAGTGTCTGTAAATATATCAGGTCTAAAAGAACGCACTATTGTAAATAAGTTGCCGGGCAATGAACCGGAGTTGTATATAGTGGTAACTGTGTTAATGTGGACAATTTTGCACTTTTTGTAATGTGGTTTAGCTGTGGTGGCGAACTATTGTACGACACATGCTGACTGAGTTTGTGGTTATGGTCTGAGCAATGTGTGTTAGGCCTCGTTTCTCACAGCGTGACATTTCTCCCCCACTGTAGCTTATGCAAGTTATTGGCGCCATCTGCTGGCCAAGTGTTGACATGTACCTGTGGGATGTTTCAACAGGTAATTGGAGATGTCTTATTATTTAATTTGTATTATTTCATTGTGTATTTTATTATTATTGTGATATTTCAATGTATCATTCAAAGAGACTATCTGGAATGCTGACAGGGCTTATGCAAGTTATTGACGCCATCTGCTGGCCAAGTGTTGACATGTACCTGTGGGATGTTTCAACAGGGGAAATAAAACACTGAATGGCAACAACTGTCTCATCACTTCCACTACACGACGACGACACAGAGGGTGGCCTTTAGACCAGTTACAGGTGCACCAAAGTGTTCACCAAAGTGTTGCGTGCTACAGTGTAGGTTAGTTTGTTAGGACAGTAAGGTTAGTTAGGGTTAGATTTTTATTAAAATTTGAATTTATTTTATTTCAGATAATGGTTGAAGAAGTGCGTCTTTAGTCGACGGCGAAATATTGGACGGGTTTCGGCTGTCCTAACTGGGGTGGGTAGTTCATTCCACCATTGTGGGGCAAGGACTGAGAATAGGTGACTTCTCTTTGATCAACTCAAGTTCAACTCAAGTTCAGACCTATGTTACTCTATTTCTGTAAGGTTTGGTTCTTTCCCCACCACGGGCTTCTTGAAGTACTGTGATGATTGGTCCGCTGCTCTCCCACCCGCTCTGTTCCTTTAAGCCTACTCGCTCTGTTTTTCCTTTTGTTTTCTGTTAATCATTGCATTCCCCTATTCACACGCTTCTTCCCATAGACGTCGTTGATTGGTGCTCCCCCAACCACACGCTTGTCAATCACATCCCTCACCTGTCACTGCTTGTCAATTAAGCATTCCCTGATTATTTATACCCCGTTTCCCCATTCAAGTTTTGTTGGATCGTTTTGATATTTCAGTTGCATTCGCCGTTCCTGCTGCCTGCTGTTGTTTCCCTGTGCTTTGCCTCCAGGATATTCAAGAAGCATTCCTCTTGGACACCCTTTCCCCGAGGCGACGCGCTCGCTCCATTCTGTTCCAACGCTCTTTACGCACAACGCCTGGGTGAGTTTTTTATGACTGTCTTTGATCCAATTCCGTTTTTCGTGTGTTTATATAACACTGGAGATTTCCAGCTTTTTATCAGACAGTCACTCACCCAGCGTTTAGCCTTTTTTGGATTGTTTCATTGGGATAATATTTTGGCCTAACATCTCCCACTGTGTGTTTACACACCGAAGATATTACCACATTGGATTTGTATTTTGGGACTTCGCTCACAGTGTTTATTTTGCACCGAAGATATCTATCACTTGGGATTGTGTTTGGAACGTTACTCACAGTGTGTATTTACACCGAAGATTCAGTCACTTGGATAACTCTGTTTTCGGGTACAAGTCACCTCTCCTGTTCACCTGCTCTGTTCCACCTGCACTCTGAGTTAACTCGCTCCCTCTCTCTCTCTCGGTCCCGCAACCACCTCGGAGATTCTGCCGAGAGAAGTCTGCAGAGCGGCTCTGACGTCAGCGTCTGCTTCCCCTGACTACCATCCCGGGAGAAGCTGCAGAGCAGCAACATTCATCCTTGCTTGTATTCCAGTCTTTGTTTGAACTCTTCCAAGTCTGTGCTGTTTATTTAGTCTTAATAAACAAGCCCTTGTTTTTGGCAACTCTGAATCCTACTCTCTTGTGTCGTTGCGTTTGGGGTCGGTGTCAAACCATAACATTACGATCCAACCAATATGACGACCCCAGCCGACACAGAGAGAGTCGTCACCTTGGGCATCGAGGGGGTGGTAAGGCGTGCCCTACGCTTCCATCGCGCTCCAGGCAATGTACCGGTTCATCGTCTCTTTGTCCCCAACTCAGTCCGGTCCCGGGTCCTCCAGTGGGGCCATACCAGCCGGTTCGCCTGCCACCCGGGCGTTCATCGCACGTTCTCCTTCCTGGCTCGTCGATTCTGGTGGCCCACCATGAGGAGCGACGTCAAGGAGTTCGTACTGGCCTGCGCGGTCTGCGCCCGCAAGAGAGTCAGCACAGCAGCAGCAGTCAAGTTAGAGTCAGCCAGGGAACACAGCCTACAGCTAGATGCGGCTGCGGCAGCTGTACTGGAACTCAGGGAGCAGGTCCAGCTTATTCAAGGGTCCCTGGCCGCTCTGGCAGGACAACAATCTGGTATTCTCGTTCAGCTTCACACGCTGTGCGACACCGTTAACGCTTTACTTCCCTCACTTCCTTCAGGAGCATTCCCCGCAGCCCCAGCAGTTCCCACGCTTCCCGATCCCGCACCTCGGGAACCCCGTCTCTCCGTCCCACGGCTGTTCGACGGCAATCCCGAGGAGTGTGCCACATTCATCATGCAATGTGAGTTGGTTTTCCGTCATCAACCAAGTCGATTCACTTCTAGAGGGGCCCAAGTGGCCTATATGACAAACTTGCTTTCAGGCCGGGCTGCCCAGTGGGTCACTTCCTCCTGGGCAATGGATGCAGATTTTGTTTTCTCCTATCCAGACTTCGTGGCTGAGCTCCGCAGGGTGTTCCACCATCCAGCCCGTGGTCTGGACCCTGGAGCCCGGTTGGGTACCTTCCGACAGGGGAGCGGCGGGGTAACTGACTACGTCCTGGAGTTTCGACTGGCGGCGGTGGAGAGTGGTTGGAGCGACCCAGCACTTCGCCTAACCTTCATGAGGGGGCTCAGTGACGCAGTCAAGGACCAGCTCGTGACCCGGGAGGAGCCTAACTCCCTCGAGGACCTGTTCAGCCTCGCCATTCGCATCGACGGACGCCTCCAGGAGAGAAGACGTGAGAGAACCCGACGGGGACCCCCAGACGTACCCCCCGAGGACCACGACCTCGAGGAGGATTTCAGTACCCCAGACGTACCCCCCGAGGACCACGACCTCGATGAGGTTTTCAGTACCCCAGACGTACCCCCCGAGTACCACGACCTCGAGGGGGTTTTCAGGGAGTCCAGGGCTCAGGTCTTTCCGCCTCGCCGGCCTTACGACTGTGCCATCGACCTCCGCTCAGGGGCTCCCTTTCCCGGCGGCCGCCTCTACAGTGCTGACCGCCCTGCCCCCTCCGTGACTGGTGGGTTTGTTCCCTCCCGAGCCGTGACCGAGGAGGAACCCATGCAGCTGGGACGCAACCGCCTTAGCCCGGCCGAACGGGAGTCCAGGCTCTTCTCCGGCCGTTGCCTCTACTGTGGCCGGGATGGACACCGTGTCTCCAATTGCCGTGCCCGGCCAAGAGGACCAGGCTCGCCGGGACCCCGGGAGATCCTGGTGAGCCGTCTTTCCTGTTCCCCCACCCGTGCACCACCCAACCGTCTGGCGGACGTCACCCTAGCCTGGGCGGACCAGCGGGCGACGGTGGGTGCACTCGTGGACTCTGGTGCTGATGGGAGTTTCATGGACGTTGGGTTTGCCACCCGGGCCAACATTCCACTTGAGGACCTCGAGAGGCCCTTGGAGGTCTTCGCAATGGGTCGTCGCCGCCTGGCTGACGTCACTCAACGCACCTGTCCAGTCCTTCTCACCGTTGCTGGTGACCACGTTGAGAGGCTCCAGTTTTTCGTCACCAGCTCTCCTCTTGTCCCTGTGGTCCTGGGCAGGCCCTGGCTCGCGCTGCACGAGCCCCACATCGCCTGGTCCTCCAGTACCATCAAGGGGTGGAGCCCCTCCTGTCATGCCCGGTGTCTTCGGGTGCCGTCCAGCCCCCTCACCGGGTCCCAGTCCCCGTCTCCGGCCTCCCTCGCCGGTTCTCTGTCCCTGTGCCCGGCCTCCGCTGTCAGGCCCCAGTCCCCGTGCCCGGCCTCCGCTGTCGGGTCCCAGTCCCCGTCTCCGGCCTCCCTCGCCGGTCCTCTGTCCACGTCTCCGGTCCCCCTCTCCGAGCCTCTGTCTTTGTCCCCCTCTCCAGTGCCCCTGATCGCCGGCTTCCTTGGGTCCCGTCCGGGCAGGCCGGGACCGAGTGGGTCGCCGGGTGGCTCCCGTGGAGGGGGGGGTACTGTAAGGTTTGGTTCTTTCCCCACCACGGGCTTCTTGAAGTACTGTGATGATTGGTCCGCTGCTCTCCCACCCGTTCTGTTCCTTTAAGCCTACTCGCTCTGTTTTTCCTTTTGTTTTCTGTTAATCATTGCATTCCCCTATTCACACGCTTCTTCCCATAGACGTTGTTGATTGGTGCTCCCCCAACCACACGCTTGTCAATCACATCCCTCAGCTGTCACTGCTTGTCAATTAAGCATTCCCTGATTATTTATACCCCGTTTCCCCATTCAAGTTTTGTTGGATCGTTTTGATATTTCAGTTGCATTCGCCGTTCCTGCTGCCTGCTGTTGTTTCCCTGTGCTTTGCCTCCAGGATATTCAAGAAGCATTCCTCTTGGACACCCTTTCCCCGAGGCGACGCGCTCGCTCCATTCTGTTCCAACGCTCTTTACGCACAACGCCTGGGTGAGTTTTTTATGACTGTCTTTGATCCAATTCCGTTTTTCGTGTGTTTATATAACACTGAAGATTTCCAGCTTTCTCAGTCACTCACCCAGCGTTTAGCCTTTTTTGGATTGTTTCATTGGGATAATATTTTGGCCTAACATCTCCCACTGTGTGTTTACACACAGAAGATATTACCACATTGGATTTGTATTTTGGGACTTCGCTCACAGTGTTTATTTTGCACCGAAGATATCTATCACTTGGGATTGTGTTTGGAACGTTACTCACAGTGTGTATTTACACCGAAGATTCAGTCACTTGGATAACTCTGTTTTCGGGTACAAGTCACCTCTCCTGTTCACCTGCTCTGTTCCACCTGCACTCTGAGTTAACTCGCTCCCTCTCTCTCTCTCGGTCCCGCAACCACCTCGGAGATTCTGCCGAGAGAAGTCTGCAGAGCGGCTCTGACGTCAGCGTCTGCTTCCCCTGACTACCATCCCGGGAGAAGCTGCAGAGCAGCAACATTCATCCTTGCTTGTATTCCAGTCTTTGTTTGAACTCTTCCAAGTCTGTGCTGTTTATTTAGTCTTAATAAACAAGCCCTTGTTTTTGGCAACTCTGAATCCTACTCTCTTGTGTCGTTGCGTTTGGGGTCGGTGTCAAACCATAACATTACGATCCAACCAATATGACGACCCCAGCCGACACAGAGAGAGTCGTCACCTTGGGCATCGAGGGGGTGGTAAGGCGTGCCCTACGCTTCCATCGCGCTCCAGGCAATGTACCGGTTCATCGTCTCTTTGTCCCCAACTCAGTCCGGTCCCGGGTCCTCCAGTGGGGCCATACCAGCCGGTTCGCCTGCCACCCGGGCGTTCATCGCACGTTCTCCTTCCTGGCTCGTCGATTCTGGTGGCCCACCATGAGGAGCGACGTCAAGGAGTTCGTACTGGCCTGCGCGGTCTGCGCCCGCAAGAGAGTCAGCACAGCAGCAGCAGTCCAGTTAGAGTCAGCCAGGGAACACAGCCTACAGCTAGATGCGGCTGCGGCAGCTGTACTGGAACTCAGGGAGCAGGTCCAGCTTATTCAAGGGTCCCTGGCCGCTCTGGCAGGACAACAATCTGGTATTCTCGTTCAGCTTCACACGCTGTGCGACACCGTTAACGCTTTACTTCCCTCACTTCCTTCAGGAGCATTCCCCGCAGCCCCAGCAGTTCCCACGCTTCCCGATCCCGCACCTCGGGAACCCCGTCTCTCCGTCCCACGGCTGTTCGACGGCAATCCCGAGGAGTGTGCCACATTCATCATGCAATGTGAGTTGGTTTTCCGTCATCAACCAAGTCGATTCACTTCTAGAGGGGCCCAAGTGGCCTATATGACAAACTTGCTTTCAGGCCGGGCTGCCCAGTGGGTCACTTCCTCCTGGGCAATGGATGCAGATTTTGTTTTCTCCTATCCAGACTTCGTGGCTGAGCTCCGCAGGGTGTTCCACCATCCAGCCCGTGGTCTGGACCCTGGAGCCCGGTTGGGTACCTTCCGACAGGGGAGCGGCGGGGTAACTGACTACGTCCTGGAGTTTCGACTGGCGGCGGTGGAGAGTGGTTGGAGCGACCCAGCACTTCGCCTAACCTTCATGAGGGGGCTCAGTGACGCAGTCAAGGACCAGCTCGTGACCCGGGAGGAGCCTAACTCCCTCGAGGACCTGTTCAGCCTCGCCGTTCGCATCGACGGACGCCTCCAGGAGAGAAGACGTGAGAGAACCCGACGGGGACCCCCAGACGTACCCCCCGAGGACCACGACCTCGAGGAGGATTTCAGTACCCCAGACGTACCCCCCGAGGACCACGACCTCGAGGAGGTTTTCAGTACCCCAGATGTACCCCCCGAGTACCACGACCTCGAGGGGGTTTTCAGGGAGTCCAGGGCTCAGGTCTTTCCGCCTCGCCGGCCTTACGACTGTGCCATCGACCTCCGCTCAGGGGCTCCCTTTCCCGGCGGCCGCCTCTACAGTGCTGACCGCCCTGCCCCCTCCGTGACTGGTGGGTTTGTTCCCTCCCGAGCCGTGACCGAGGAGGAACCCATGCAGCTGGGACGCAACCGCCTTAGCCCGGCCGAACGGGAGTCCAGGCTCTTCTCCGGCCGTTGCCTCTACTGTGGCCGGGATGGACACCGTGTCTCCAATTGCCGTGCCCGGCCAAGAGGACCAGGCTCGCCGGGACCCCGGGAGATCCTGGTGAGCCGTCTTTCCTGTTCCCCCACCCGTGCACCACCCAACCGTCTGGCGGACGTCACCCTAGCCTGGGCGGACCAGCGGGCGACGGTGGGTGCACTCGTGGACTCTGGTGCTGATGGGAGTTTCATGGACGTTGGGTTTGCCACCCGGGCCAACATTCCACTTGAGGACCTCGAGAGGCCCTTGGAGGTCTTCGCAATGGGTCGTCGCCGCCTGGCTGACGTCACTCAACGCACCTGTCCAGTCCTTCTCACCGTTGCTGGTGACCACGTTGAGAGGCTCCAGTTTTTCGTCACCAGCTCTCCTCTTGTCCCTGTGGTCCTGGGCAGGCCCTGGCTCGCGCTGCACGAGCCCCACATCGCCTGGTCCTCCAGTACCATCAAGGGGTGGAGCCCCTCCTGTCATGCCCGGTGTCTTCGGGTGCCGTCCAGCCCCCTCACCGGGTCCCAGTCCCCGTCTCCGGCCTCCCTCGCCGGTTCTCTGTCCCTGTGCCCGGCCTCCGCTGTCGGGCCCCAGTCCCCGTGCCCGGCCTCCGCTGTCGGGTCCCAGTCCCCGTCTCCGGCCTCCCTCGCCGGTCCTCTGTCCACGTCTCCGGTCCCCCTCTCCGAGCCTCTGTCTTTGTCCCCCTCTCCAGTGCCCCTGATCGCCGGCTTCCTTGGGTCCCGTCCGGGCAGGCCGGGACCGAGTGGGTCGCCGGGTGGCTCCCGTGGAGGGGGGGGTACTGTAAGGTTTGGTTCTTTCCCCACCACGGGCTTCTTGAAGTACTGTGATGATTGGTCCGCTGCTCTCCCACCCGCTCTGTTCCTTTAAGCCTACTCGCTCTGTTTTTCCTTTTGTTTTCTGTTAATCATTGCATTCCCCTATTCACACGCTTCTTCCCATAGACGTCGTTGATTGGTGCTCCCCCAACCACACGCTTGTCAATCACATCCCTCAGCTGTCACTGCTTGTCAATTAAGCATTCCCTGATTATTTATACCCCGTTTCCCCATTCAAGTTTTGTTGGATCGTTTTGATATTTCAGTTGCATTCGCTGTTCCTGCTGCCTGCTGTTGTTTCCCTGTGCTTTGCCTCCAGGATATTCAAGAAGCATTCCTCTTGGACACCCTTTCCCCGAGGCGACGCGCTCGCTCCATTCTATTCCAACGCTCTTTACGCACAACGCCTGGGTGAGTTTTTTATGACTGTCTTTGATCCAATTCCGTTTTTCGTGTGTTTATATAACACTGAAGATTTCCAGCTTTCTCAGTCACTCACCCAGCGTTTAGCCTTTTTTGGATTGTTTCATTGGGATAATATTTTGGCCTAACATCTCCCACTGTGTGTTTACACACCGAAGATATTACCACATTGGATTTGTATTTTGGGACTTCGCTCACAGTGTTTATTTTGCACCGAAGATATCTATCACTTGGGATTGTGTTTGGAACGTTACTCACAGTGTGTATTTACACCGAAGATTCAGTCACTTGGATAACTCTGTTTTCGGGTACAAGTCACCTCTCCTGTTCACCTGCTCTGTTCCACCTGCACTCTGAGTTAACTCGCTCCCTCTCTCTCTCTCGGTCCCGCAACCACCTCGGAGATTCTGCCGAGAGAAGTCTGCAGAGCGGCTCTGACGTCAGCGTCTGCTTCCCCTGACTACCATCCCGGGAGAAGCTGCAGAGCAGCAACATTCATCCTTGCTTGTATTCCAGTCTTTGTTTGAACTCTTCCAAGTCTGTGCTGTTTATTTAGTCTTAATAAACAAGCCCTTGTTTTTGGCAACTCTGAATCCTACTCTCTTGTGTCGTTGCGTTTGGGGTCGGTGTCAAACCATAACAATTTCATTAGCACTCAAAGTGAATTTTCTTTAATGTATCAGAAACTTCAGAATGTTATCTTTATAAGTATAAAGTATAGTATTTTGGTTTGCAAAAAAAGTATGGAGTCCTCAAGTTCAAGTAAAAAAATTGCCACTTTTCTGGGCGCCAGTTAAGAGGTTAAAAGCAATCTGTAAAGGTGGTCCTCCAGCTCTCACTCCAAACACATGCACGCTGCGTTACATTATTCCTTCCCCTGGTTTCTCTCCCTCTTCTATTCAACCTGTATGCCATTCACCATCTGCTGACGCGGCTCACGGACTACTGAGGTGAGCAGAGCCAGATTATGCGCCCGGTAATAACTCGTGCCCACGCACAGCACACATCGCTGGCTAAGTCCTCTCCATCCACAGCAGCAGAAATAGGGGGCGGTGTTCTCAATTGCTTAAACACATTTCCTCAAAACCCTAAACACAAATCTCAAAACTTGCACACAAAATGCTAAATCCTACAATTCTCTTGCAAAAGCACACTTTGCCCTCAAAACAGTGTTAACTCACTAAATGGTATTTTATTTTCAAATGACAAACACATGCATCATATGAGTAGACATTCTAAGCACTCATTGAACACTGCTGTGCAAAATGGAAAACACTATAGTATGAATGGAAAACACTATATGAATGCTTTATCAGTAGAATTATGGCTTTGCATGTTCAGTGTTACACTTTCACCTGTTGGATCAAGTTTTGTTTTACTGTATTTGTCACGTATAAAGTACATTACAGTGAAATGATTGGTTCTGTAACATATTACCATATAATGTTTTTAACGTATACTCAAATAGAAAACAACACACAATATTTTACTGTATAATAACAGTGTATTTATTTACCCAAAATGGGATGAAATTAAAGAGATAACAGAAAATAGGCAATAAACAAAACAAAACAACTAGTCTGCATCCAGCCTTCGCTCCCTGTCCTCTTCCTCCTCCACCTCCTCCTCCTTGTCATCTACCTCTTCTTCCTGCTCCTGGCCCTGCTCCTCCTTGGCCTCTTCTTCCTCCTCCTTCCCCCTGTCCTCTTCTTCCTCTTCCTTCTCCTTGTCCTGCTCTTCCTTGTCCTCCTCCTCCTCTCACTCCTTCTCTTCCTCCTCCTTGTCCTCTACCTCCGCTTCCTCCTGCTTGCCCTGCTCCTCCTTGGCATCTTCCTCCTCCTCCTCCCTGTCTTCTTCCTCCTCCTCCACCCCCTTCTCCTTGTCCTGCTCCTCCTTCCTTCCCAGCCCTTACGAGAGACAGTCGCATTTCTCTCCTCTCCCCAGGCTCCTCAAGGCTGTTCCTACCGCCGCCTCTACTGCTCCATGGAGCCCAACGCTGCTATGCTCTGCTTCGTGCCGGTTGCCGGACTATACTCAAATCAACTCTAAATGGATCTAATCAGTGGATTGCATATTTTCTTCAAGAAGCAGAATAAGGCTAACCCTCTCTGCCTATTGGGACATCATAATCGGGCTACCAACTTGAAGACGTGGTCATTTTTGGATTATCAAAGCTTTTGGACTGCAATAAGAAGATTTTGGATCTGTTTACCGCGCACAGGACTTACCAAAATAAACTGATTAAGACACTTGGACACTTGGACTAATAATGCATTCAGTCATTTGGACGGAGTTGTTAAAACTCACTTCACTCAAATCAATAGAGTTATATTTCACTCTATTCAAATCAAATTTAAAGTGACGTGGCTGGGATAAATGTGCCAGTCACTCAGCCAAAACAAATTCCTGGACCAAGGTCGAACCAGAGAGCTGCTGGAGTCGAAGGCCCTCTGGGAGATAAGAGTGGCAAGCGGCTTCCCCCCACTCCCAATCCCTACCCAATCCCCCCTTCCGCATGTACGCCTGGCGCCTATGACGGCAGCCAACTAGTACGCATGCTGGAGGGGGGGCCTAAGACTGTTTCATCACCAAAGTCCTATCCCCCAGTCCATGCCCCCTCCCTCTGGACAATCTTTTCCGCCCTCCCTCCCACCACCTGGCGCGACGACACTTTGTTCAGACACTTTGTTGTTGTTGTAGCCGACTATCGCATATGGCGTCTCAGGCATTCTGTAGATGACATGTGTCAACAAATGTACATGTCTGTGTGAATTTATGTTGTGCCGTTGTTACTGTAAAAATGTAATGATTGTGATATGTTGTTATTAATGAGACAATGAGCTGTATGTGTGTGTCACTGGAATTTCCCCAAGGGGATTAATAAAGGAATATCTTATCTTATCTTATCTTATCCTCATCCTCCTCCTCTTCCTCCTCCTCCTCACTCCTCTGCCTTGCTGCTCACCTCTCTCACCTTCAATGTTGCCACCATCCATTTTCTCCAAACAAACCAGGAGCTCATCTGTGACCCTTCTATAGCAAATTTCTGATTGCAAATTGCACAACAGCCTTTGGAGTTTAGAAATGTGATTGGTAGTGTGTTCTGTGTGAACGCCAAGAGAGGGATTTCAGGAAGAGTGTGCAAAATATAGAGAACTGTGTCTAGTGTTGTGAAAAATGTGTGGTTTGGAATGGGAATCTGAGGCCATGTCCTCACGTATATGGATCTTTTGCCAAACGGATATTTTCAGGCTCCGTTTAAAATAAAATCCCCGTCCACACCACAGTGTTAAAAAAAAAATCCATCCAGACACAAACACATAAACGCATATGAATTGCTCCAACAAGCATGCGGGCCAGCTGGTGGCGATAAGCGATATCCCAAATACCATGGTGGTACGAGCGGTCAGGACGACAGAGAAATGATAGGAATTGTCCATTGGTTCACCCAGCCCACTTCACCATTCCTAGCATTTCCATTGGCTATATTGACATACATACAGTAGATAATAAATAGATAGATATAGCGGTGGATTAGATGCAGTCCAGAGGAAACAAACAACCAATCTAGATATGTCACGATTTAATGCTTTACTTCTGCGCACTGGGCGACGGAGAGATACAATGTCAATGTATTCAACGGATTCTGAAACTAAATATGGCGAGTCCTTATCACAAACTATATATATACTAATTACAACAAGACATTCATTAATTGCATTGTACTGTTCACGTGCCGTCGTTGCATATATAAGTAAGGATAGTTTAACTTTGAATGACATTTCAGCACGCAGGCGCTGTCCACCGAAGTTATTATTACTTCAAAGCGCTACTGCCTATATGGATAAAACAAGGTGTAATAAGGATGTTTTAGGTGGTGGTAGTTTCTCTGTTAGGACATAGTCGGTCTGATATATATTAGAGAAATAGTAAAGTAATATTCGCCAAACAATCTGACGGGCAAGATATTATTACGGCCCGCCGCCCGCCACAGTCTGAGCATGCGTAGTGAGCTGATTTTCATTGGTGCCGGCAACTACAAATTGAAATCCTGTAGTGACAGAAAAACCTCTAAAAAAAATAAGTTATGGCGAAACAGACAGCAAAACGTGATTCCTTTGTATGGACAGATGCCGAGGTGGAGTTGCTGCTGAGTGTAACTCTACAGTACAAGACGACCAAGACACAGGAGAACATCGACTGGGAGTCGTGCTACACCAAATATGTCAAGCTGTTAATGCGTATGAATGTCTGTGTCCACGGGGCAAGCTATATTCATGTAACTCACATATTCAAATCGTTCCTGTAATTCCTGTACAGTAACTATTCAACTAATAATGTTAAGTTATTATTAGGTCATTCTGGGACCACTCACGCGTGATGCCAACATCCTCAACTATCCGCAACATCAGAGCGCATCAGGTGCAGACCTCTTCTGTCGTGAGTCTATTAACTGAATTTAGAATGCAATTTGGCTTTTAACTGAAGCAGGGCGCAAAACTAGACATGTTTAGCAAAACATTAAATATCTTTGCTACAGTTTGTGATAATGCCTTGCCTTATTTTGTTTCGGAATCGCGATATTGTGATCTCGCCACTTAAAGAAATCAAAAGCGTGTGTTTAACAACCTCAAAAACCTTCGAAACACGGTTTATATTAACTTAATAAATAAACAGAAACGAGAAATCTACTTATGTAAACGAAAATGTCCAGTATAACTAAATAACAGATACATCCCTCCTATTACACGCAAGCAGCGTCTGATGGCCGAATCTGTCGGCACTGGAGTATACAGTACCTGTTACATCTAGACATTCATGAATGATATACAAGATATACAAATATACAGTACTGCTTAAGAGGCAGAGATCAATAAGAGAAAATATATACATTCGAGGGGGAAGAAACTACATGCTATTTCTGTCTGTCATTTCAGCACCAGGCGCTGTCCATCTTATTGCCTCTGTGCGCTTCAAGGCTATGGGCGCCTATTGTATTGCCATGGATGGAACAACAGTCTGAGCATGCGTAGTGAGCTGTGGCGTCATCGTTTATCTAGACTATGCGTTTACAGTGGCTGCACGGATCCACTGAACGGATATTTGCGAAAATCTTCACTTTAAAATGCGTTTAAGAAAGTCTCCGTTTATGTCTCTGAAAACACCCTTTACGTGTGGATGAGTGGCCCAATCGTGGAATAAAATGTGCGTTTGGCAAAAGATCCATATACGTGGGGACATGGCCTGAGTCTAAAGCAGAAGATATGTTTGAAGTTTAGCAGAATTGGTTTAGCAGTTGGTAAATGAGTTTCAGGTTGTGTATATTGTGTCTGATGTTCCAAATAATGTGTTTAGGCAATTGAGAAAAACTGTAATCGAATTGGCTAATTCTGTGTTCACCGCGAATAGGACAGACGTGAATTGGGCCAATTTATTTAGTATGATCTCAATGAAGACAGAGAGCCGGATAGCGGGAGCGAGAACGAGAGCGAATCTGAATCCCATGACGTTATCCCAGATCTGGACATATCACATAATGCTACAGATGAATTTCTCCCGGTGGCTGTGTGTGACTACGAGGAGAAAGATGCACCGGAGCTTCATGAGATTGATTGATTGATTGATTGATTGATTGATTGATTGATTGATTGATTGATTGATTGATTGATTGATTGATTGATTGATTGATTGATTGATTGAAAATTGTATTAACAGATTGCAGAATGGGTACAATACAGTACGGCTCAATACACACACTTGTTAAGGGGATGCAGACCAGAGAAAGACTTTCGGCTTGTTTACATCAGGGTCCCCCATTTTCAATTCATAAAATTATTTCGTGTTTGCAGATGAATCCGATGAAATAATGAACTTTGTTGGAGAGAGTTCTGTGATGATAAAGCCCAATACATCACATGCCCAGCACCAACCAACCAAGAGACAAAGCTAAACAGAGAGTGTGCCAGCAATTATGAAAGGCCTGTGAACTATATAGCACATCATTGCAGTATAGGCCATATTCATTTGCACATCATCCGTACACCCCCTCTCATCCGTACACCCCCTCTCAACCGTACGTCCCCCTCTCATCTGTATGTCCCCCTCTCATCCGTACACCCCCTCTCATCCGTACACCCCCTCTCATCTGTATGTCCCCCTCTCATCTGTACGTCCCCCTCTCATCCGTACACCCCCTCTCAACCGTACGTCCCCCTCTCATCTGTATGTCCCCCTCTCATCTGTACGTCCCCCTCTCATCTGTACGTCCCACTCTCATCTGTACGTCCCACTCTCATCTGTACGTCCCCCTCTCATCTGTACGTCCCCCTCTCAACCGTACGTCCCCCTCTCATCTGTACGTCCCACTCTCATCTGTACGTCCCCCTCTCATCTGTACGTCCCCCTCTCAACCGTACGTCCCACTCTCATCTGTACGTCCCACTCTCATCTGTACGTCCCCCTCTCAACCGTACGTCCCCCTCTCATCTGTACGTCCCCCTCTCAACCGTACGTCCCACTCTCATCTGTACGTCCCACTCTCATCTGTACGTCCCACTCTCATCTGTACGTCCCACTCTCATCTGTACGTCCCACTCTCATCTGTACGTCCCCCTCTCATCCGTACGTCCCACTCTCATCTGTACGTCCCACTCTCATCTGTACGTCCCCCTCTCAACCGTACGTCCCCCTCTCATCTGTACGTCCCCCTCTCAACCGTACGTCCCACTCTCATCTGTACGTCCCACTCTCATCTGTACGTCCCCCTCTCAACCGTACGTCCCCCTCTCATCTGTACGTCCCCCTCTCAACCGTACGTCCCACTCTCATCTGTACGTCCCACTCTCATCCGTACACCCCCTCTCAACCGTACGTCCCCCTCTCATCTGTACGTCCCCCTCTCATCTGTACGTCCCACTCTCATCTGTAGTTTCAAGTTTCAAGTTTCTTTAATAGTTGTCATACAGAAGTACAGAATACTTTCATAGACTTCCGGTTTAGCTGCAATATGTAGCACACGCATTTGGTTATAGCTCCGCTCCCGTTATCGTTAATTTCGTTTAAAAACCTTATTTGGACAATACCAAAAGAGATTAAACCACATCGTATGTATTGATAAGACCTTCTACTAACTATATCAAAAGACAACATGGATAAGGATAAGAAAAAGGGTGGAAAGAAACAAGAAACAGCAATTCCAACGGCTCCGATTGAAACACGTTCAAGAAAAATAACAGGCGACGCTGCGGCAGATCCGTCGGTGACAAGCCCCGACGTGGGGAATATAGAGGAGAATACACCGGGACCAAGGACCACTGGCCCAGAGAGGGAGACAATAGATGACAACATAACAGGAACGACAGGAAAAAGTACTGTGAAGGATAAAGCAGGTGATTTTGAGAAGATAATAGCAAACATATCCATCGGATCCCTCACTGCACCCATAACATCAACCGACACAAGCAGTGCAATTACACAACCCGACTTCAACTCTCTGACTATCCTGATAAAAGAACAGATGGTCGCTTTCAAATTACACGTTGCACACATCGATACTAAATTCGAACACATCGATGCTAAACTCGAAGAGGTTATGAGAGCGGTCGCTGTACAGTCCATGCGAATCACGACAGTGGAGAATACGGTGACAGAAATTACACGGGCAGTCAAGGCGAACAAAGGTGGCATGACAGAGATGGAAAAAGAGATAGAAAGTGTGAAAGAAGAATACCGGAGGGAAATACAATTGCTTAAAAACGAAGCGACGGAGAGGCTACTAGAATCCCAACGCTACCACAGGCGGAATAACATCCGCATTGTAGGGCTTGATGAAGCAGTAAACTGCGAAGATGCCAACTTTCCAACAGTGCTATCAACAATTTTGGGTAACAACGATCCAAACACAGTGCCAGAAGTGGACCATGTTTACAGAATCGGTTCTCGGGGGCAAAGACACTTCGGGCCAAGAGTCATCATTGTTACTCTGCGGAAGACTACAACAAGGGATGACATCATCAAATTTGCTCGCATCCAACGTGGGAATCTGAATTATGGTGATAAATCAATATTTATCTACGAAGATTTGAGCAAAGAAGCCATCATTCGACGTCTACCATACAAGGAGGTGATGCAAAAGCTGTTCAAATCTGGTCACAAGCCAAGGTTATCATACCCGGCGCTGTTATCATTCGTGGGCAGTGACGGCCACAGGTCTGGTGTATACACACCTAAAGAAGCTGAGGATTTTCTGAATCGAAATGGAGCAAATAACCCAAGGCAGGACGACAATGCCGGAAACAGATAAGCCTCTTTCTCAATGTATACCAGTGTTAGAATTACTTTATTGTGTTCATCAAGGTAGCAGACGATATGCAAGCCGTCTATAACAATATGTACTGTGTATAATACGATTCGTAATACATTATAATTTCAGACTCTGGTCTCTGGGGAGAAAAATACATATCATTGCAAAAAGATCTATCTGGAATATTCTGGGTTTATCGCTCAAATGCCCTGGGTCTCTTAGATCATTCTGGAACATAAAAATAGTCTATTGCACTAGTATACTCTACAACCTTCTAGAATATAAGGCACCATGACAACGAAGGCCTACAACTCTAACAATAAACATCCGGTGTGTATACACATAGCAGATAATCAATTGAATGAAGTTCAATCAGTCCTTAATAATACTTTAAAAATTAACCACACCTAAACGTATGAACACTACAAGGTTATTCTAACAATTTAAGTAATCACTCCATTGATGGTGACTGGCACATTGAAGCTCTAAAAGGCTCTGCTTTTCTATCTTATCTAATCTGTTAATTCGGTTCTAGTGGCTTCTCCACGTTGATAATTATTCTATCTCTCATTCCTTATCTATATCTTTCCTTTAATTTTTATTTTATTTAATTTTTTCTTCTCATTACTCTATTTTTTATATATATTTTAACTTACATTGTTCTTTTCCACTGTTCTTCACATTAAGGTGTCAATATTGCTCTACAATCTTTTCCTTTTTTCCTTTTTTCCCACACGTTAGTAGAGGGTTCAAATGAATATGTCGATGAAAGTTTGTTCTCTTTTTTTATTTTTTATTTTTTGTCATTTATCACAATACTTCATTACAGTAAGGGAAGGTGCAAGACCAAAAGCGACATTCTATTGCAATAGAATGGAAATGTTAGATCCTATGGCAATTAGCATAGGAAGATTAAGATTACAATGCTCAGTTTGGGCAATCCGGTGGACTATGGGAGAAAGTCAATCGCGGAGGATGTGTTTTTGGGACACAGGCCTGTACGACTTTCTGGGTGAGGGGAAAATAGGGGATTTTTATTTGTATATATATATGTTTTTAAGCTCAGCTCTCAACGGGACCTCATTAATTGGATGTACATCTATTGTAGCTTCGCACTCCAGAAGCATTACCAAAAACTACACAAAAACATGCATAGATTATGGCTAGTTTGAATATAATGGTATGGAACACCGGTGGGATAAACAAACAACACAAACGCAAAAGCGTGCTCACACTGATGAAAAAAGAACATGTGGACGTGGCTCTATTAAGCGAAACGCACATTTTAGAGGAAGACATAAATACGTTAGCGGATAACATATACCATAATATTAGTCACTCTTCTTTTGTTACGAGAACTAGAGGGGTAGCCATAGTCGTCAGACGCAAATTAAATATCGAATTGAAAGGGGTATGGTCGGATGCTGAGGGGCGCATAACTATAGCTAGGATTATACACAATAACAGGAAAATTGCGTTGGCAGCGGTATATGCCCCAAATTTGTACGAAGTGGGTTTCTTCACTTCACTAACCGGAGAAATGTTAAACCATCCCGAGTACTCATATATAATAGGTGCGGATTTTAATGCCATTTGGAACCCAAGGATGGACAAAACTTACCTTACCTTTTCCAGCGAACAAAAAAATTCATCTAAAGCATTAAAAGATTGGTCAAAATCAACAGGGGTAATTGATTTATGGCGTTCACTTAATCCCATGACCCGCAAGTACTCCTGTCGTTCGGCGAGACACAACACACTATCCAGAATTGATTACGTCTTTGCATCCCCGAGAATATTTGATAAATATGAAGTGGAAATGACACCCAATGCGCTATCAGATCACTGCTACTTAATCCTGAAAGCAACATTTGGTACACTATCTTCCCGGGCCCCAAGATGGCGTTTTAATTCTATGCTGCTTAACAACAAGGAATTCATTACACAAATTAAAGAAGCTCTCACAGTATTCCTACGGGATAATGCAAACTCGGTGCAAGATCCCAGAATATTATGGATGTCGGTAAAGAGTATGATCAAGGATTTCACGGATAGATTTTCCTCCATATTGCGCAAAAATCAATACACAAAACTGTCTGAAATGGAAACGCTTTACTCAACGCTTTTTAATTCTTTAAAATACAACAACTCTACTAGACTAGAAAACCAAGTTAACATTCTAAAGACAGAGATCAAAGCAATATACAGACAAAAATCGGAATTGCAAATACACAGCACAAGACAACAGCAGTACTTCCAAGGATCTAAACCTAGTCACCTATTAGCCATGCGACTAAGAATTAATGCAAAATTTGCAGATATAACTGCCATTAGGAAACAACAAGCTCTAGTAACAGAACCCAAAATAATAAACGATACATTCAAAGAATTCTACTCCGATTTGTATAATTCAGAGACGACCTTTGATCAAGACAAATTAGACACATATCTTAATCAAATTACTCTCCCTAAACTTTCGGAGGACGACGCTAAACAGTTAGAAGCACCGATCACATTAGAAGAACTCAAGAAGGCCATATCCGGAATGAAAAACGGCAAGGCTCCGGGAATTGACGGTATCCCATCAGAAATGTACATTTCTTGCTGGGACATATTTGGACCCTTATTACTAAATATGATCTTATACTCAGTCAAAGAGGGAAGCTTCCATAAACACCAAAATATCGCACTCATTTCAGTTCTTCACAAAAAAGACAAAGACCCCACTGAGTGCGGTAGTTACCGACCTTTAAGCCTCCTCGGAACCGATGTCAAACTGTACTCTAAGATATTAGCCATCAGATTGCAAAAGCATATGACGTCTTTAGTTCATCCGGACCAAACAGGCTTCATAAAAGGTCGCCTGATCAATGATAACATAAGGCGAATACTGCACGTACTAGACGCAGACAAAGAGGACACCACACCTAAGGCGATGCTATCCCTGGATGCTATGAAAGCATTTGACAGGTTGGAATGGTCGTTTCTATGGGCAGTATTAGAAAGGATGGGGTTAGGAAAAGGATTCATTGATATGATTAAAGTACTATACAAGGACCCATCGGCCAGGATTACAACAGGCACATTCATCTCCGATATCTTTCCGGTATCACGCTCAGCCAGACAGGGTTGCCCTCTTAGTCCCGGACTATTCGATCTATCATTAGAACCTTTAGCACAAAGACAATCCCAACACATAGAACCAATAGTAATCAAGGGCACACAACATAAAATTAGTTTATATGCGGACGACGTAATATTGTTCATGCAAAACCCCAACAACACATTGCCGCATATACTCAAGTTGATAGAGAACTTTGGTGATTTATCGGGATTTAAAATAAATTGGCCTAAGTCGGCTTTTCTTCCTCTTAACATCAGTGCAAAAAAAGACACAACCCTCCCAGGTGCGATACCCATGGTCAAACATTTTAGATGCTTGGGTGTGGAAATATTTCCCACCATAAGACAAACGGTGAAGCACAATTACACAAAAATACAGAACAAAATCAAAGACGACCTGGACAGGTGGGCAAAACTTAAAAACTCAGTACAGGCAAGGGTATCAATAGTTAAGATGGATGTATTACCAAGAATCAATTTCTTCAGCTCAATGCTTCCTGTTCTGAAGGATCAGATTAAACCGAATATATATATTTATTTATATATATATATTTAATTGTATTTGTATATCCCCTGATATCCCTTGTATATTCCTTGTACAATATGCATTGAATATCCCTTCTAGTCTACTGAACATCCCATAATAGTCTCCATTCTACCATTGGACGAGACCTTGGTGCCAGGTCGCCATACCCCTCAGACCAGGTTCAATCGTACCGCTCAACATGTATGGACAAGTCCTAGTTCCGCGTAGGAATATGTCTACCGCACCACGAATGGTACTATTTGTTCATAGTGCGTATATATACTGCGCTATTAAAGTAGAGCTTTCTTTTAGTCCAGTTCCTTACCCTCCAACAGAGTGACAGACGCAAAAGCCTCCCCGCGAACCACGTGTGGGCAGTAAGGCCAATTCGGCCCAGTATCGGCATTGAGACATCGTGTATATTAATATTTGAATAGTCATATTTGGCACTATATCGTCGAGTTGGATGTATTCTATTAAGCTAATAATAGTCTATTCATATATAGTGCCTCGTGCGGTAAGAGTTCTATAGTAATCAGCACCCCATCGTTTCGGGCATCAGCTGGACGCTTATCCAGGGTGGTTGACCCCACGTGAAGCTGCACCCGAGGAGCTCCAGGCCAAAGAGCGAGTGGACCTGTATATTGGATTATTCTACCGACGACGGCTAGCCTTCCCCGGCTTGGATTATGCTTTGAGTACTTTGATTATTCTATGGATAAAGGCCAACACTGCGGTGTGTTGGAAATACCCCCCCCGGAGAGGACGACAGGTGAGAAGACGCTCTACACGACGAGGTCGCCTCACGTCTCTCCATCGTGGACCGGAGGACGCCGGCCACAGAGAGTCCAACTGCTTTCATCTGTGGATCGAGGATCGCTGGGCACCGGGTCGCACGACTGTGGGCTCTCCCAGGATACCCTCGGCCAGATGGGATACAGCCAGACTCTACCCCCCCCCTCCAGCTGTCCTACAAGCAGTCGGAACCTTCCCCTAGTGTATCCAGCTATATAATCATTCAAGTATCATTGCTATTGTTCCCTAAATATTCCAGGTTGTATATTTGCTTCCTGCGCAATCAGAGATTGGACATTCGATATTGATCTACCTACGAATACTCATTTGCCATAAAAGTGCATACTATTTCAAATCATAAATGTAATTAAGTGATCGTTGTACATACCTTTTGCTATGTATTATTATTAAACGCAGACTTTCGACTTGGTACATTTGTGTTGGATCCGTTTCATCAGGTGGGAGTGTTTATCATAATTATTTATACCTAGTACTGGGTGGCCAGAGTCTAAAGTACAAGAGGTAGTGGTAGTAAGTATCATATCTAACAATACAGTCAGGGAATTGTACCCCTCAGTTACAATTGGTCCTTCGAGCCGGATGGTAATCAGTGTAATATTAATATAGTGTTATTAATATTAAAATGGCCTATGATGAACACTCCACGAAACGATCCTCCTAACCAACAACGCCCACGGCGCAAACGACAGCTCCCTCAGTACTTAGAGGCTTACGCTGTCAGTCAACAACCTAGTCTTCTACCAACAGTAAACGCGGTAAAACTAGAAAGTAAAATTATGTCTAACCCTAACGACCAGGCTACCCCGACCATAGAGGCCCCTATGGGTTCTAACGTAACTGACCCAGCTCACGGTGGGGACCAGGGGGAACCAGACATGACTTTACACCCCGCCAATACCGAAGAAGTAGTCCCCGACGAGTCCCGGGAGGAAGACAACACTACCGAGAGAGAACTCGGCACGGAAGAAGATGAGGAGAGCACCGTGGAGATAGAGCTCCAAGACTCCGCACGGAGTACCCCAAGGGACGGCTCCCCTATACAACCGTCTTCTCCCAGCGAGGCAGAGAGGACACTACAGCAGGCATTCCTCGTCAGCCTGAAAGCCTCTACTGAACGCGATAGACTCCAGGGTGAACGCGATCGATTGCAGATACAGCAACGGAGCGAAGAAGAGCACATACGCCTGGAAATAAGACGCATTCAGATGGAAGAGAATATGGCAAGAGACCGGGCCGACGCCCAGCGCGCCGCCACCGGTGCCCAGAGAGAATCGGATCTCACCAAGCGCGAAGCCGAGCGCGACAGAGCACAAGCGCAACTAATAGAACAGCTGATCAGAAGAACAACACCCCCTCCCTCCACCAGAGGCTCCAGGAACTCGTCTAGACATCACTCCAGGGCGGCATCCCCTAGCCGAGTAAGCGACCCTGAACTTGACCAACAGACGAGGTTTATACCCCCCACAGACCCCCTTCCCCAACCGGTCCAAGCGAGACCCAGCCACCGGGAAGGAGCAGCATACACTGCGGAGAGGCTAAATCAGAGACTACAAGCCCTGGATGACCTAACGGAAGACGAAGAGGAAGAGGAGGAGAACCACGCCCGACGACAGCACAGTACTCTACCGGACCAGGAGGTCCAGTACAGCCCAGGCTATACCCCCGCGGAGCTGCGCTACAGACCCCCGACGCTATCCACGCCAAGGAGCAGGAGGAGACTCGCCTAGGAGGCCTCTCCCCCAACGCTCGCCGATGTATCAACAATCCGCGTCATACATTGGCACACCTATGGTACCAGACTTCACCCAGGAGAACCGGGCCCAGTATACGGAGCTCCGCATGTGTCTGGAGACAATGTTGGTGGATGTCATTGATGAACGCCATAAATACGCGATACTACTGAAGCATTTAAAGGTACCCCGCGCGCACAACATAGCGCTCGCCTACGCCACTTCCACGACCCCATACACCGCAGCGCTGGTAGCGTTGGACCAGAGATATGGACGTATATGGGATTACGTGATCCAGGAGATCAGGCACATCGACCGCCTACCCCCAGCAACAGACAATCGAGCACTGGACGACCTGTCCATCAGAGTGCAGTCCCTGGTAGGGATGCTGGGAGCGCAGAGGGAAAAGGGTAGGCATGAACTATACGCCAACTCAAACGTAGAGAGGATCTTGGAGAAGCTACCGCCCGCCCGACAGGAGCGCTTTAGGCGGCAGAGAGACCACCGAGACCCTAATGGCCCCGAACCGAACCTCCTCGATCTAGCCGACTTCCTGGCGAGAGAAGTCAGCAGCTTACGGCTAGATACATTCGGACGGAGCACCCCTGGCTCCAGAGAAGGAACCAGGAGACTAAATGATGGAAGAAGATCGGTGACTGTCATGCACCAATCGGAGTCAGTGCCAAGCAGTAGGAGCCACAGTACCCCCTCAAGAAAGGAGAAGTGGAAGATAGTGTGCCCCTACTGTGAGAAAGAACACTGGCTGTCACAATGTGACTCATTCCCCAAGATGAATGCGGAGGAAGCGAGTCAATGGATAAAGTCCAACAGACGCTGTTTTCGCTGTGCGCGATCACACATGGCAGCCGAATGCCGCTTAAAGGAAAAGTGCAGTCGGTGCGATGGAGCCCATCTGGACATACTCCACGACAGTAACAGACGGCGGCCTCCACCCGCACCATCAAGCAGCAGCGGAGCCAGAGTGCTCTTAAAGGTAGTCCGTGTGACATTGAGCTACCAGAATAAAGTCATGGACACTTACGCCGTCCTCGATGACGGGTCAGAGAAGACCCTTCTGCTCGCGTCCGCTGCGGCCCAGCTAGGGCTGCGGGGGAGCGAAAACCAAATGACAATTCGGACAATAAGAAGAGATTTGAAAACGATAAAGGGCGAGAATGTCTCATTCTCTATCGCAGCAAGCGGCCAGCCCGAGCGACGGTACAGGATTACAGACGCTTTCACCAGCCAAGAAATAGGACTGTCGCGGTACACATACCCCGTAGCCAAGCTGATGGAGAAATATGTACATCTACGCAAGCTACCGATCCCACTCATAGACGGTGCTACCCCGACACTGTTGATAGGCTCCGACCATGCAGACCTCATTGTCCCGATAGACCGGGTTCATACCGGACCCAGAGGCTGTCCTGCAGCAGTCGAGACCCGCCTAGGATGGACTCTCCAAGGCCCACTCGCCAAATCTCTCAACCGAACCACAGCCACTAGCTGTCTCCACTCCCGAGTCACAGAGGGAGACACCTCACTCCTGCAGCATGTAGAGAGGCTATGGACCTTAGAACAAATGCCCTTTAAGAACGAAAAGAAAGACATTCGCTCTAAAGACGACATCTACGCCATTAACCTCCTCGAGACGGGAACAAAGAGAGTCCCAGTCAGCGGCGTGTTGAGATACGCCACGCCACTCCTGCGGCGGGAAGGGATGCCTACCTTTCACGCAAAGAAAGACGCCACAGAGCGGTACCTACTAAACACAGAGCGGCGCTTAGCCAAGGACCCCGCCCAAGAAAGTGTATACCGCGCTGAGATTGAGAAGCTCATCACAGCGGGACACGTCACAAAGATTGACATTAAAGAGGCCGACCAGACGATAGAATCGTGGTACGTGCCCCACCACAAGGTTCATCACAACGGCAAAGACCGCATCGTGTTTAACTGCAGCTACCAGATCGGATCCCAAAATCTGAATAAAGAGCTATTGCCCGGTCCTACACTCGGCCCCTCCCTACTAGGCGTACTACTCCGCTTCCGCCAGGACAAGGTGGCTCTCAGCGGGGATATCAAAGGGATGTTCCTGCAGGTGAGATTAGTAGAGGAGGACAAGCCCCTGTTGCGGTTCCTATGGAGAGAGAGGCCAGGAGATGAGCACCCAGCCATCTACCAATGGGAAGTCCTCCCTTTCGGAACTACATGCAGCCCATGCTGTGCTACATTTGCACTACAGAGACATGTCGCAGAGGACCCAGCAGCGGACGAAAAGGTCCGACACAGTGTGAAGAACAGCTTCTACGTAGATAACAGTCTACAAAGCGTTTCGACCCAGGAAGAAGCCGAGGCTCTCCTACTTAAACTCCGCGCCTCTCTGATCAAAGGCGGCTTTGATCTCAGGCAGTGGGCCAGCAGCGATCCGCACGTACTGCGCAGCCTCTCCCCCGAGGACAAGGCAGCGAGCAGCGAGACCTGGATGGCCACAATCCCAGGAGAAGCCCAAGAGATGACACTAGGACTAGTGTGGCGCTTCAAAACAGATTCGCTCCACTATAGACACAAACCCCTGACCACGGAGCAGGGAAGGTCGACGGCAATACCGACCACCAGACGGAGTGTGTACAGAACACTCGCCCGACAATATGACCCGTTAGGATGTATACTACCGTACACCACCAGGGCAAAGATGATTGTACGAGCATTGTGGGACAAGGACCAGGGCTGGGACGACCCCATTCCCGCACACCTTGCATCCACCTGGAGAGAGTGGGAGATGGAACTCCACTCACTCCCAGGCGTTAATATACGCCGAAGCTACTTCCCACCCACGGTGAGGCCAGAGACATGTAAAATGGATTTACACGTCTTCAGTGACGCCTCCGAGGTCGCCTACGGATCAGTAGCCTACTTGCGGGCCCAAGAAGAGGGGGGAGAGATCTACACAGCATTCATCCTCGCCCGCTCGAGAATAGCCCCACGCAAGCAACAGTCTATCCCACGTCTAGAGCTCTGCGCAGCCCTCGCAGGAGCGCATCTAGCCACGCTCATCCAACGTGAGCTCACCATTCCGGTGCATAGAACAATCCTGTGGTCAGATTCCACGACAGTACTCGCCTGGATCAAATCGGATTCATGCAAATACAAAGTCTTCGTGGGAGTCAGAGTCACTGAGATTCAAGAGTTAACCGGAGAGTTAACCGGAGAAGCAAACTGGCGCTATGTTGATACAAAACACAACCCAGCTGACGTCATCACCCGGGGAATGTCCCTAGATGACTTAACCCGTCATAACATCTACAGTGACGGACCAGCATTCCTCAAGCTCCCGGAAGGAGATTGGCCCACGCCCACCCCGAGGGAAGCAAGTGACGAGGAGGCTGAGAATAAGAAACCCATGTTCTGTGGATTGAGCACTGTTGTCTCCGCAGACCCCAACATAGACGATTGCATTACCATAGAGAGTGCGCAGCAACGGACATTCCTGCGGCACCACCCAGAGATTAAGTCCCCCGCTGATATGTCAGCAGCTGACTACGAGGAAGCAGAACTGCTTCTACTGCAACGAGCCCAGAGAGACTCGTTCCCCGATGAACTAGACTGTCTACAGGGAGGAAAGCCCGTCCCATCAGACAGCAGATTGATTCATCTGGCCCCCGAGAGTGACACACATACCCTCATCAGAGTGGGTGGTCGCCTGCGGAGAGCCCCCAATTTACCGGATGACATTAAGTACCCGATCGTATTGAACAGCCGACACAAGGTCACAGAGCTGATTATAAAGAAATTAGGGCTGTCAGTTTATCGCGTTAATTAGATTAATTAATTACACAGCAAATTATCGCGTTATGAAAATTGACGCAAAATTAATTACAGCCGACCTATATTTACTTTAGACAAGTGGCAAATCGGTGCGCTTTTATTTTGAAATCCACGCTTGAGTTGGGCGTATTAAACTTGGCCCATTGAATGACCCGTAGCCTACTTGATCGTCACTTCACACATGCGTCGTCTATCAAACAAAACAAACACACAAAGGAATTAGCTCAGCTGGAACAAGATGTCAGCATCACCCGAGGCGATACTCCTGGGACCTATGAACGGCACGTTCAATTTCAAAAAGAATATAGATGGGACAGTAAACAAGACCATTGTAATATGTAGCTTATGTCAAAAAGAATTTGCGTATCACCGAAGCTGCTCTAGTCTAACGTATCACATGAACGCTAAACATGTCCAGGCAAGTTGTTCGAGCAGCTCCAGTGTAGCTAACGTTAGCTCCAGAGCAACTCGCACGCTTCGTCAAACCACTCTTGGAGAATTACCGTTAGGCAAACGGTTGAGTAAATCCACCACAGACAAACTAACCAACAGCGTCGCGAAGTGGATAGCAAAATATTGTAGGCCAATAGCTATAGTGGAAGATAAGGGTTTAGCGGAGTCATTTCGAATAGCGTCGTCTGACCCAAATTACAAGCTACCCTCGAGAGCTACAGTGATGAAAAGGATCCACAACATGTATGACACAGAGAGGGAGGCGAGGGAAGAAGTGTTGGCACGGGCTGGCCCAATGGCCCTAACGGGTGATCACTGGACGTCGGTGGGCAATCATAATTATTTGGGTGTCACAGTGCACTTGATCGATACTGAGTGGAAACTGCAATCATTTGCATTAACGGTGACCAAAACTGTGGGCCGCCATTTCGCCGATGCGTGTGCTGAACAGTTCAACACAGTAATAGAGGAGTGGAATATAAAAGATAAAGTCACATCTATTGGGACTGATTCCGCCCGTAATATGATAGCAGCAGCGCGCTATATGCCGTTCCAGCACATGCCATGTGCTGCACACGTGCTGCAAAGAACCATCACAGTCTCCCTTGAGGACAGAAGCCTTGACACCACCCTGGCAAAGTGCCGCAAGATTGTAGGCCACTTCAAGCACAGCCCTGCCAGTACAGAAGAACTGCAGCAGCAGCAGACTGCCCTCGGACAAGCAAAAGAGCCCATGATACAAGATGTATCCACAAGGTGAGACTGTTTAACTACCTGTTGTATGCTTAGGGTAAATTTAGTGTGTGTGTGTGTTTATTTCTTTGTGTTCTGTACAATTGCATCATGCTGCATTAACAACCCCCAGTGGGACTAATAGTTATTTTATTGAATTGGAAGGTGGAATTCGACACTGGCCATGATCTCACGGTACCTGAGGAACCAGGAGGCTGTGACTGCCACTTTGGCCCAACAGAACCACAAGCTGTCCATGCTGACCCCCACAGAGTGTGACAAACTGAAGAAGCTGGAGCTTGTACTTGAGCCCTGCAGGTAAGTGTCTCTCCCTCTCTCTCTCCCCCCATACACCCCCCTCCTCTCTCTCTCTCCCCCATACACACACCTCACACCCCACTCTCTCTCTCCCATACACACACCTCACCCCCCAATCTCCCCCATACACACACCTATCTCTCTCCCATACACACACCTCACCCCCCCCTCTCTCCCCCATACACACACCTATCTCTCCCATACACACACCTCACCCCCCCTCTCTCCCCCATACACACACCTATCTCTCTCCCATACACACACCTCACCCCCCCCCTCTCTCCCCCATACACACACCTATCTCTCCCATACACACACCTCACCCCCCCCTCTCTCCCCCATACACACACATATCTCTCTCCCATACACACACCTCACCCCCCCCCTCTCTCCCCCATACACACACCTCACCCCTCTCTCTCCCATACACACACCTCACCCCCCCCCTCTCTCCCCCATACACACACCTATCTCTCTCCCATACACACACCTCACCCCCCCTCTCTCCCCCATACACACACCTATCTCCCTCTCATACACACACCTTCACCTCTTTCTCTCTCGCTCTCTTGTTTCACTGCAGGTATGTGACTGAGCTCCTTGGAGGGGAAACCTACGTCTCATGCTCTGTGGTGCTCCCCGCACTCTGCCACCTAAACCGCATCATGGACCTCAACGAGGAGGATCCGGGCTACATGGTAAAGTTCAAGGCCAGCTTCACGAAGGACCTGGACGCACGCAAAGCGACCCTCAACAACAGATGGCTGAAGCTGGCTACAGCCCTCGACCCGCGATTCAAGGACTTGAAGAGCGTACCAAAGGACGAGAGGGATGAGGTGTGTGTGTGAATGAGAAGACCAGTGTTAAGTCCTTAGGCTGTCATGAAAAGTCCTATGCAACTAATTAATTGTCCCTCTTATTAGGTGTGGACCTGGCTTAAAGAGATGCTGCCAGGACCAGAAGCAGACAAAGCTGCTCCACAAGCCACAGAGGACGAGCCACCAGCGAAGAGGACCCTCCTCCTGCTGTCTTCAGACTCTGATTCAGATGAAGTCAGGGTACTGTCAGGACAATTAGACCTCTACAAAGCTGAGCCCAGCATCGGAATGAATGACTGTCCACTGGAGTGGTGGGCAGCTCACGCAAAAGCCTATGGACAGCTGTCTCCTCTTGCTCGCAAATATCTGGCTACTCCTGCTACCTCTGTGCCATGTGAGAGGCTATTTTCACTTGCAGGTCACATAGTCCAAAAGAAGAGGGCAGCCTTACTCTCAGACAATGTAAACAAGCTTGTTTGTCTTAGCAATTGGCTCAAGGAATAGATTTGTCATGCATACAGTAGACCCTGCACTAGACCCTGCACTAGACCCTGCAGTCATGCCCCAGACCCTGTAGTAGACCCTGTAGTCATGCCCCCAGAAACTGTAGTAGACCCTGTAGTCATGCCCCCAGACACTGTAGTAGACCCTGTAGTCATGCCCCCAGACACTGTAGTAGACCCTGTAGTCATGCCCCCAGACACTGTAGTAGACCATGCCCCCAGACACTGTACTAGACCCTGTAGTCATGCCCCCAGACACTGTACTAGACCCTGTAGTCATGCCCCCAGACCCTGTAGTCATGCCCCCAGACACTGTAGTAGACCATGCCCCCAGACACTGTACTAGACCCTGTAGTCATGCCCCCAGACACTGTAGTAGACCCTGTAGTCATGCCCCCAGACACTGTAGTAGACCATGCCCCCAGACACTGTACTAGACCCTGTAGTCATGCCCCCAGACCCTGTAGTCATGCCCCCAGACACTGTAGTAGACCATGCCCCCAGACACTGTACTAGACCCTGTAGTCATGCCCCCAGACACTGTAGTAGACACTGTAGTCATGCCCCCAGACACTGTAGTAGACACTGTAGTCATGCCCCCAGACACTGTAGTAGACACTGTAGTCATGCCCCCAGACACTGTAGTAGACCCTGTAGTCATGCCCCCAGACACTGTACTAGACCCTGTAGTCATGCCCCCAGACACTGTACTAGACCCTGTAGGCATGCCCCCAGACACTGTACTAGACCCTGTAGTCATGCCCCCAGACACTGTACTAGACCCTGTAGTCATGCCCCCAGACACTGTACTAGACCCTGTAGTCATGCCCCCAGACACTGTACTAGACCCTGTAGTCATGCCCCCAGACACTGTAGTAGACACTGTAGTAGACCCTGTAGTCATGCCCCCAGACACTGTACTAGACCCTGTAGTCATGCCCCCAGACACTGTAGTAGACACTGTACTAGACCCTGTAGTCATGCCCCCAGACACTGTAGTAGACACTGTACTAGACCCTGTAGTCATGCCCCCAGACACTGTAGTAGACACTGTACTAGACCCTGTAGTCATGCCCCCAGACACTGTAGTAGACACTGTACTAGACCCTGTAGTCATGCCCCTAGACCCTGTAGTCATGCCCCCAGACACTGTACTAGACCCTGTAGTCATGCCCCCAGACACTGTACTAGACCCTGTAGTCATGCCCCCAGACACTGTAGTAGACCCTGTAGTCATGCCCCCAGACACTGTAGTAGACACTGTACTAGACCCTGTAGTCAGTATATTAATATTTGAATAGTCATATTTGGCACTATATCGTCGAGTTGGACGTAGTCTATTAAGCTAATAATAGTCTGTTAATATATAGTGCTTCGTGCGGTGAGAATACTACCGTAGTCAGTACCCCATCGTTTCGGGCAGAGAACTGGCTGCTTATCCAGGGTGGTTGACCCCACGTGAAGCTGCACCCGAGGAGCCCCAGAGCCGACGAGCGAGTGGACCTGTATACCGGATTATTCTGCCGACGACAGCCCGCCTTCCCAGGCACGGATTATGCTTTGTATACTTTGATTATTCCATGGATAAAGACCCCCGACACTGCCGTGTGTTGGAACCCCCCCCCCCTGGAGAGGACGCAAGGTGAGGAGACGCTCTGCAAGACGAGGTCGCTTCACGTCTCTCCTCCGTGGACCGGATGACGCCGGCCCACAAAGAGTCCACCTGCTTTCATCTGTGGTCCAAGGATCGCCGGCGCATTGAACGGCACTACAGTGGGTTCACCTGGGATACCCTTGGCCGGATGAGGCAGCCGGATTCTACCCCCCCCCCCCCCCTCCTACTCCTGTCGGCTTACAAGCGACCGGATTAACCCCCCCCTAGTGTGTCCAGTATATAATCATTAAAGTATCATTGCTGTTATTCCCTAAACTATTCCAGGTCGTACTGTACTAGACCCTGTAGTCATGCCCCCAGAAACTGTAGTAGACCCTGTAGTCATGCCCCCAGACACTGTACTAGACCCTGTAGTCATGCCCCCAGACACTGTAGTAGACCCTGTAGTCATGCCCCCAGAAACTGTAGTAGACCCTGTAGTCATGCCCCCAGACACTGTAGTAGACCCTGTAGTCATGCCCCCAGACACTGTAGTAGACACTGTACTAGACCCTGTAGTCATGCCCCCAGACACTGTAGTAGACACTGTACTAGACCCTGTAGTCATGCCCCCAGACACTGTAGTAGACACTGTACTAGACCCTGTAGTCATGCCCCCAGACACTAGCTTGCTGTGGGCTGTTTTGATTTTTGAGGATACTGTAGCTTAGTGTAAACTGTTATTGGCTGTATCAGCAACAAATGTTACCTTATTGAGAGGTATGTTTTCATTCATTTTATTTTATTCAATTTAATAAAATTGATTTCTAAAGCATTCTTCACTTGCAGGTCACATAGTCCAAAAGAAGAGGGCAGCCTTACACACAGACAATGTAAACAAGCTGAAGCTTGTTTGTCTTAGCAATTGGCTCAAGGAATAGATGTCATGCATACAGTAGACCCTGTAGTAAACCCTGCACTAGACCCTGATTTTTGAGGATACTGTAGCTTAGTGTAAACTGTTATTGGCTGTATCGGCAACAAATGTTACCTTATTGAGAGGTATGTTTTCATTCATTTTATTTATTTATTTATTCAATTTAATAGAATTGATTTCTAAAGCATTCTTCACTTGCAGGTCACATAGTCCAAAAGAAGAGGGCAGCCTTACACTCAGACAATGTAAACAAGCTGAGGAATAGATGTCATGCATACAGTAGACCCTGTAGTAGACCCTGCACTAGATCCTGCAGTAGACCCTGCAGTAGACCCTGATTTGAGGATACTGTAGCTTAGTGTAAACTGTTAGCTGTATCAGCAACAAATGTTACCTTATTGAGAGGTATGTTTTCATTTTATTTATTTTATTTATTTAATAAAATTGATTTCTAAAGCATTCTTCTTGGTGTATTTAATTGATCAGTCACCTGCCACAATAATGTAATGTCCTTGAATTTTAAATATTTATATGAATATGAAATATAAATATGCGATTAAAATGCGATTAATTAGATTAATTAATTACAAAACCTGTAATTAATTAGATTAAAAATTTTAATCGCCTGACAGCACTAAAAGAAATACGACGAGGATGTACACCACGCAGGAGCAGAGAGAGTCTTCGCGGAAATCAGACGTCGTTACTGGATACTTCAAGGAAGAGAGGCGGTGCGACGCTTCCAGCGAACCTGTCTAGACTGCCGAAAGTGGCGCGCGCAGCCCAGCATACCACGGATGGCTGACCTACCTCCATGTCGCCTCCGACTCGGCGACAAGCCATTCCACTCAACAGGCATGGACTGTTTTGGCCCGCTGCACATAAAGAAAGGAAGAGGCACCGAGAAGCGGTGGGGTATTGTATTCAAATGCATGACCACCAGAGCGATACATATCGAGCTCCTTCCGACCATGAGCGCAGACTCATTCCTTATGGCCTTCCGAAGATTCACATCACGGAAAGGAAAACCGTCTACATTATTGTCCGATCACGGGACAAACTTCAAAGGCGGAGAAAGAGAGCTGAGGGAGAGCTTCCAAGCTATGGGCCCAGAACTTAAGACCCACCTCGCTCCAGCCCAGATTGACTTCCAATTCAACCCCCCAAACGCACCCCACTTCGGTGGAACTTGGGAACGAGAAGTACGTTCTATAAAGACAGCCCTGTACGCAGTACTTGGGGCCCAGACTGTGGCGGAAGAAGTCCTAATGACAGTCCTCACGGAGATTGAGGGAGTATTGAACTCCAAGCCCCTCGGTTACGTCTCCAGTGATGTAGCAGATGTCGACCCAGTCACCCCCAACACCCTCCTGATGGGGCGGCTAGATCCCGCGTTACCCCAGACAATGTACCGGCCTGAAGAAGCGAACGGCCGACGAATGTGGAGGTACAGCCAAATATTAGCCGACAAGTTTTGGAGCAGTTTCCTACTGCACTACCTACCGTCTCTACAGACCCGCCAGAAGTGGGTAAAAGAGAGAGACAATTTGACGGAAGGAACAGTCGTCATGATTATTGACCAGTCACTACCCAGAGCTATGTGGCCGGCTGGCCGCGTAAGCAAAGTGATCACCGGTGCCGATGGCAAGGTCCGAGCAGCTGAAGTACTCGTCCAGGGGCGCATTTACACCCGTCCTGTGGCGAGGCTCATAGAACTGCCCCGACTCCCAGACACAATCGATGATGACCATGACCCTATGACTTTGTGAGTTGACTGACCCTTACAGCGAACCCTTGAGTGGTAGACAGTGCGGTTAATCTGTCTCTGCTTAACTAATTGGGTTGGGACCAATTAGGGGGCGGCTGTTCTGAAGGATCAGATTAAACCGAATATATATATTTATTTATATATATATATTTAATTGTATTTGTATATCCCCTGATATCCCTTGTATATTCCTTGTACAATATGCATTGAATATCCCTTCTAGTCTACTGAACATCCCATAATAGTCTCCATTCTACCATTGGACGAGACCTTGGTGCCAGGTCGCCATACCCCTCAGACCAGGTTCAATCGTACCGCTCAACATGTATGGACAAGTCCTAGTTCCGCGTAGGAATATGTCTACCGCACCACGAATGGTACTATTTGTTCATAGTGCGTATATATACTGCGCTATTAAAGTAGAGCTTTCTTTTAGTCCAGTTCCTTACCCTCCAACAGAGTGACAGACGCAAAAGCCTCCCCGCGAACCACGTGTGGGCAGTAAGGCCAATTCGGCCCAGTATCGGCATTGAGACATCGTGTATATTAATATTTGAATAGTCATATTTGGCACTATATCGTCGAGTTGGACGTATTCTATTAAGCTAATAATAGTCTATTCATATATAGTGCCTCGTGCGGTAAGAGTTCTATAGTAATCAGCACCCCATCGTTTCGGGCATCAGCTGGACGCTTATCCAGGGTGGTTGACCCCACGTGAAGCTGCACCCGAGGAGCTCCAGGCCAAAGAGCGAGTGGACCTGTATATTGGATTATTCTACCGACGACGGCTAGCCTTCCCCGGCTTGGATTATGCTTGGAGTACTTTGATTATTCTATGGATAAAGGCCAACACTGCGGTGTGTTGGAAATACCCCCCCCGGAGAGGACGACAGGTGAGAAGACGCTCTACACGACGAGGTCGCCTCACGTCTCTCCATCGTGGACCGGAGGACGCCGGCCACAGAGAGTCCAACTGCTTTCATCTGTGGATCGAGGATCGCTGGGCACCGGGTCGCACGACTGTGGGCTCTCCCAGGATACCCTCGGCCAGACGGGATACAGCCAGACTCTACCCCCCCCCTCCAGCTGTCCTACAAGCAGTCGGAACCTTCCCCTAGTGTATCCAGCTATATAATCATTCAAGTATCATTGCTATTGTTCCCTAAATATTCCAGGTTGTATATTTGCTTCCTGCGCAATCAGAGATTGGACATTCGATATTGATCTACCTACGAATACTCATTTGCCATAAAAGTGCATACTATTTCAAATCATAAATGTAATTAAGTGATCGTTGTACATACCTTTTGCTATGTATTATTATTAAACGCAGACTTTCGACTTGGTACATTTGTGTTGGATCCGTTTCATCAGGTGGGAGTGTTTATCATAATTATTTATACCTAGTACTGGGTGGCCAGAGTCTAAAGTACAAGAGGTAGTGGTAGTAAGTATCATATCTAACAATACAGTCAGGGAATTGTACCCCTCAGTTACACTTCCGTTACCTCCTCCAGAGGGCTACTGGAAAAGATTACAAACCTCCACATACAAATTTATTTGGAATAACAAACCACCTCGCATAAAAAGATCCACCGCACAGAGAAATAAAGCAGACGGTGGCATGGCAGTTCCAGATTTTTTACAATATTTTAAGGCCTTCACATTAAGACCACTGAAGATATGGTTTGACCCCCAGGCTTTGGTATCTTGGAGAGAATTAGAAGAAAACATAGTAGCCCCACAGAGACTGAAAGACATAGCACACACTAAACTTTCAATCAAGCATTGTGAGCGAGAATTTGGCCCAATAATTACCCATGCAATCAGAACATGGCGGGAAACACAAAAGAAATATCCTAACCCTCAAGAATGGCATAATCACACTCCCATATTCAATAACAATGCACTCTTAATGGGAAAACGCCCTATAAGATTCCCTATATGGGAAGAGCAAGGCATACACTCATTAGGGGATATTTTTAATAACCAGGGCCTCTGTAGTTATGTCGAAATATGCACAAAGTTTAACCTCACCGAGTCCACATGGCTTTTTTACATACAGTTACGACTTTGTCTGAGGTCTCACGGTGTTCCATTACTCATACCAATTGAACACCATAGATACCACAAATTGTTCTATGAAAGAGAAACATTGGGAGGTTTTGTATCAGGTTTTTATTATCAATTACTAACGTCCTCGTATGAAACCCTTCAACTAGACACTGTCTGGAGGAGGGATATACCAGACCTGGAAAATGACTTTGATTGGCAAGGAGCCTGGGCAAATGTCCGACTTACATCAAGGAACCCGGATCATCAACAAATCAATCTGAACTATATTCACAGGACATACTTGACTCCTATAAGGCTGTGCAAAATGGGGCTTAAACAAGACTCCAAATGCTCCCAATGTACAAATGGGGACGAAGGAACATTTATGCACATGTATTGGGACTGCCCACCAGTTAAGGCATTCTGGAAAGATGTGTCCCAACAATTATCAATACTCGTATCTTGGAATATACCTGTACACCCCTCGGTATTACTATTGAATGATGTTTTTGAGTTTGCAGTGAATCCACAACTAAAGAGATTGGTTTTATCGGGTATCACAGTAGCTAAAAAACTGATCGCATCACATTGGTTTCAACCGGAAAAAATTTGCCGAAAAGTGTGGTTTCTTACATATCTCGATGTGATATATCAAGAAATATCTACAGCAAGAATTCTGGGTCTCAATGAATCCAAAATGTCAATGTGGTTAGAAGTGGTGGAGAGAATAAAAGCTAGCTTATAATGGTAGTGTCTGGTTAGGAGTGAGGGATAATGGAGGTACTATCCAAGAGGGGGTCCGGGAGGGGGGGGTTCGAGCTGGAGCATATGTGTGTAGGGTTTTAGAAAATAGGTATTAGGGGTATATTATATACTAACATTTATATAGCTCTAATATAAATTGTAATTTCGCTGAATATACACTGTATACGGTTAAAATGTTATTATAGACTATTTTTGTTTTATCTTGTTTCTGTACTTGCATATATTTTAACCACCTTTACTGAAAGTTTCATTATGCATTGTGTGTTGAGTACTGACTTTTAATAATTTTTGTTTTGCAATAAAAAAAAAAAAATACTTTCATACAAAATGCTTCTTACTGTTACGCTCCAGAGACTGTGCTAGACAAGATAGTATCAAATAACATAGTATAGCATGTAATTTAGAAGAAGAAAATGAGGTCACAGTGTTCGGTATAGACATATGTACAATGTTCGATGCAGAATAGACGTACCTGAGTTACCATATAATATACAATACTATGCAGTGTACTAATGTACAGTACTATATAGTGCAAAGCAGAAATGGGATGAGGTACAATTTAGGTACAATTTACAGTAAGGTGTACGAGTTGTAGTGCAATCCTTCATCAATAAATATAAAGTGTGGGGAGTGGGTGCTACAGTGTGTTTGTTTAAAGTGGGTGTGTGCTATAAAGTGTGTGGAGTGGGTGCTACAGTGTGTTTGTTTAAAGTGAGTGTGTGCGTGTGGATGTGTGTGCTATGTGCGTTTGGTGGTTGTTGTTGTGTAGTGTTCATTGTTCGTTTAGCAGCCTGATGGCCTGGAGATAGAAGCTTCTTCTGAGTCTTTCTGTGCTCGCCTTGAGACTCCGGTATCGCTTGCCTGACCGCAGCAGTTCAAAGAGGCAGTTGTTCGGGTGACTGGAGTCTTTAATGATTCTCTTAGCCTTGCCCTTGCAACGCTTGTTGTAAATGTTCTGGAGGGTGGGGAGCCCCCCTCCAATTGTGCGTTCGGCTGAACGTGTCACTCTTTGTAGTCTGCTTCGGTCTTGTGCAGTGCTATTCCCAAACCAGGAGGTGATGTTGCCAGTCAAGATGCTCTCTATTGTACATGAGTAGAAGTTCTTAAGGATCTTCTGACTGACTTGGAACTTCCTTAGGCGCCTGAGGAAGTAGAGGCGTTGTCGTGCCTTCTTCACAACACTGTCAATGTGTGTGGTCCATGTCAAGTCCTCGGATATGTAGGCTCCGAGGTACTTAAAGCTGTTGACTCTCTCAACCGGTGCCCCGTCGATGCTGAGGGGGCTGTAGTCCTTGACCCCCGACCTCCTGAAGTCCACAATCATCTCCTTTGTTTTGCTGACGTTCAGGGAGAGGCTGTTTTCCTGGCACCATCCCGCCAGGACCTTGACCTCTTCCAGGTAGGCCCTCTCGTCGTTGGCAGAGATCAGGCCCACCACCACTGTGTCGTCAGCAAATTTGATGATTGTATTGCTACTCCGCTGAGCCACACAGTCGTGTGTGTACAGGGAGTAGAGGAGGGGACTCAGAACACAGCCCTGGGGGGCCCCTATGTTGAGGGTGATGGATGATGAGGTGCAGTTGCCTGCTCTCACCACCTGGGGTCTGCCAGTCAGGAAGTCCAAGACCCACTGGCAGAGGTCATAGTTCAAGCCCAGGTCCCTGAGCTTGGCTATGAGTATGGAGGGGACTATGGTATTGCATGCCGAGCTGTAGTCGATGAATAGCATTCTCACATAGTTCCCCTGCCTCTTGTCTAGGTGTGATGCTGCTGTGTGCAGCACATGGGCTATGGCGTCCTCCGTGGACCTGTTGGGGCGGTATGCAAATTGCAGGGGGTCCATGTTGATGGGGAGGGAGGAGCAGATGTAGCCCTTTACTAGCTTCTCAAAGCACTTCATGGCTATGGAGGTGAGAGCTACAGGGCGGTAGTCGTTGAGGCAAGCAGGCTTGGATTTTTTGGGTACAGGGATAATAGTGGACTTCTTCAGGCAGGTGGGGATGACAGCCTGTTCTAAGGACAGGTTAAATATGTCAGTGAATACTGGGGCCAGTTGGTCGGCACAGACTTTTAGGATGCGGCCGGGGATGCCGTCTGGACCTGCTGCCTTCCTGATATTCACTTTTTTAAAGGTCCGCCTCACCTCATGCTCTGTTACCCTGAACACTGCGTCTCCATCAGCAGCCGACCCCCCCCCCCCCCATTGCCGTGGCTTGTGGGCTGGTGTTGTTATTACCAGCATCAAACCTCGCATAGAAGGTATTGAGGTCATTTGCTAAGGAGATGTCACTGTTCAGTTTGAGGGAGGCGCCTTTGTAGTTTGTCATCGTTTTGAGCCCCTGCCACATAGCTCTAGAGTCAGCCTGTTCAAACTGGAGTTCAATTTTATCCTTGTAGCGTCGTTTGGCCTCTGTCACTGTCCTCCTTACGTTGTATCGCGCCACCTTGTGGTCATTCATGTTGCCTGCCACTAGGCCGTCGTTGTATGCTTTGGTGCGCGCTCTCAGAGCTTCACGGACGGATTTGTCTAGCCAGGGTTTTTGATTTGGGTAAACTCTCATTTTGGTAGTGGGGATTGTTTCTTCCACCATAGTACGAACATAGTCCAGCACTGTCTCCGTGTAGACATGAATGTTATCTGTGTCGCGGAACACGCTCCAGTCTGTGCAGTCAAACGCAGCCTGTAGCGTCTCCTCTGACGTCAAATCCCATTTCTGCACCTCCCGCGAGACTACGGGAGTGCTTTTGATTCTTTGTTTGTACTTTGGTGAAAGGAAAATGGACGCGTGATCTGATTTACCAAAGCCACTAGCAGAATGAGCCTTGTATCCACCTTTGAATTGCGTGTAACAGTGATCTAGGATGTTACCGCCTCTGGTGTTACAAGTCACATGCTGATAGAAGTCAGGTAATACCTTTCTCAGATTGGCGCTATTGAAATCACCCACCACTATGATGGCGGCATTAACGTTCGCTGCCTGGAGTTTGTTTACCTCGTCGTGAAGCCTGGAGAGCGCGGCACTATTGCTGGCTTGCGGTGGAATATACACTCCTACAAGGATGATCGCCGTTAACTCCCTCGGGAGGAAGAAAGGACGACACTTGATGGTTATATATTCCAGGTCTGGGCAGCAGTGGTTCGATAATTCCTTCACGTTAGCTGGATCGCTCCAATTGTTGTTAAACATGAAGGCAATACCTCCTCCACGTTGTTTGCCGGACAATGCTGATCTGTCCTTGCGGTGGATGAAGAAGTGTTCGGCCGGTTGTATGGCGTGGTCTGGGACGTCCGGCGTCAACCACGTCTCGGTGAAGCAGAGAACGTTACAGTCTCTAACGTCTCTTTGGTATTGAATCCTTGCTCGGATGTCATCCAGTTTATTGTCAATTGATTGTACATTGGCTAGCAATATACTGGGTAGTGGTGTTCGGTGTCGTCTGGATCTCAGCCTGTTATGGATCCTAGCTCTCTTCCCTCGCCGCCTGGTGATTCCTTTGTTCCTGGGATCAGGATCTGGTCCCATTGTTTTGAGAATCTCCATAGGCCATTGCTGCGGTTCGGAAAGCTGATTCAGGGAGTAATCCAATCGGTAAGTTTCCTGTAATCCGATGTCTATAAGTGACTGACGGTCATTAAATGCACCTACTGTTGGTACAGACAAAACTCTTAAAACTATAAATATTAACAAAAGTAAGCACAATCTCGACGGAGCGAACAGACAGGCGACCGGGCATAGCGGCGCCATCTTGTTTTACGTCCCACTCTCATCTGTACGTCCCACTCTCATCTGTACGTCCCACTCTCATCTGTACGTCCCCCTCTCATCTGTACGTCCCACTCTCATCCGTACGTCCCCCTCTCATCCGTACGTCCCCCTCTCATCTGTACGTCCCACTCTCATCTGTAAACCCCCTCTCATCTGTACGTCCCCCTCTCATCTGTAAACCCCCTCTCATCTGTACGTCCCACTCTCATCTGTACGTCCCCCTCTCATCTGTACGTCCCACTCTCATCTGTACGTCCCACTCTCATCTGTACGTCCCACTCTCATCTGTACGTCCCACTCTCATCTGTACGTCCCCCTCTCATCTGTAAACCCCCTCTCATCTGTACGTCCCCCTCTCATCCCTACACCCCCTCTCATCCGTACACCCCTATCATCCCTACACCCCCTCTCATTCATACACACGCTCTCATCCCTACACACCCTCTCACCCTACACCGCTCTCATCCGTACACCCCCTCTCATCCCTACACCTCCTCTCATTCATACACCCCCTCTCATTCATACACACCCTCTCATCCCTACACCCCCCCTCTCATCCCTACACACCCTCTCATCCCTACACCGCTCTCATCCGTACACCCCCTCTCATCCCTACACCTCCTCTCATTCATACACCCCCTCTCATCCCTACACACCCTCTCATCCCTACACCCCCTCTCATCCCTACACCTCCTCTCATTCATACACCCCCTCTCATCCCTACACACCCTCTCATCCCTACACCGCTCTCTTCCATACACCCCCTCTCATCCCTACACCTCCTCTCATTTATACACCCCCTCTCATTCATAAACACCCTCTCATCCCTACACCCCCCCTCTCATCCCTACACACCCTCTCATCCCTACACCGCTCTCTTCCATACACCCCCTCTCATCCCTACACCCTCTCTCATCCGTACATCTTCTCTTCCTCTTCCAGCTCCAGCAGCTTCCCTGTTTCCTCAGACACAGTCGAGGCCAAATCCCTGAGTATAGGAGCTCCAGGCAAACGGCTTCCATTAAAAAGCAATTTGGGACCAGCGTTTCTTTTTTCACTTCCGAGGAGGGACACCATGTGTCCCTGAGCGTCCCGGGGAACCGTGCACAGCGGCTGGTGGCGACCAGCGAGGTGTTAATGGAGCACTAATATAGTAATGGAGTGCTGTAAGGGTGTCCAGAGGTAGAGAAGTGAGTGGGTATAGGTGTGCGTGTGTGGGGGGGGGGGGCGTTCGTCCAATACCGTCACAATTAAAGATAAGGGAGGTTGGGGGGGGGGTTGGATAATGCGGACGATTAGAGCTCCAGCAATCAAAGAAGGCAGACTCTAATAGCAGGTGATTACCTCAAGAGGAATGTTTTCCCCGACCGAAAGCAATAAGCCTCCTGGCCAAGGTGGGGGGAGGGGATTAATCCAAAAGTTCCATGGGAGAGAAAAGCTCAGCCTCTCGGTTTCTCAGTAGGAGAAAAAGCGTGCGGTTGGCTGTTGAAAAGGTGACGGAACAATTATACAGAACACTATATGATCCAGCGTCCTACCGTGATAATCGCTGGAAATATCAGTCTCTTTGTACCGTGTGGATAATTAACCGATGACCTGTTTAGTCGAGTTCAATGGCGCGTTATCGAGTCATCGCGCACACACGATATAACCCCGCTCTTGGGGTTATGATGTTTTCACAAACAATATCTTTTCACGGCTCGTTAGACCGACGCCACGAGGCCCGCAGTGGCAAACCGAAAAGTCCTCGATTTTTTGTCTGACTCAACGCCGCCACCGCCGCGTCAATAGGTATTAATCATCGCTGGATGCTTTTAAGTGGCATCTAAAGTAGATGGATTTAGCTCATTCATCACGCAGGGTCAATTTTTCACATCGATCTGTGGAATTAAGGGTCGGGCCGGACGCTTGTGTTTGTGTGTGTGTGAACCTTTAGATCAGAGTGCGGGACGGGTCCTTCACGTCGCTGCGGGGAGAATACGCATGCAAAGTAACTAAGTATGTTAAAGTATCTCAACTAAGCACTGTACTCGAGTACATTCTTTAGGTACAGTCTTGTACTTGAGTCGTCCGTGGCGCCGCACATAATACGTATAGTGCACGCACACACACACACACACACACACACACACACACACACACACACACACACACACACACACACACACACACACACACACACACACACACACACACACACACACACACACACACACGCCGTAAAGAGTCAAATGATTGAATGTGTAGATTAAAATGTCCCTACACACACACACAAGCATGTGCACACACACACACAGAAATAATCAAACATGCACTTATTGGTCGTTCGGCGCCTTGTCTTGGAGCGGCACTCTGTAGGGAGCCATTCAATCTGGTAGGCAGGAACTTCAGCAGACGTGTATGTGTGTGTGTGTGTGTGTGTGTGTGTGTGTGTGTGTGTGTGTGTGTGTGTGTGTGTGTGTGTGTGTGTGTGTGTGTGTGTGTGTGTGTGTGTGTGTACATGTTGTGTGTCTGTGTACATGTGTGTGTATGTGTGTGTGTGTGTGCGTGTACGTGTGTACATGTGTGTGTGTGTGTGTGTGTGTGTGTGTGTGTGTGTGTGTGTGTGTGTGCGTGTGTGTGTTGGGGGGGCATCCACAATATCTAATAAATATAGCATGAGATCCATCACATCGCATACAGTAGGTAGGAACTACTTCAGCAGAGGTTTGTATGTGTTGTGCACGTGTGTATGTGTGTGTGTGTGTGTGTGTGTGTGTGTGTGTGTGTGTGTGTGTGTGTGTGTGTGTGTGTGTGTGTGTGTGTGTGTGTGTGTGTGTGTGTGTGTGTGTGTGTGTGTGTGGGGGTGCAGCATCCATAACAATATCTAATAAATATAGCATGAGATCCATCACATCACATAGATCCAAATATAGACAAACACACACACACGCACACACACACACACACACACACACACACACACACACACACACACACACACACACACACACACACACACACACACACAGACACACGCACACAAAGTCCTCCTTGACTCCCCGCAGAATAGAATCTCTGATTGGTTGTGAGGCTCCTGATGCAGCGTATAGGTTTTCTATTGTGGAAGGCGGGAGCCGTGCTCATTTGGGGAAGAAGATGTAACACAAAAGAGTGAAACACAATTACCGCGTCGCGCCCCCGCCGGAGATGAAGCCGTGCCCCCCGCCGGAGATGAAGCAGCGCCCCCCCGCCGGAGATGAAGCCGCGCCCCCCCGCCGGAGATGAAGCCGCGCCCCCGCCGGAGATGAAGCCGCGCCCCCACACCGGAGATGAAGCCGCGTCCCCGCCGGTGATGAAGCCGCGCCCCTGCAGGAGATGAAGCCGCGCCCCCGCCGGAGATGAAGCCACGCCCCCGGCGGAGATGAAGCCGTGCCCCCCGAGTAAGATTTACTCTACGAAATTTACTGTGTAGGTGGGACCAGCGACCATAACCTCTAGGTGGGACCAGCTACCATAACCTCTAGGTGGGACCGGCCACCACCATAACCTCTAGGTGGGACCGGAGGCAACCACCTTAAATAACCTCTGGGGGTCGATGGATTGAGACCTGAATCACCGTCATCATCAAAGCTTTATTTAAGCCTGTAAAGGCATTGCTTCCTTCCAGGCTCCCCGGGACTGAAACGCTCAGAGATTGTGGAGGAATCCCTTTAGTAGATAGAGGGAGGTATCATGCACCCGCCGGAAATATACTACTAACCAGACTTTCTAGAATGGAAAAAAGGTGAAAAAAATTATAGGCTATGTTAACAAGTTGTCAGAGTGTCCCATGTATCATTTATATGCAAATGAATGACGCCATCATCAAAAAATGTATGTCGCAATTTCAGCCAATATTGCAAACTGAACAAGTAGGTTGTTTAGGGCAAAAAATACAAATAGAAAAAAATACTTGAATGTTGTGTCAACAAAGAAGATATCCAGAACAGAGGACCTATTTACCGTATTACTTACATGTAGACCTACGTAAGAAATGGCAGTGAAAGCAGCACTCTTGTATATAAGCATGCCAGAGATATGTGACCACTTCAGAAATAGTATTACCATCTTTAACCCTCAAAACATGAGTCCACATCTTTTTTTGTTCAGTCATCTACAATATGATGTGTCTTTATTGGTAAAAATGCTTTATTCTTTGTAAAGGTTACACTAATTTGCATAGTAGCTCGCCACAAACAGGTGATCATTCTGGGAATAGTTTTATTATGATTTTTGACCCTCAAAATATGGGTCATACACCACCCCCACCCCTTCCCTACACATACACAAACAAACCCTCAACCCCCAGAGGAGCGACAACAACAGATCAGTGCAATTTGCGCTCTGGAGAGAGAGGCGCACGTTCATTATCTTGCATACAGTACGCTTTTACCGCTTTTACTGCTTTTACTGCTCCTCGGCCTCTAGTAAGATGTCATTATTTTCAGAATTTCATTGGCTACACAAATGGTCAATAATTTTCAGCGTCAGTGGTAATTTGTCCGGTCATTGAGAGGCAAAACCGGAGGTGGTCACTTTTTGAAACTGACGCTCGTTGGCTATTTGGTCTTATATCCGAGATTGGAAGCACTTAATAGGTCAAGCGGTGTGTCAATGAAATCGGCGGCAATTTTAGCTTTCAACCGACGTGTTGGTTGAGAGACCATAACAGTGACGCCAACACACGCTTGTAAATGCGTTGCTATGTACGACGGCCCGAATGCGGACCGTCAGATTTTTAGGAGGTTAAACAGAGGCATATAGAGGCTGCTAGAATGCATAATCTGAATGTTGTTTTCAGCAAAAATACATCAAATTCAAATACATGTTTACGTGACCTCAAATACCTATATTAACTTGTTGAAAAGGACTAAAACATGTCCCATTTAGGTTTGAGTGGGAGACTATTACTTCTACCAGAGCAGTAGAAGAGTAGACTAGTACTATTCTATTTGGGTATTTCTACTTTTACTTAAGTAAAGGAACTGTGCACCTCTTCCACCCCCGGTGAACAACCACCCCTTAAAGCTATTGTTCTGCACATAATTTTATTTAATTTTACTCCTTTTTAATAAACAGATAAACAAACCTTGACAAAAATCAATACAGCTCCCCCCTGCCAAGGGCAGAGCCTTTGTCAAACAAATAGGTTTTTAATTGTACAATGACTGCATGTGTGCGCCTGACGGATAAGGGTTTTCCAGGAACAACATGACGCAGCGGCTTGTGACGAGTGGTGGAAAAATGGATTGTGAAATGAAATATTCCTTTCCCCCTTCCCCCGTCACGGTCTATAATCGCGGGATGTGCTTTACCTTTCCTCCGTGATAAAAGCTGTTCTGCCACTTGGTTACAGGGACGCAACATCGTGGAATGATTATGCGGCACATCGACAGTGATACAGATTTTAATTGGGGTCGATGTGTCAGTAGTATTACGTAACGCTGCACGGATGTTTCCGGTTTCCTTAAGTCTGATTCACCGCAAATAAATGGGAATAAAAAATTACTACTAGGATGATATATTGAAAAATACAATATCTTTGCAATATTCTCATGCCTCCCTTTTCCAGTAAAACATTTGTATGCAATGGTTTTGCAGTGGGTGCGTCCTGACACAGGTACAGGCCACTCAAGTAAATAAATGGAAGAAATGCATGTGTTCTCTCTGTGACGTGAATGGAAGGATCCATGTGTTCTCTGTGTGACGTGAATGGAAGGATCCATGTGTTCTCTGTGTGACGCGAATGGAAGGATCCATGTGTTCTCTGTGTGATCATGTGAATGGAAGGATCCATGTGTTCTCTGTGTGATCATGTGAATGGAAGGATCCATGTGTTCTCTGTGTGACACACCGAAGATAGTGTACACCTCGCCACTTGTCACTACACTCTGTGTATCTCCAGTGACTAAATGTCCATGTCTCATTTTAAACCTTTATTTAAACTTGAAAGGCAACTGAGGTTTCCCTCATGTACAGTCACGTCGAGTGTACATACCCAGAGTTAAGCCAAAAAGGCATATAAAATCACACAGAATATAAAATCATAACAATAAGACAAGTAAGGATAACAATCAATTAAAACATGTACAACTTGATTGACAAAGATTGGAGATTAAGGTTTTAAATTCTGCAACAGAGGGGCGAATCTCAAGCTTTAAGGACAGCTGGAGTTCATTACATGAGCTAGAGGGGCATCATAGAAAAATGCAGATTTACTATGTTCAGAGCAAAATCAAGGGACTTTAAGGACCAGCCAGTCACTAGAACGGTTTCCATAGGTTCCAACATTCCATTCCAATAATGATGTAGTATAAGAAGGTATCTTACCAATAATGATGTAGTATAAGGAGGTAGCTTACCAATAATGATGTAGTATAAGGAGGTAGCTTACCAATAATGATGTAGTATAAGGGCCTGTGTCGACCGGGGACGTTTTATGAGTGGTCAGCTCCTTTCTGTCATTCATTTCTATGCTACAGACGCAACAGGCGCGCTCCTTTTCCCAGCGCCGCGCCTCGCGTTTTAGCGCTCTCGGCGGCTAGCGTTTTTGGGCGGAGCGCTCCCAGCGCCTAAAGTTGAAACTAGTTAAACTTTTCGAGAGGAGCGCCGCTCATCAAGGTTACTTTTTTCGACCGACCAATCAAAATCGAGCAAGTGGCGGAGCCGCGGGAGTCGTGAGACGCTCTGGAAACACTCTCAGCATGCATATTTTTGCTTTTCAAAGCGGTCCGCCTTGAAAAAAACGTCCCCGGTGGACACAAAGCGTAAGGAGGTAGCTTACCAATAATGATGTAGTATAAGAAGGTAGCTTACCAATAATGATGTGGTATAAGGAGGTAGCTTATCAATAATGATGTAGTATAAGGAGGTAGCTTACCAATAATGATGTAGTATAAGGTAGCTTACCAATAATGATGTAGTATAAGGAGGTAGCTTACCAATAATGATGTAGTATAAGGAGGTAGCTTACCAATAATGACGTAGTATAAGGAGGTAGCTTACCAATAATGATGTAGTATAAGGAGGTAGCTTACCAATAATGATGTAGTATAAGGAGGTAGCTTACCAATAACAAATACCACCTCTCATTCAGTGAGGACCATCCAATCTTCTCATAAAGGACACAGTGATGAGTGTTGTATCTATCATTAGTGATGAATCTCTTAGCCTTGCCCCTGCAACGCTTGTTGTAAATGTTCTGGAGGGTGGGGAGCCCCCCTCCAATTGTGCGTTCGGCTGAACGTGTCACTCTTTGTAGTCTGCTTCGGTCTTGTGCAGTGCTTTTCCCAAACCAGGAGGTGATGTTGCCAGTCAGGATGCTCTCTATTGTACATGAGTAGAAGTTCTTAAGGATCTTCTGACTGACTTGGAACTTCCTTAGGCGCCTGAGGAAGTAGAGGCGTTGTCGTGCCTTCTTCACAACACTGTCAATGTGTGTGGTCCATGTCAAGTCCTCGGATATGTAGGCTCGGAGGTACTTAAAGCTGTTCACTCTCTCAACCGGTGCCCCGTCGATGCTGAGGGGGCTGTAGTCCTTGACCCCCGACCTCCTGAAGTCCACAATCATCTCCTTTGTTTTGCTGACGTTCAGGGAGAGGCTGTTTTCCTGGCACCATCCCGCCAGGACCTTGGCCTCTTCCAGGTAGGCCCTCTCATCGTTTGCAGAGATCAGGCCCACCACCACTGTGTCATCAGCAAATTTGATGATTGTGTTGCTACTCCGCTGAGCCACACAGTCGTGTGTGTACAGGGAGTAGAGGAGGGGACTCAGAACACAGCCCTGGGGGGCCCCTATGTTGAGGGTGATGGATGAGGAGGTGCAGTTGCCTGCTCTCACCACCTGGGGTCTGCCCGTCAGGAAGTCCAAGACCCACTGGCAGAGGTCATAGTTCAAGCCCAGGTCCCTGAGCTTGGCTATGAGTTTGGAGGGGACTATGGTATTGAATGCCGAGCTGTAGTCGATGAATAGCATTCTCACATAGTTTCCCTTCCTCTTGTCCAGGTTCCTCCACCAAAGTGTGAAAAAAGGGGGAACCAGGCACCCCTGAACGCACAGCACAAGCGTGACCACGTGTGACACAGCACCCCGTGGCCCATACCCACACACCCCTGCTAGCCCACCAAATGGTGGGACGCAGGAGACGTCCCAGACCTCAGAACCGCCTGGGAGATAGAGGTCAAACTTAACGAAAGGACCCGGGGAGGACCAGGAGGCCGCAGCACAGATGTCCTCCACCGAGGCCCCCCCTAACAGGGCAGCAGAGGCCGCCACTCCACAAGTGGAATGTGCCCTGACGCCCCCGGGGGGGACCTGTCCAGCCAACATGTAGCAAAGGGCAGCGCCCTCGCACAACCAATGTGACAGGTGCTGCATGGACAGCGCCTCACCCGTGCGAGGGCCACCATAACAAACAACAGTTGATCGGAAGCCCTGAGATCCCGAGTCCGACTGAGGTAATCCCCAGTGCACGGACAGGACACGACAGGTGAAGGCTCGCCTCCAACTCACTAGCGTGAGGAGGCGGACGAACGCCTGAACCCCAATATCCCTGGAGCGAAAAGAGCTCCGGATATTCTTCGGCACGAAGACTGGATTAGGCCTCAGAGTCGCACCGCTATCGGCCGAATAGACAGGCACTCAGGCCGCACAGAGAGAGCACACAGCTCACCCACGTGCTTAGCGGAGGTGATGGCCAAAAAGAATGCGGTCTTAAAGACAGCTGATCCAATGGCGCCTGCTCAAGAGGCTCAAACGGGGCCACCGACAACCGGCCCAGGACCAGTTGGAGACAGAGAACGTTCTACAGGCTTCAAACGCTGAGCACCAAGCAGGATACGTTTCACGAGAGGGAGGCTGAACAATGTTCTGCCCCCACACTCTACCATACGCCACTTCCCAGCGTAAGCCGCGGTAGTGGACGGAGCGCGCGCGTTCCGGGTAGCGTTAACCACAGAAGAGTCAAGACGCAGCCCCACCAGATTCACACTTTCAGCAGGCAAGCCTAGAGGCTGCCCCAGAACAGGAGGCAGAACAGAGTTCTGCATGCCTTAGAGAGGGCCCACGGTGACCACGGAACAGGCCACGGCGGGGCCACCAAGAGCTGAATCAGGGCCGGGGACCACACAGCTGAGCCCCGGCCCGGCGCGACCAGGATCAAGTCCTGCGCTCCCGACTGAGCTATCAAGTGTATGGGGGGGAATGCGTACAGAATCCCGGGCGGCCACGGAATCGGTCCCAGGCCTGTCTGACTATGTCTGGACGTAGTCCCCACTCGTCATACTGGAAAAAAGCACCTCTGTATCCTCCTCACGAAGGGGAGGCCAAGAGGGACCACAGAGTGAGCAGATGCCATCATACCGAGCAGGCGCATCACAGACAGCGCCGTAACCATCCTAGGACGGAACCTCCCGAGCGCGCAGAGAACCACCCACTCGCCGCCGCTCTGAGAGGGATGCCCATATAGACCTTGAGCTTAGAAATAAGCCCAAGTACTCCACCTGTTGACTGGGAAGAGGAGTACTCTACTTCCAGTCTACAGCAAAACCCAGGCTGGTGAGGAATTCCACCACCTGCCTGGTATGAGACCTGGCGATCTTCCCTGACCAGCCGAGGACCAGAACGTTGTCCAGGGTCGAATACAATTTGTAACCCCCAACGACGCAGAGGCGCCAGCACGGTCTTCACGCACTTGGTGAAGATGCGGGGAGCCAGAGAGTAGCCGAACGGCAGCCTCTGGTACCCGTACGCTAAGCCCTGCAAAGGAAGCGTAGGTATGTCCTAGGATGGAAGATCGGGATGTGAATACGCATCCTACAGGTCTATGGAGGTGAACCAGTCCCCCACCTGACAGCGCCTAACAGGTGGGAGACGGTCAACATTCTGAACCTTCCATGGGACAGGTCCAGTATGGGTCTGGCACCAGAGAATACCGGGAGGAAACGCCGCTCACCGCGTCCTCTCATGGGACCACGATGACGGCCTGCTTCACCAACAGAGATTGGATCTCGTCGGCCAGAGCTGTCACTGCTGCGGACCCTGACAAAAGGGTCTGTACCAAACCCAAAAAACGGAGGGTGGGGTTGTGTAAACTGCAACACAAACCCCCGCCTCAGCATTCTCTCCCTCCACGTCGACATATGGCACTGCTGTAGCCATACGTGATGATAATCCCAAAGCGCACCCGCCACCAACTGGCGCTGGTCCGCCAGGAACCGTAGATAGGAGGCCCGGTCCCACCCGCTGTGCGTTGCCAACTCTGGACTCGCCAACCGCACGAGCAGGGCGTCTCGCGGAGCAAGGATAACGCACCCTAACTCTACCAACGAGGCAATCGCACCCAAGGGGGGACCCCGACAGAAAGGGCCGGTCTGATACAGGGAGAGCGGCCATCACACTTGGTGACATAAGCTCCCCCACTGAGCATCTTCCTGGCATGGACTGCTGAGGATAGCCTGCTCTGCAGCTGGACATACAAGGCATGTGGTCCCCATACTGCCCGATAGGGTGGGTTCCTACACACCGTAGCCCTGTAGTGATATTACTACCACCCAAACCACGAGTGCCTGACTGACCACCGCCGGTCTTCCAGTCGGGGGAGACACTAACGTGATACCCGGCCTGGCGATGGCGGGGCTGGGGGAACTCACGCTGCGACCTCCTGGGCCTCGAGTTCCCCCGCTGATGACCTTTTCCGTCGACAGACACAACACCAGGATCACCAAACACAGACGCAGAACATGTGGCGTGGGAGCCGCTCGACAGAACAGCATTCTCACAGGCAGACCCAGGCCTAGCTAGCAACTGGGTGTCAGCCCCTGTCCCCATGAGAAGCGAAACGTGGGGCCGCTTGCGCTTCACTGAAAGCATGCGGCCTGCAGCCAAAGGGAACAAATCAGAGCCTGTGTCCCGCTGGCGTTGGGGGGGGGAGTGACCGGAGAGCGTGCTAGACACAGCTAGACGGCGATGGTTTTTTAGGGCGTGCTCATCTAATGTAGCCGATCCCTCGGCCGCCGAGGCTGTCGGCCTTGTGATCACCTGTCTTCTTTGTGTCCAGGGTATCTCAGGCAGCGGAAACATGGCTGCTGGCCGGGGGCCTCGCCACGGCGTCTGGCGAGGCCGTGCTCTCACCTCTGGCTGCGCGGTGTGGGTCAGCGTGGAGCCCAGGTCAAATACCGCCCGCGCCTCCGTGGACAGACCCAGGGCCACCCGCGGAGGGGGTAGCCCTGAGGAGGAGACCGCTCAAGGGGAGATTGCTCCAACCAAAAATGCCTGTGAACAACCGTTGACAGCATCCTAGCCCTCCCTGCGGTTATAGCTTGCGGCTAGGTCAAAAGCTGAATAACCTCAAAACCTTGCGCAGTGTTTTGATGTCGGCTGGCCCTAAGGCCCCACCACCCGACACCATATTTGACAGAAAAAACAGCAAATTTAACAATGTTGCCAGTCGCTGCTAATTCTATACCGCTGCGGTATAGGCTTCATCAGCCCACCAGCCACCTGCCGGTGACTGCAGACCAAAGTCTACTACTAGTGAAGCACTGCCTCACTAGTAGGCATGCAACAACCTCCACTGTGGTGTGCACCCATGAAGGGATAAATGAATGAATGAATGAACAAAAACTCTATTAACATATTGCAGAATGGGCTAGACCATACACACAATTGTTAAGGGGATGCAGACGAGAGAAAACATTAGTCCTGTACACACCGGGGACCCCCATTTTCAATTCATAGATTCACAAAAAGCACACCTGCCCTGAGCCTCAGCCCATCCACCCATGTAAATGGTAAACAAACCCCCGTTAAAACCCCCAACATTAGACACCGATTGACCGTCAGCATGAATGGTTAAGAGGAGGGAAGACCTTTTAGTAAAGACAGCCCTCGGCGGGGAACAAGGGGAACGACGCCCAACATTGTAGCATTAGCATTAGCTGCGCGCTAGGATACTCGTAAAACATCCAAAAGAGAGTCATGTTTTCCCAAATATCCCGCCCCCCGCGCCAATACATAATAATAATAATAATAATGGATCTGATTTATATAGCGCTCTTCTCTGACTCAGAGTGCTTCACAGAGTCCATTATTCGTTCATACACAGTCATACCGGTGGTGGTAAGCTACAATTGCAGCCAGAGCTGCCCTGAGGCAGACTCACGGAAGCGTGGCGAATAATCAACGCCTACGGCCCCTCCGACCCCTCCGACCACCACCAACATTCATTCACATGCATACACATTCATACGAGGCAAGTAGGTTAAGTGTCTTGCCCAAGGACACAACGGCAATGGGATGGACATGGGCTTGAGCGGGATTCGAACCACCAACCCTTCGATCATTGGATGGCCCGCTCTACCCCTGAGCCACGCCGCCCCACATCACTCGGTCGTCTCATGAGACAACGAGCAGTATTACCCATGCTAGTATCAACGCCTGATAGCCCAGGCCCTACCTGTGCACGACTTAGCTCGACAGCTAACCGTCACGCGACGTCCCTCAGTCCGCTGTCACGAGACGAGGAAACCCAGGACAGGCCCGTTGCACTGTTAGGATGTGCCGAGAAAGTTCCGGGGGCTTCTGGCGAATACCCAACATTGTGTAATTTCTCCCTACGTTTTCATAACAACTAGTTCACGGAGTGCACTGCTACTTCCGTGTTGGAAACGAAAAGAGGAAGGTGGAGCATGACCATTTCCGGTGTCATATAGGGAGACACAGGGGCGTGGCTTGGTCACGTGAAAGTGAGTGCATTTGTTTGTTTTGTGTGCACATTATGTGCAAGGAGATAAGAGGTTAGCCAAGTATGCTATATAACTTTCTTCAGGCTAGGTAACTTTCTTCAGGCTAAGTAACTTTCTTCAGGCAATGAATCATTCTTCAGACAAGGTATCTTTCTTCAGGCTAGGTAACTTTCTTCAGACAAGGTAACTTTCTTCAGACAAGGTAACTTTCTTCAGGCAAGGAATCTTTCTTCAGGCTAGGTAACTTTCTTCAGACAAGGTAACTTTCTTCAGGCTAAGTAACTTTCTTCAGGCAAGGTAACTTTCTTCAGACAAGGTAACTTTCTTCAGACAAGGTCACTTTCTTCAGGCTAGGTAACTTTCTTCAGGCTAGGTAACTTTCTTCAGGCTAAGTAACTTTCTTCAGGCAAGGAATCTTTCTTCAGGCAACTAATCTTTCTTCAGACAAGGTTACTTTCTTCAGACAAGGTAACTTTCTTTAGGCAAGGTAACTTTCTTTAGGCAACCTTCAGCATTGTTTTACATTGAAGTTCAAGTTTCAAGTTTTGTTTTAGTTGTCACATATAAGGTACATAAACATTACAGTGAAATACTTGGTTCTGTATGAGCCTCCTGAGATTGTGCTTCATTTTGTAAAAAAGTTAAAGAATAAAGACCAAATACTATACAAAATATACATCCATAGAACTAAACTGTACAAAATGCCATAGAAACATTTGTGCTCTGGCCATTTCACGCCATAGAAATGTGACCGTAGCATTTTATGTGCCGCTTCACCTGAGCAGAAGAGCTTGTATCGAGCGATTTCACCGTGTTTCATGTGTGGCGGGTTGGGGAGTGTTTTCTTTTCAGTCGACTCCATGATTTACTTTGCTATAAAGAAGCCATTCAGTTTCACAGTGCAGGTCGAAAATTGTGTGATTCGTTTTTTCGTCTCTAAATGGAGGATATTGCAGACGTTCAAGTTTCTTTTGGGGAGGGCTCATGTGGCGTTCCTTAAAAAAGACGGTGGGCTGTCTGAGAGTGTAGCAGCAGGGGACTCTGTAGTAATGACCGTGGTAGCTGGTTGCCGTGGACACTGGTGCCGTCATGTTTTAATCGAAACTAATCTAACATTGAGACATGCAAACTGTACACACACACACACACGCACATGTGAAAGATACATGCACACAGTGTTGTAGTCGAGTCCGAGTCATCAGTGCTCAAGTCCAAGTCGAGTCACAAGACCTGAAAATCACTCCACTCTGAGTCCTGGACTCGAGTACTACAACACTGCATGCACATCACATCATACCTTTGTCAATCAAGTTGTACGTGTTTTAATGTATTGTTATCCTTACTTGTCTTATTGTTATGGTTTTATATTCTGTGTGATTTTATATGCTTTTTGGGCTTAACTCTGTACTGTCGACGTGACTGTAAATGAGGGAAACCTCAGTTGCCTTTCAAGTTTAAATAAAGGTTTGAAATGAGACATATTTAGTCACTGGAGATACACAGAGTGTAGTGACAAGTGGCGAGGTGTACACTATCTTCGGTGCGTCACACGGAGAACACATGGATCCTTCCATTCACGTCACACAGAGAACACATGGATCCTTCCATTTATAGGGAGCCCACTTCAGAGGCCTCTACCTGTGTCAGGAAGCACCCACTGCGAAACCACACACAGTAAATGCAAACAGAGATCATGCATTATTGCTTTAGACCCATAAATCCCACTGATCCGTTTATGTGTTTAGCTAATCCCATAGTCCAGAGGTAAATATTGTGCCGAGAAAGTTCCGGGGGCTGGTGAACTTCTGGCGAATACCTAACATTGTGTAATTTCTCCCTACGTTTTCATAACAACTAGTTCACGGAGTGCACTGCTACTTCCGTGTTGGAAACGAAAAGAGGAAGGTGGAGCATGACCATTTCCAGTGTCATATAGGGAGACGCAGGGGCGTGGCTTGGTCACATGAAAGTGAGTGCATTTGTTTGTTTTGTGTGCACATTATGTGCAAGGAGATAAGAGGTTAGCCAAGTATGCCATATAACTTTATTCAGGCTAGGTAACTTTCTTCAGGCTAAGTAACTTTCTTCAGGCAAGGAATCTTTCTTCAGGCTAGGTAACTTTCTTCAGACAAGGTAACTTTCTTCAGGCTAGGTAACTTTCTTCAGACAAGGTAACTTTCTTCAGACAAGGTAACTTTCTTCAGGCAAGGAATCTTTCTTCAGGCTAGGTAACTTTCTTCAGACAAGGTAACTTTCTTCAGGCTAAGTAACTTTCTTCAGGCAAGGTAACTTTCTTCAAACAAGGTAACTTTCTTCAGACAAGGTCACTTTCTTCAGGCTAGGTAACTTTCTTCAGTCTAGGTAACTTTCTTCAGGCTAAGTAACTTTCTTCAGGCAAGGAATCTTTCTTCAGGCAACTAATCTTTCTTCAGACAAGGTTACTTTCTTCAGACAAGGTAACTTTCTTTAGGCAAGGTAACTTTCTTTAGGCAACCTTCAGCATTGTTTTACATTCAAGTTCAAGTTTCAAGTTTTGTTTTAGTTGTCACATATAAGGTACATAAACATTACAGTGAAATACTTGGTTCTGTATGAGCCTCCTGAGATTGTGCTTCATTTTGTAAAAAAGTTAAAGAATAAAGACCAAATACTATACAAAATATACATCCATAAAACTAAACTGTACAAAATGCCATAGAAACATTTGTGCTCTGGCCATTTCACGCCATAGAAATGTGACCGTAGCATTTTATGCGCTGCTTCACCTGACCAGAAGAGCTTGTATCGAGCGATTTCACCGTGTTTCATGTGTGGCGGGTTGGGGAGTGTTTTCTTTTCAGTCGACTCCATGATTTACTTTGCTATAAAGAAGCCATTCAGTTTCACAGTGCAGGTCGAAAATTGTGTGATTCGTTTTTTCGTCTCTAAATGGAGGATATTGCAGACGTTCAAGTTTCTTTTGGGGAGGGCTCATGTGGCGTTCCTTAAAAAAGACGGTGGGCTGTCTGAGAGTGTAGCAGCAGGGGACTCTGTAGTAAAGTTCGTGGTGGCTGGTTGCCGTGGACACTGGTGCCGTCATGTTTTAATCGAAACTAATCTAACATTGAGACATGCAAACTGTACACACACACACACACACACACACACACACACGCACATGTGAAAGATACATGCACACAGTGTTGTAGTCGAGTCCAAGTCCGAGTCATCAGTGCTCAAGTCCAAGTCGAGTCACAAGACCTGAAAATCACTCCACTCTGAGTCCTGGACTCGAGTACTACAACACTGCATGCACATCACATCATACCTTTGTCAATCAAGTTGTACGTGTTTTAATTTATTGTTATCCTTACTTGTCTTATTGTTATGGTTTTATATTCTGTGTGATTTTATATGCTTTTTGGGCTTAACTCTGTACTGTCGACGTGACTGTAAATGAGGGAAACCTCAGTTGCCTTTCAAGTTTAAATAAAGGTTTGAAATGAGACATATTTAGTCACTGGAGATACAGAGTGTAGTGACAAGTGGCGAGGTGTATGAATGAATGAATGAATGAAAACTTTATTTAACAGATTGCAGAATGGGTACAATACAGTACGGCTCAATACATACAATTGTTAAGGGGATGCAGACCTGAGAAAGACGTTTGTCTTGTTTCCATCAGGGTCCCCCATTTTCAATTCATATAGACATATATGACATACATGACATACAGATAGTCAGTACTGCTACATCTATACATTTATGACATACCAGATTTGCAAATACAGTACTGTTTGTGATACAGAAGGAGTCAAGAAAAGGGAGTATATACATTTGACGTAGAAACTGTACATTGGAGGAGGTTGGGTGGGGGGGGGAGACACTGTACAAACAAACACAATTGTACATTGAACTATTGACAAAACCATACTAGGTAAATGACTGTACATTGGAGGGGGTTGGGTTAGGATATTTACAGGGGCCAGTGTTGAATTGCAGTCTCCCGTAGGTGTTCCCTTGAGAGAGGTTTTGAAAGTGGGTAGTGATCCACATTCCTTTACAGCTTTGGGTAGGGCGTTCCACATTGATGTGCATAATTGCGAAACGTGTTTAGTCCCTTATTTGAGCCGAATCTGGGTTTTAACATGATTTGTGGAGCTCCCTCTGGTGTTGTGATCGTGGTATTCACTGACCTTTGGGAAGTATTTTGACATGTACATGGGGTACCTTGGTCGTGTAGTGTATCTTGTAGACCAGGCCCATTGCAAGTTGTTGTACTCTGTCGTCTACTCTAAGCCATCCTAGGTTGTCAAAGTGGGCAGGGGTGAGGTGGGTTCTAGGAGTAAGGTCAAGCAGTAGTCTGACCAGTTTGTTTTGAGATGTTTGTAATTTTGTTTTTAGCGCCTTTGAGGTGCTTTGGTACCATGAGGTGCAAGCATAGTCGTAGTACCCCTGAATGAGTGCTCCTGCCAGAGTCTTCAGGGTGTTCTTGTTTACCAGAGAGGAGATCCGGTACAAGAATCGAGTTCGTTGGTTGACTTTTTTTATTACATTGGATGCCATTTTGTCACAGGAGAGATTAGCCTCTAGGATGGAACCCAGGTAGGTAATTTCATCTTTCCTTGTGACAATATTGTCACCCACTGTAACTGAGAAGCCGTCGGTCTTGCTGAGTTTGTTATTTGAACGAAGAGAATGGACTCTGTTTTGCCCATGTGTAATGATAGTTTGTTATCAGCGAGCCATATGCAGATTCTGCCTAGTTCCGAGCTGAGGGTTTTTTTCAACCTGTAACTTGTTCTTGTCAGAGACCAGCAGGGCTGAGTCGTCCGCAAACAGGAACAAGTTGCAGTCACAAGCTGACGACATGTCATTTGCATAAATTAGGAACAGTAGCGGTCCTAGTATGCTTCCTTGTGGAACACCACAGCTCACTGTGAGGGGGGGGGATAGGGTACCGTTTACCTCCACCATCTGTTCCCTCCCCTCAAGGTAGGATTGCATCCAGCTCACTGATAGACTATC
>NW_028174862.1:830007-864302 GCF_963971535.1 Notolepis coatsorum | reverse complement strand
ATATTAAACTCATGCTTTGGCATGTTATTACTAAATCCAACACATTTTAACTGTTATTATTAATAACATGCACTAAGTTTTTGGTTTAAACGTAGTTCACTTATTCAATAAATTTTTATCAAACTTATGTGATTAAAATCTATTCAATTATATGACGTGTCCCTTTGTTGCCTTAATTTTTTTAAGTAAACACTAGTCACATTATTTACAGTGTGGTGTGTGGGCAACAAAACAAAAGTTGATCTATTCAATTATATGAAGTTTCCCTTAGTTAACTTAATTTTTTTAAGTAAACACTATATACACATTATTTACAACACATGGCAATTCTTATTTACCTGCTCTAATGAATATGCAAATGTGTTTTAATTGGCATTATAGGACTTCAATAACACTGAATGTCACTGTTCCCATAATTTCTTCATTTCTATACCCAATATCATGTCTTCTTGCGGTGCTTGGTTTACTTGAATTGGGTCAACAGATTACCATGCACATTAAACAGGTAAACATGTATTTATGCAAAATCAAAACATTTTATTGCAAGTTTATTGCAAGTTTAACCGGATCACTGAAACTCACATTTAACCAAAACTTGAAGGAAACAATGTTCTGTATCGTTAGTGGCTTAGCTTGGCATCGCTACTGCACTATCTCGCGTACGTGCACGCGTACTGAATAAACCACAAATGTACCTCTAATACCAGTATTAGTCTGACCACACCCCTCATCAGCTTACCTTCATAAGCAGGTGTGTGGTCACCTGCTCTCCTCCTTCTCGCTTTCACCACAAGGAAGAGGTGCCTCGGTAGATCCCCACACTTGACACCATGATGGAAGAAATTGGATTAGGAACAGCTTGGAAACAAGGATACGTTGACATCATATCTTTATTTTCTCTCTCACTATTTTCGAGAAAATACGGCGATATTGTCTTCGTACTGGAGTGTCTAGAAGATGATGATCATTCTACAAACCCTCCACCGGTTTTCGTATTGGGAGCACGCCGCTGCATGCTTCTCAACTGCAGTTCCTTGCTGTGTTTGTTGGGGTGAAACCTGTCAGGCCACAGCTGAACTGTCGGACATGCCGCTGTTGTGAGGAGCGGTGCGTTCCAGGTGGGGTGAGTAGTGTTTGCTGGCGGCTCCACTTGTCTGTTAGTGCTATGGGGGCTACTTGACAAAGTTTATGGAAACCGGCCCCAGGCTAGGGTCCTTTGTTTAGCCGTCTAGGCGACAGAAGGCCTTGGTCTGGCGACCATTATAGTTTTAACTAGTGGGCCGCGACCATTGACACTGGTGATCCCTGTGTGTTCTGGACGAGTGGATTCTCTCTGTCACCGTGTTAAGACCCCATCTTTCATATCCAAATGAGAGTATTCCTTCACGAGGGGATATGTGCATGTAATGTGCGATAGCGGCAGATTCATGTTCAAAGTCAGCTATACAGGCCGGTTGGTACTGTGCTGATTCCGCCGGACGTGGTAATGTCACCGTTGTGAAGCGGTGTTGACGTCTTGTTTTCTCTTTTCTCTTAAAAAGTGAGGAGGGTTCAGAACGGCGGCCTGTCTGGGTGAGTGTTATGTCATTGTTTACATGTTCATAGCTTACGGTTAGCCGGTCGGTGGCCTGGCACGGGGTAGCTTGGCTTCTCGCGCGCCGCCGGGAGCTCGCTCCTGATCGCGTGCGTCGTTAGATCGGCGTCTCGCGAGCGGAAGCAATAGCACCCGAACGGTTGGAGCAGCCGTTAGCTTGATGCTATTCTGTTGAACGTGCTTTGATTTTAACATGTTTTACACTCTTGACCACAACGTCATCCTTGACAGGGGATGTTCGTCGACCCTGCCTGAGCCTAGACGGGGATTGCGTCAACAAAGAGGACTGTAGCGACTGGTGGAGCGGCGACGTGCCCGGATCGAACAACACAGGACGGCTGTGTTCTACGGTGTCTTGTGAGTTGACTGCACTTCGCTGATCTGCGTTCCGGGTAGGTACGGGGTTGGCCAGACCTCATAACACGTCTTCTGGTTTTACCTTGCTAAATGTATTGTGAATGACGGTGTTTTTTCCCAAAACGTGTGTTGTTGCAATGCATTTGGGGATACGTTGCGGGTGTGTGTGAGCTGTTTTTGTCACTGGCAGTTAGCTTCTCCGTGCAGATCGTGATGTATTGATCTGGTTGTTGTGTGAGAAACATCATGGTGTTTATGTGTACCGTGTACTCACTACTAAGGCAACTAACCTATGAAGCTATGCTTGGTGACGAGTGAGTAAAAGAATGTTCTTTCTCAGACTGTAATGACAATGAACAGTGAGTTCACACATTAACAGGTTTTCCTGTTTTAACTGGCCGTATTGAGGGTAAAATAGGAGGATTGTGTTTCCCCCCCCCGGTTCCCTGGGGACTTTATCACCTCCTATCAGACATGTTGTGCATTAATTGTGTCTTTTGTGTGGTAGGGATACGATGTAACTCTCAGCTTGATTGCTGAGGTTGTGCTAAATCTGCTGGAGAAACTTATTTCCTAAAGGGAAATTGGTTTGGTTGCTGTCATGTGTGCTTGGCAAGGCCTGTGGTCGATACTAATCAAGAATGATGTATTCTCTCATTGTGAAAAAACGGCGTTCCTCTGTTGAGTGTTTTTGCCATTTTTGTAGGTGATGATGGTTTGTGTGTGTCATGTGACCTACAACTGGGTTGTACTGGCCACAGAAGCACATGTGTATGTTGGACCGGGGTTCTTAGAGCCCTCTCTATTCTGTGTTTTTCATTAGTAAAAATCAGATGGCAGGTTAGCTCGTGCGCTGTGTGGAGCTGTGAAACGCTTCATAGAGCTGACTATGACTGTGTCATATTCTCTTTTTGTCGTTACGTCGTATCATGGGTGTGGGGTCGTAAAGGGGTGAACTGGTAACCTTTCCTCTCCCCATTGTTCTGTCGGTCAGGGGTACACCCCCTGTCCTTCGAGGTTCCCGTCACGTGGCGGTTCGGCACGTTACGGGGGGGGGGGGGGGGGGGGGGGGAGGGAGTTCCTGGTCCCACGGCCTGGTATATTGGGCGTGTGCACCGCAGGAATTCCCCGCCATAGAGTACGTCACCGTGCGCGTCTCTGTTGGTAGGACTTCCGTGTGCTGTTCAGGTCCATGTGATGGATCTGTTTTCAGGGGGGGTGGTCAGGGCTCCTCCTCACCAAGCGCCTACTCAGGCCTTCTGTGAGTTCGGACTCCTTCTTCCATGTGAGGAAGCCTCCATCAGAGTACAGAGCCTTCCTCCTCAGATGTCAAAGTGAGTGGACCCTCTAGAAGGGTCCTTTTCTATTGTATGTATATTCGATTCAATTCGTTTATTGAGTGTGTATGGGTTCGGTGCCTCTTCCCCGGAGGCCCTAAAACCAGTTTTTTACATGGCTCAAGGTGCAATATATTCTTTTCAATCTGTACAGCTCGCGTGGGAAGTCTCTCTGGGGATCCCCGTCTCTTTCCTATGGGAGGGTGGTGGGATGTAAAAATGTGAAAATTTTTTACCCCGGCTGTGTAGACTGGGATACATACTGTTGATGCTTCCTTCTTTCTATTCCAGAAGTGTTGGAGTTAGGGAGTGTCACACCCCTCTTGTCGTTCCCCTGGGCGCCTTGGGGATTCAATGACAGGTCTAAATAGCCTGTTCATTGATGGGGGTGTGTCCCGACGCACGTATAGCTGGCACGCCTTGGTTGCTTGTGGTTGAAACAGCGTTTTTATAAAGCAACTGAGATGGGGGTTTTTCCTCTTCCGGCGACCACATCCCATGACCTGGGTGGGTTGTCGACGGATTCCCGTTCATGTCTGGGGGATGATGACGGGATGGATCTGAACATATGTAGTGGGGTCTCACGCCCTTGGGGTGGGCCACCAGGCGCGGTTCGTCCGAACGTCTGGGTGGCGCCTTCTTTTCATGTTAAGATCAACACGCATATCTGCCCTTCTCCTGGAGTAGGCATGTCGGCGTGGTTAGGGCACGGGACTGGTTCTGGTCACGCTGGTCCAGATCAGTTGAACCCGTTGTCCGCCGGGGATGCAGATCTGCTGTTCTGGTACCCTGAGGGACTTGGGCTTTTTTCAGGGGGAAAAATGCCAGGTCGGTCTGGGTGTCACAGGGTTAAGCGCTATGGAGACCCTGGTTGGGTATGTTTTTACTCAGCACTGTCGTCATGGCTTACAGCCATGCCATTCTGTACGCGCTCGATCTCGTCGGATCTCGGCCGCTACACAGGTTGGTCCTGGTTAGTACTTGGTTGGGAGACCGCCGGGGAATACCAGGTACGGTGTGCTTAGGGGCTGGTTCTCCATTATTTTTCGCTCCTCTCTCACGCATGGCGAAGAGGGGCCTGTGGGGGTGGTTTTTTGACCTCCTCTGGTGACCCTGTGCTTCCCGTACCGCCAGGCCCGGTCCGAAGTGATGTTTGCGACCCGTAGGCCTGGGTTAACCCTTTTTGGAAACTGAAACACTTGTACTGCGGTATAGCCGGTGTATACCCGCAGGTGTGTTTTGGAGTTTTTTCTTGAGGGGTTATAGGAACAACCACCGCATTGGGTAACACCGAGGTGGTTGATTCCCTGGTGTGTTGGAGCAGTGTCAACTCCCGGGTTCACCGTTTGAGGGTGCCCCTGCACGTTCATGACGTCTGCCAATCGTGTCAGCCTTCTCTGCCTCGACCCCTCTGGGTGGGGGTTGTTAAATGGAGGCTTGGTCATGCAACACCGCCAGCTTGCGCTCCTTCCGCCGGGGCGGCTGTGTTCAGCTGTCCCCTCTGGCGCCTGTCTCGTCCGCAGTCTCCAGGCTAGGGTTAACAGCCTGTTGCCTGGTTTTTCCCCGGTGCGCTGCCTGCTTCCGTTGGTTAACCTTTTTGTGTGCTTACGGCCATGCTGACTGCCTATTCGGCAGGGTCAGTGTGCCAGGCGGTGTGCTATTGGGGGGACGGGGCCCGCTCGGCTTACGGCCATACCGACCTGAACACGCCCGATCTCGTCCGATCTCGGAAGCTGGGCAGGTTCTGGCCTGGTTGGTTCCGCCTGGGAATACCAGGTGCAGTAACTGAGGGGCCTTTGTCCGAATACGCTGGCGATGTGGGGGGCGGGGCACTACGTGCCCACCTGGTGGGGTCTTGATGCTGGCATCATGGACTTCTCCGGGCCCCCATTCTAGGGAGTCCAGTCCTTTTGGTGGGTCTGGGTCTTCCTTCGTGCTCCGCTGCTACGGCCTTGCCACGGGGTTGGGTTTGCCCTTGACCCCGTGATTCTGGGGGCAGTAACGAGGTTGTTCCTCCGTTCGTTCCCGGGTGGCATGCGGGTTGTGCGTGTGTGTAGTCGTGGGGTCGAGCCACGGTCTGCTCACCCTGTGCGTTGAGTTGCTTGAGTGCCTCTTCGCACGGTCGGGTCCGTCGCCCTCCCGTGACGTCCCTAATAGGGGGGCTACCCTCCATTAGGGGGGGTCGGGGGGGCTCGGCCCTCCCTGTTCTGATGGTTTTGGGGGGCTGTCAGCGGGGTGTATTTGTCAGCCAAGTGGCTCCGCTTGGCCTCCCTTGTGCAGTAGCGATGCCAAGCTAAGCCACTAACGATACAGAACGTTAGGTTATGACTATAACCAAGTTCTGTTAGTTAGGGGCGATGCTTGGCATCGGACGGCCGCTGCAGCCCTTGTCCTCACCTTGTGGTGAAAGCTTGGGAAGGAGGAGAGCAGGTGACCACACACCTGCTTATGAAGGTAAGCTGATGAGGGGTGTGGTCAGACTAATACTGGTATTAGAGGTACATTTGTGGTTTATTCAGTACGCGTGCACGTACGCGAGATAGTGCAGTAGCGATGCCAAGCATCGCCCCTAACTAACAGAACTTGGTTATAGTCATAACCTAACGTTATTTTTGACACTGACTTTTCCCTTTCACTCTGCAAGGGTCACCTTTCTTAAGCCAGTAGCTTATTCTTGAGGTTGGTCACTTTTGGAGACAGCCTTGTCCAATCCAGCTCCAGGAAGAGTTTCTGGAAGACTTCGAATGTGTACCTGAGACCAATGAGAGGAAGAAAACCAATGTCAGGTGCTTAAAATGAAATGGACAATAGTCTCACAACATTGTAAATGCCCCAACACTTGACCTTGCCTCACCCCGCAAGGTAAAGTGTACACAAGGTGCACATTATAAACAAACTGTTCTGTGCCAATATTCAAAACCATGAAGCCTCTCCGCTCAAATAAGTATGGCTATTTGGACAAATCTGAGATGAAACAACTACTTACAGTAACCGGATCACTGAAACTCACATTAAACCAAAACTTGAAGGAAACAATGTTATTTTTGACAGTGACTTTTCCCTTTCACTCTGCAAGGGTCACCTTTCTTACCAGTATCTTATTCTTGAGGTTGGTCACTTTTGGAAACAGCCTTGTACAATCCAGCTCCAGGATATTTCTGGAAGACTTCGAATGTGTACCTGAGATCCAAGAGAGGAAGAAAACCAAAGAAAATGGCATAAATAATACAGGTTCACTCAAGGTAGGTTATAAAAATGTAAAGGCCTTTAATTCTGTGTACCTTAGTTCCTTGGGATAGGCAAGATTCACTGCATATGCCAACCCAACTAGCATGGAGCAAGCCCATGGGAAATTACCCTGAGCAGTCAGAACTTTCACGCCCTCTATGACGATACCGATGTCGTCGGGACCCTCTGATGTTTCCTTCTTGATCGTGTCAATTTTTGTTGTTTGTACAGCAAGGACCTGCGACACACCATCTCCATCAGCATCCTGAAAGGGCAAGAAACTTTAGACTGTACAGCCACAGGAGAAGGTCCTATAATTGAACATCTCCCAAATTCCTTCCTTCCAACCTTTGGACAAGAAAACCAATGGCCGTATTCACAAAACATCCTCAGGCTTAAAGTTGCCCCCAACCCTTTTCTCTCTTTTAACATGTGCTTCAACTTACATCATACTCCTTTAAGAGCTGATCTGTAGATTCCCCAAGGTACATCACCAAGCCCCGAATGGCAACATCTCTGGTGATGTTGATGCTCAGAGTCTGAAATGACACAAATAATCATTATTCTTCAGTATATTGCACTGTGGAGGATGTAAGCAACTGCATCAACTGTGGGCCTATGGACGCCTTTACCTACTTCCTTACTGTTCATTGACTAGTTCAGCTTTTAACACCATAACCCCCCATACTAGTCACCAAACTCGGGGACATTCACATATTTTCAGAGTACATAATTATGAAATGAGTTTGTGTTTTCTCGCCTCACGCACACACACATGTGTTGTGTGTAATTACCTTCCATGGTCCAGTAATTATTATTAGAACTCCGAGCACCAAAACTTTGCAATTGGTTATGAATCCAAACCAGTGGAGTTCTCAATAAGCTGGTCAAATAAGAGTCCATCTCAAAATAAACAGAAATTAACCAAATACAATTTGAAAACTATTTTCCAACCAGGTGCCCCACATTAACCAGCCGCCAACTGTGTATTTAAAAGGTCTGCAACTATTTCATACTCTTTGTTGTAGAGAGAATGACAAGCAAACAATACCTGCTGTATATTTCATATAAGCAATGATATTCCAGCAGTTTGACCACAACATCCCTGAAAATATTAACAAACAGAAAAGTCATTGAACAATACCTCAAGTAGGATAGCCTTCAACCTCATCCGCACGGCGCCACCCTTGGACTGGAAGAGGGCCAACAGCTTGGGAGTGTATTCATCCAGCTTGGACATGAACTGTGATTCAAGGTGCACCATTGTGTTTCTTTGAAACTCACCCTGGAGCTGAAAGACAAAAAGGAACATGGAAGCCTCAAATGGTACAAGTACATTTCTAAAAACTGTATAACCATGAAATAAATAAAAACACAAAATCCATCCTCCTCACCATCACTGGCCTCTGGTAGGCCTACATCAGAATGGTCAACAGTCTGATTATGGTGACTCGCAAACACGTCTTGCTTAAAATCACTCAAAGAATAGCCTATATGGCTTTTCTTTTTGTGTTTGAGAAATGTATTGTATATATTTGTGCAAAAGTCACAACCTTTAAATACACAAAAGACAGTTTCGTGCCTCTTCAGATGCCTTCCAATATGCTGAAAGTAGTCCTTCACTGTAGGACAATGGCGACTGCAAACTAAACACTTAAAATTAATAATTCCTGGCCTTGAACTTTCTCCTGCTGCATGGTATCTGGATAAATGTGTGCGAAGGGCACCCTGTGTTTTGAATGTGCAAGGACAACCGTCATGTAGACATGGCTGGGGTTGTGCACTACCGAATGTTGCGTGTTGTAGTCTGTAATGCTTCAGTAGATTCCTTCTTGTAGTAGACAATAATTTGCAGATCTTACAGTTCCACCTCATAGTCCAAGCCTAAGATAAGGAAAAAAGTAATTAATTTACATACCCAAGTAAATGGAAGATTGTGCCACTTCTACAAGAAATATGTTCACAAAAAGAAAATAGGGAAATTACACCGTGTTGCGGCTGATAACGTTACAGCTTAGCTAGCACGATAGCTAGTTAGCAAGAACTGGTTGGCTAATATAGGCACATATAAATACTGTTCGAAAGATACATTTTTTGCCTTTTATTTTTTTATTTTTTTCTCTCCTTTTTCCTCCGATTTTCTCCCATCCCAATGTTAGTCGTTATGCCAATCCCAATCTCCGTCCTGGTCGCTGCGCACTTACCCCCCACAGTCAGTCTGGGAGAGTGGAGGCTACCACGTGCTTCCTCCGACACACATCCAGCCAATCAACCGCTTCTTTTCACCTGGCAGCGCGGATTCTCACTGAGAGGGCGTAGCGTGTGGAAGGATCACACTATCCCACTTAGATCCTATCCGCGCTTAGCAGGCGCCCCGACCGAACTGTAGGAGTCGCTGTTTACAATGACCCGGACCCACCCCGCCAGCTTCTCCCACCATCTAATACTGCCAATTGTATTAGTGTGAACGGCCAGCCAAGCTGGTGACAACCCCGGAGCTGTGAGCTGGATTCGAACAGGCGAATCCAGCCGCTCCAGGGTTGGTGACGAACGCAATCTCCGTTACGCCATCTGACCGCCCATTGTTTGCCGTTCTAATGCAACCTCACTCTACCAATTCCGTGCCTCGGTTCTCGAGTTACATGACAATGTCAGGCGAGCGTCTTTTTAGCAAGAACTGGTTGGCTAGTATAGGCTAGCTAGCTAGCATGCGAACCGACAGCATGGTGCCTGCTGGTGCCACATTTTAATCTTAACAGGTGGGTTACCGTGTCGGGCCCGTGCACTGAACACACACACAAGTCGCGGCACTTTGCGAGCGTCTAGAGGCTCTGGTTGCATTTTTCGCCCAACATATAAATACTGTTCGAAAGATCTATTTTTTGCCGTTCTAATGCAACCTCACTACCAATTCCGTGCCTCGGTTCTCGAGTTACATGACGATGTCAGGCGAGCATCCTTTTAGCAAGAACTGGTTGGCTAGTATAGGCTAGCTATAGCAAGCATGTAAGCCATGTAGACGCATTAGCCAACCAAGATAAGATAGTGAAGGGGGAGTCGGAATTGCATGCACTCTCCTACAACAGTCGGAAAAACATTATCTCCTGAAATGTAAAACTTAATAGGCTACTTTTAGCAGCATGTTACATGAATAAAAACATAGTGGTACTGCATTAACTTGAGAACAGGCAACAGATTAAATGTACTCGTAATTATTACTCACCTGGGTCCGTGTGTATGTACCACACTCGCTGTCTTTGTATATAATGGCAATAGCATGATCCTTGCATGTGATTGGCCGCATCATCCATGTGGTGTCAAAATAAGGTCCCATTAGTTGGGCGAAAGTGCCAGGTGATTAAAACCAAAGACCTCCTAATGAGTCAAATCTATCAATTTTCTGCATCTCTGACATTGCTGATAAAATATAATAAAATTCGACTCAATGTATCACAGCTAATTTTATTCAACTAAAATTGTGTAAAATGCAATTAATAAATTGTTCAAATTCGTTGAATTCAGCCCAATTTTATTGCATACGGCACATAGTCTTTTTTATTATGTATAAGTTACTAATAATTATTTAATAAATATTAATTAACCCTAATCCCAGTTTTTTTAGTGCAGGCTCTGCCAAGAGAGGTCTAGAGAAACACAGTTCCAAACGTATCTTTTAGTGTAGAAATATTAATGGTGCCTTCTCCCACTATGTTGGTTGTGTTCTATCACAAGGTAATAACAAGGTGTTGTTTTTTTGTTTACCAACCAGTACGTGCAGGCTGGTTAAGGACCGGGTTGAGTTCTGTCCTTGAAGCATTTGCATAATTTGATAATCAAGTGCTCTGAGGCGCTGACATCAAGGTGTGTGTTTCAATCTGGAGACTACTGTCATAAATAACTATAGCTACAATAAGTGTTGTGTGTGTATGTGTATTGTGACGAGCCTGGTGGTGTTCAGACTCGTCACGGTTAAAAAACAAACAAATTAAAATGTCCACATAAGTGCAATATCAATCAATACGAATATTTATTGACTAGTACAGGCAGAATATAGTTTGATGGGCAAATAGAATGGTCATAATACAGTCCCATATCCAAAACACAAAACAGGCTCTCGTACAGAAAAAAGGATTGTTCAATACTCAGAGTAGTCGTCCGGTCCAGGGTCAGTACACAAGGGGGTTTCTCAGCCAGTCTAGGGTCCAGTACACAATGAACACCGTCTCGCCTTCACCTCTCTTCTCAATACCTCTCACCTCGCAAAACTCTGTCCACAACAATCTCTCTCTCAATACAACAACTCTTACCTCACCTCCACTCAACTCAACTCTCTCTGTCCTAGTGTATTTGTAGCAGGGGTGTAAAAAGTACTCAGAAATTATACTTAAGTGAAAGTATGGGTACTGTCTCAAAATCTGCCTCAAGTAAAAGTCAAAGTATCTGGCTAAAAAACACACTTGAGTGGAAGTAAAAAAGTCCTACTTTTAAATGTACTTAAGTACTAAAAAGTAAAAGTACATTTATTTTTAAAGGGATAGACCAGGGGTCTCAAACTCATTCCATTGTGGGCCAAGTTTTCATTTTAACTATACATTGCACCAGGTGAGTTAGTTGAATAGGTGAGCCAATTAGTGAAATCATCAGCTGGTGTTTAGGCAAGGCTGGAATGAAACCAAGCATACACTCTGCCCACAATGGAATGTGTTCTGTGATAGACAATGCTGAAATGAAAGAACAGAGGACACTTTTTTTTGCATTAAAATTATTTAATGCACTTCTCCATTGAAGGTAAACTAACATGGACGGCATTCACATCACACCATGAATAATATCACAATATTAATATTAAAAACAGAATGGTGTATCCTGAATAATAGCGTAATGCGGATTTTGTACTCCAAGTGAATGTTGTTTAAGGCACTGACCAAAACATTGAAAGTATGGGAGCCCTTCAGTCTTCTGCAGGCAAGTGCAGCAGAACGCCTTTCAAAGCTTTCAGTGTCGATCCAGTGAGCGGTTACCCCAATGTAACTTCTTCGTCGGGCTGTCCAGCAATCCATTCAACTTCACTCATAGCAGCAGTGACTTTCTCTTTCATGGTTTGAGCAGTTTTGCTGATCTTCGAGTGGACAGTGGGCCTCGTAATGACGTTAGTGCTTGGTCGCAAACCATTTATCAGGTTTTTGAATGATGGCAACTCAACAACACTATAAGGTTGGAGTCCTTGAACTATGTATTTTTTATGTAGATAGGGCCATGGATGTTCGCCTTGTCCGTCCACGCTGTCGCCGACCGTTTTGTCCTCTTCATCACTCATTGTGGCCATCTTCTCTTTTTTTTTAACAGTTTTTCTTTATTTTCCCTTTTCAACATGAAACAAGACAATATAATACAATAACAATAAACAAGACATCACAGGACAATAACAGTAATAATAATAATAATAATAATAATAATAATAATAATAATAATAATAATAATAATAATAATAATAATAATAATAATAATAATAATAATAATAATAATAATAATAATAATAATAATAATAATAATAATAATAATAATAATAATAATAACGACAATGACAAGACCATCAGTTAAATCAGAATAATGAAAAATAAAATAGTCATGTATAAATTAAATATATAAATTAATAAGAATATATATATATACATATATACATATACACACATACATATATATACATATATACATGCATACATGCATATACCCACATGTATGTACCGTAAGGCGAGATTACTTGAGCACCCATCATCTCCAGTATCGACAACCAAGGTCCCCACCCCGTGAGGATCCCAAATCCGGCACCCCAGCGAGCCAGAGCATCATGCCTCTTTTAACACTCCGACTCACCAAGACCTCGAATCAGGGGCCCCCACCAGTCCGAGACCGCGTCTTGTTTGTTTTTCTCATATTTTTATATTCAGAGTTAATGATATTGTTTACACTGTTCGTTTTTTCTCATACGTATTTTTAAATAAACAATAATAAATAATAACAACAATGACAACAACAACATCATTGTTATACAACAGACAGGCCTCTTAGGGCCCGCGTCCACCTAGCGCATATTTAGGACCGCACGCGTCTGTTTTCAATGTATTACAATGGGGGGGGAGCGCATGCGGCCCCATGCGGCCGCCTCTAGGAAGTGCGCTGCCGTCGGCTTCTTTTTTCAGCGCCTTTATGCGGCCGCACAAGCCAGAGAGTTGAAACTGGCTGAACTTTTCTAGAGCGGTGCGCCGAGCGCATATTCAAACAACCAATCACAGCCATTCATCTACCACTGTGTTTGTAACCTGACACCGGAGCTGCCTGCCTGTCTGGCTGTCTCCACACAGACCATTGAGATTCGCGACAAAACTAATAATAATAACTACACGAATACACTACTAAAAAGCTAATAAAAAGCAAAGGGCGAACTGTGGTGTCAGGCAATAACTATATATATAATTAATATACAATAAAGTTATTCAAATATGCTATAATATGTGCAAAACCGCGGCATGGCTGTAGATTTCTTTCTGTCATCTACAAGATGCGCGTCAAGCCAGCTCTGCCGGCGCACTCCCAGCATGTTTCACGGAGAAATATGCGCTAGGTGGACGCGGGCCCTTACGCGTCTGTTGTCTTCCACTAGGGAAACCCACCTCCAAAAAATACACAACCGGGGATAGACATCCCAAGATCCCCGGCCCCCACCCCTCCCCCAACCAAACAGCAAAACCACCAATCGACACGGCCAGCGACAGCATGCGGATATATTCACATACCGCCACTAGCCGTATCAATCAACAGCCCCTCTGCTCAATCGAGAAAACAGCGGAGACCAAAGGTCCCGGAACATCCACCCCCGGCCACGCTCCTCCAAGGTCAATCTCTCCAATGGAAGAAGCTGGGATATCTGATCTTGAAACATCTCAAAAGTGGGCGAAGAGTCATTTTTCCAAAACAGGAGAATACATTTCTTGGCAAAGTATGTTATAACAATCAGCAGTCTATATTTGTTTGGATCCATCTGGATCTCTGGTAATTCATTTAGTAAATAGGCACATGGAGACAAGTCAAATTCCGTTTCTAATACAGATTTTGTAAATGAATGAATACAATTCCAGAATCGTTTTAGTTTATCACAGTGCCAAAACATGTGTAGAAATGTTCCTTTGTTAGTTTTACATCTAGGACAGTTTATTGAATTATCTCTAGACATTTTATGCATTTTTATTGGAGTTAAATACAATTTATGGATACATTTAAAATTTGCTTCTTTGATTTTGTTACTTGTAAATGGAAAGTGTATTATATCACAAATATTTAGCCATGTATTTTCTTCAAATTTCATGGTTAGGTCTGTCTCCCAGATCCTCAACAAAGGCAAAAAAGATGAGTGACATTCTTTGGAGAAGATGTCATAAAATTCACTAATTTTACCTTTAATTGTGGTCGATGACATTAGTATTTCTTCGATTTCATGTAATTCTAGTCTTAGTTTATTTTCTCTTCTCAGTATGTGTATAATGTTTCTCATTTGTAAATATTTAAAAAAATCAGTATTTGGGATGGCATATTCTGTTCTTAAATCCATAAATGATTTTAACTGCATATTTGTATGAAACAGGTCTTTGAATTGACTTATCCCCAACTGAGCCCATTTGAGTATATTAATTGATCTTAGATGTTTATCTAGATCAGGATTGTGATAGATAGGAGAGTATATGGAGGTACAATTGGTGATACCCAGTTTTTTTTAGCAGTCCTTCCAAGCACATATAAACAGTGAAGCAATTACCTATGTTTCTTATCTTTTTAAATTGTTTTATAAATATGAGAGAGTCCAATGGTAACGGGTCAACAAATTTAGCTTCTAACTGAAACCACTGTGAGTCCCGTCTTCCCAACGACCATGACAGTACATTTCTTAATTGGGCTGACCAAAAATAATGTTGGAGGTTGGGGAGACCGAGACCTCCCATGGATTCTGGTTTCATAAGTGTCAATAACTTTATCCTAGGCATTTTGTTGCACCAAATATATTTTGAGATGGGTCTATTCATAGATTTGAAAAATTCTGTAGATAAGTAACATGGTAACATTTGAAAAAGGAAATTTAGTCTTGGAAGGACGTTCATTCTTATTACATTTATTCTTCCCAGCAGAGATAATGGGAGCGTGGACCATTTACACAAATCAGTTTTTATCTTTTCTATAAGAGGACAATAGTTTTCCCTGTACAAGTTCTCTAGTTGCGGTGTAATGTTTATTCCCAAATATTTAAACCCTTCTGGAGACCAATTAAAAGGATATGTTTTATACATCGTTTCGGTTGGGGTCATATGCAGGAGACAAGCCTGTCATCTTCTATGGCTTGTCACTCTGACTGTCTATTTTTCTGATAACAGGTGTTTAATCAAAGATCCCCGCTTTCTAGTCTTGCACAAGGACCAATCAGCATGGCTATGGGCGGGTTCATTTTCCATTGATGGGGATTTGATTGGCTGTTTACCTGCGGTCGCAGGATTAATAACGTTAACGTTAGATTGGCCAGATAAACAATTCAAATATACTAATTAAAATGGTTGGACCTGCGAGATTTGTACTTTGTACTTTGTAGGTCTGCATTTTAAATGTAAGGAGTAAAAAGTATGTTTTTTTTCTCTGAAATGTAATGGAGTAAAAGTACAAAGTATACAAACCTAATAATACTTGAGTAAAGTACAAATCCCCCAAAACAGTACTTAAGTATTGTAACGAAGTACAATTACTCAAGTACTTTACACCCCTGATTTGTAGTGTGTGTGTCTGTGGTGTGTGCATGTGAGATGTGGATGAACTAATGATGCACAGGTGTGTTCTATCAGTACTAATCAGCTACCTAATTGCTTCTACTCCTCCCGTGGCAGTAGTACCTCCCGTCCTTCCCATATCCATGAGACGGGGGGTGATATCTGCCACAATATATATATGTTTATATATTTTCCGATTGTCACATAATAGGTGGTTTTCTGCATACATGTATGGAGTGGGTGGGGGGGAAGTGGGGGTAATGTTTTATTTAGGTAGTCAACAAAGAAACATGAAGCACCTTAAAGATACATTTGGGTAACAGTTTTGATTATGATCATTTCTGGAGGTTTACGGTTCCTAGAGTTTACACTGAATTAACTAAATCTTCTTTTAGCTTCTATGCCCCAGAAACATGAAATGTTTTGCAATGCACTTTAAAACTGAGTTCCTTAGTATCTATCAGTCAGTTTACATAGTTAATAGCAAACCACTTCACCACAGTCTGCAGTTGTTTTTAATTATTTCAAACGTTTCATTGATTGACTTTCTGTTTCTATATCGTTTTCTTTTTTCATATTTTTTATGTTTTGTATTTCTCAACGTCACTGTAAATAAGAGTTTGCTCTCAATGATCCTTGTATATATATTGAATGAATGAACGTATACACTCGTGGGAGGAGTCATTGAACGTATACACTTGTGGGAGGAGTCATTGAACATAATACACTTGTGGGAGGAGTCATTGCACATATACACTTGTGGGAGGAGTCATTGAACGTATACACTCCTTGTGTGAGGAGTAATTGAACGTATACACTTGTGGGAGGAGTCATTGCACGTATACACTTGTGGGAGGAGTCATTGCATGTATACACTTGTGGGAGGAGTCATTGCACGTATACACTTGTGGGAGGAGTCATTGCACGTATACACTTGTGGGAGGAGTCATTGAATGTATCGTTTTTCGTTTGTAGCACAGTTTCACTTTATTTTGGAACGAGCTGCCTCTACATGTCAGGCAGGCCCCCACTCTGCAGGTGTTTAAATCACAGCCTCAAAACACATTTATTTTCTTTGGCTTTTGGTTTTGACACAGCTTGAGAGACCTGCCTTTTTACGTGACACATTTTATATGCTTTATTGTGTGCTTTTTATCTCATATTTGTTGTGTGACTTGTACAGCACTTTGGTCAACTTTGTTGTTTTTAAATGTGCTTTATAAATAAAGTGGATTGGCTTGGGAGGCAGAAGTAGCTGTTTGAGGCTGACCGAGCCTGTACCCAGCTGTCACCAGGTGCTCAACCCACAGAAATGAAAATACTAAACTGGGAAATTGCCATAATGTGCTCTATAACCGACCGTACACAATGCCGTTTTCTTTCTCAGTGCCATATGATATATCAGATGCTGAATGTAAACACACAAATAACACACTCAAGATAGAAATCAGGATATTTTTAAGGAACACCATACAAGCCCTCCGATCTCTATCCAGCTGTCTCACCGCCTCACATGGTCCGCTCAGACCTCTTTCCTCCGGAGGAAACACGTCAAGCGCAATCATCATTTTGTCTTTTGGTGTGTAGCGGCGGAGGGAATAACCCCCGACTCCATCTAGGAACTGACCCAATTAAAACTGTACCGAGATACTGAGCCCGGGGATCGCTCCGCGAAACAAACTCTGGGAGCCATAGCAGCCCGCTGTGTTCGCTAACCACTGATTTGAGGCATGTTCCCGGGCCCCGCGCCGACCCTGTGTGTTCGCTAACCACTGATTTGATGCATGTTCCCGGGCCCCGCGCCGGCCCTGTGTGTTCGCTAACCACTGATCTGAGGCATGTTCCTGGGCCCCGCGCCGGCCCTGTGTGTTCGCTAACAACTGATCTGAGGCATGTTCCCGGGACCTGCGGCGGCTGATCTGAGTCATGTTCCACGAGATGACCTCCGAGAGCGCGTACGTGCGTCATGAGCAAGGAGAGCGCGATGTGAGCAAATAATAAAAAAAATTATAATAATTTTAAAAAGCAAGCACAGTGCAAACAATAGCACAGTGGTTGATAAGAGTCCCCTGGAACCTCCCCTGGATCAAATATCAATATTTTATCATATTCCACAGTGTGTGTGTGTGTGTGTGTATGTGTGTTTGGGGGGTAGAGGCTGCTCAAGCCTAGTAACAGACACTATATTTCTGACACTGGGAATACATTCCATGAGATCCATAGATGTCCCTACCAGAAAATGCAAATGGGCCTAGTAGAAGTGGATCAATCTTCCATTTACTTAGGTATGTATTTTTTTATGGATTTTCTGAAAATAGGGCTAGGGCTCAAGAGGTTAAGGAGGATAATATACAGTTATGGTTTATGGATGGGAACTCAGGGGAGAGGAGGGGGGGGGGGGGGTTCGGGGGTTTATATACTCTACCTCGATCTCTCTCTCTCTTTCTCTTGGGCTGTGTATCTTCACAAGCACGCATGTGTGCGTACTGTATGTGTGTGTAGTGTATGCGCGTGCGTGTGTGTACTGTATGCATGTGTGTCAGCCATGAAGTGCCCTCTGTTGCGTCTGACCCCCCCCCCCCCCCCCCCCCCCCCACGCATGATCCCTCTCCCCCAGGACGGAGCCAGGTTATTACATATGTAGTAGTTGCGGTTCTTTATTTTCACTCTTTCTGTTTATCTCTCATCTATTCTCTCTGTCAGGCTCCACCACGACTGATTTATAGTCGTGTCGAGAGAGAGAGAGAGAGAGAGAGAGAGAGAGAGAGAGAGAGAGAGAGAGAGAGAGAGAGAGAGAGAGAGAGAGAGAGAGAGAGAGAGAGAGAGAGAGAGAGAGAGACGCAGAGTTACATTTGTCACCTATCCTCATCCGTCACTATCTAACTGCTCGGCTCTCTCGCACCTGACACCTGAGAACGCAGCGTTATTTTTAAAACCCCCACGCGTCAATGTTCTAATTTGGATTCCTGATGACTCAGGTGACGGCATCATATTTCATCGTTTGAATCTTTTTCCCACAACCCCCTCCCTCGTGCCACCATTGGGGCATGGGGTAAGAGAGGCCGGTTCGAGGGGCTCCTGTAATGGGTGTCTGGCATTTTGTTTGCACTCTTTGCACTCTGCATAGAATGAGTTCACTTTCGGTTACAGACAATTTCATGGCAGTGCGACTTGCACTTAAAGCCAGCTCTGCGCATTGGGCCACGCCACACACAGAAGGGGGTTTGTGGGTATTTGTACTAGGTCGCGGAGGCCCATGTGTGGTGACTCCGCGCATCTCTCTTAAACCACATGCATCGGGCAAACATGGGGCTAGTTTTGCACAACTACGTCTGACGATTGCATACCCAAAGTAATTTGCGATTTATTATATGTCATACGTATAGCACATGCATGAGTCTGGTCTATTTTGAAAGGTAACATTCTGGAGTTTCTTACACAATAAAGAGTGCTAATGAAATAGAGTTAGAGAGGTTTGAACACACTGAAGTAAAGGTTTTGTGTACTCACATTTCTGTTTACTTGTTGCCAGATGCCTGTTTTTAAGTTCCAGCTGAGAGGTAGGAGCTGGAAAACATAATGGAAAATGAGTGTTTTACAAAGGTTTTTGTAATGTGTATACCGGCGTTAATTCAGCATGATTATCCAAAATGGCCGTCCGCGTCCATTGATTCCGAAACAAAGGACTTCCCTGGCTTCTTCTACCCCTTTCTTGTTGCGATCAGCCCCGGCATGGGATAGCGTTGTCTCCAGAATTTCATTGGCTACAACGGTAGTCAATTATTTTCGCCATCAGCGGTGACTGGTCGGTTCAGGACCCGGCCAAACCGGACGTGGTCATTCATCTGAACGGCTTGTCGGATGTTTCATCTTGTAACTCGAGACTTCGAAAGGCCGAAAGTTTAACTTTCCAACAATGTATTGAATGACCGGGGGGGGAGGAATGTCTGTTGTCTAATGTCTAATGTTTTAATTTTAATTTGGTATATTTGTATTTTGTATTTATTAGGGTTAGGGTTAAATCTGTATTTATAATTTTTTATTGTTTTGTCAATATTATTATTATTATTATTATTATTATTATTATTATTATTATTATTATTATTATTATTATTATTATTATTATTATTATTATTATTATTATTATTATTGTAACTGAGGGGTACAATTCCCTGACTGTATTACTAGATATGATACTTACTACCACTACCTTTGTACTTAATATTCGGCCACCCAGTACACGGCATAAATATATTATGATGAACACTGTCACGTAGATGAAACGGATCCAACACAAATGTACGAATTAGAAATAGGTCTTTATTTCTACACAGCGATGGTGTGTAGAGCAAGCACTTAATCAAATCAATCACATTTATGAATGGAATTAGTATGCACTTTTATGGCAAGAGTATTCGTCGGTATATCAATAGAGAATGTCCAATCTCTGAAGGCGCAGGTGGTACATATACGACCTGGAATAGTTTAAGGAATAACAGCAATGATACTTTAATGATTATATACTGGATACGCTAGGGGGGGTTAATCCGGTCGCTTGTAAGCCGACAGGAGTAGGAGGGGGGGGGGGGGGGTAGAATCCGGCTGCCTCATCCGGCCAAGGGTATCCCAGGTGAACCCACTGTAGTGCCGTTCAATGCGCCGGCGATCCTTGGACCACAGATGAAAGCAGGTGGACTCTTTGTGGGCCGGCGTTCTCCGGTCCACGGAGGAGAGACGTGAAGCGACCTCGTCTTGCAGAGCGTCTCCTCACCTTGCGTCCTCTCCAGGGGGGGGGGGTTCCAACACACGGCAGTGTCGGGGGTCTTTATCCATGGAATAATCAAAGTATACAAAGCATAATCCGTGCCTGGGAAGGCGGGCTGTCGTCGGCAGAATAATCCGGTATACAGGTCCACTCGCTCGTCGGCTCTGGGGCTCCTCGGGTGCAGCTTCACGTGGGGTCAAACACCCTGGATAAGCAGCCAGTTCTCTGCCCGAAACGATGGGGTACTGACTACGGTAGTATTCTCACCGCACGAAGCACTATATATTAACAGACTATTATTAGCTTAATAGACTACGTCCAACTCGACGATATAGTGCCAAATATGACTATTCAAATATTAATATACACGATGTCTCAATACCGATGGTAGGCGAACTTGGCCTTACTCCCACACGTGGCGTCGCGGGGAGGCTTTACGTCTGTGACTCTATTGGAGGGTAAGAAACTGGACTGAAAAGAAAGTCCTACTTTAGTAGCGCAGTATATATACGCACTATGAACAAATAGTCCCATTAGTGGTGCGGTAGTCAGATTCCTACGCGGAACTAGGACTTGTTCGTACATGTGGAGCGGTACGTTTGAACTGGGTCTGAGGGGTATGGCAGCCTGGCACCACGGTCTCGACCAATAGTAGAATGGAGACTATTATGGGATGTTCAGTAGGCTAGAATGGATATTCAATGCATATTGTACAAGGAATATACAAGGGATATCAGGGAATATTAGAGAATATACAAATACAATTAAATATATATATATAAATAAATATATATATTCGGTTTAATCTGGCCCTTCACAACAGCCACCCCCTGATTGGTCCCAGACCTAATCAGTTAAACAGAGACAGATTAATCGCGTTGTCTATTTACACATAAGGGTTTGCTGTAGGGGTCAGTCAACTTCACAAAGTCATAGGGTTATAGGGTCATGGTCATCATCGATTGTGTCTGGGAGTCGAGGCAGTTCTATGAGCCTCGCCACGGGACGGGTGTAAGTGCGACCCTGGACGAGCACTTCAGCTGCTCGGACCTTGCCGTCGGCACCGGTGATCACTTTGCTTACGCGGCCGGCCGGCCACATAGCTCTGGGCAGTGATTGATCAATAATCATGACGACTGTTCCTTCTGTCAAATTGTCTCTCTCCTTTACCCACTTCTGGCGGGTCTGTAGAGACGGTAGGTAGTGCAGTAGGAAACTGCTCCAAAACTTGTCGGCTAATACTTGGCTGTACCTCCACATTCGTCGGCCGTTCGCTTCTTCAGGCCGGTACATTGTCTGGGGTAATGCAGGATCTAGCCGCCCCATCAGGAGTGTGTTGGGGGTAACTGGGTCGATATCCGCCACATCACTGGAGACATATCCGAGGGGCTTCGAGTTAAGTACTCCCTCAATCTCCGTGAGGACTGTCATTAGGACTTCTTCCGCCACAGTCTGGGCCCCAAGTACTGCGTACAGGGCTGTCTTTATGGAGCGCACTTCTCGTTCCCAAGTGCCACCGAAGTGGGGTGCGTTTGGGGGGTTGAATTGGAAATCAACCTGTGCTGGAGCGAGGTGGGTCTTAAGTTCTGGGCCCATAGCTTGGAAGCTCTCTCTCAGCTCTCTTTCGCCGCCTTTGAAGTTTGTCCCATGATCGGACAATAGGGTAGACGGTCTTCCTTTCCGTGATGTGAATCTACGGAAGGCCATAAGGAATGAGTCTGTGCTCATGGTCGGGAGAAGCTCGATGTGTATCGCTCTGGTGGTCATGCATTTGAATACAATACCCCACCGCTTCTCGGTTCCTCTTCCTTTCTTTATGTGCAGCGGGCCAAAGCAGTCCATACCCGTTGAGTGGAATGGCTTGTCACCGATTCGGAGGCGACATGGAGGAAGGTCAGCCATCCTTGGTATGCTGGGCTGCGCGCGCCACTTGCGGCAGTCTAGACATGTTCGCTGGAAGCGTCGTACCGCCTCTCTTCCTTGTAGGATCCAGTAACGACGTCTGATTTCCACGAAGACTCTTTCTGCTCCTGCGTGATGTACATCCTCATCGTATTTCTTTATAATCAGCTCTGTGACCTTGTGTCGGCTGTTCAATACGATCGGGTATTTAATGTCATCCGGTAGATTGGGGGCTCTGCGTAGGCGACCACCCACTCTGATGAGGGTATGAGCGTCGCTCTCGGGGGCCAGATGAATTAATCTGCTGTCGGATGGGACGGGCTTTCCTCCCTGTAGACAGGCCAATTCATCGGGGAACGAGTCTCTCTGGGCTCGCTGCAGTAGAAGCAATTCTGCTTCCTCGTAGTTAGCTGCTGACATATCAGCGGGGGACTTGCACTCCGGGTGGTACCGCAGGAATGTTCTTTGTTGTGCACTCTCTATGGACGTGCAATCGTCTATGTTAGGGTCGGTGGAGGCTACGGTGCTCAATCCACAGAACACAGACTTCTTATTTTCCACCTCCTCTGGACTTGCTTCCCTCGGGATAGGCATGGGCCACTGTCCTTCCGGGAGTCTTAGGAATGCGGGGCCGTCACTGTAGACATTGCGACGGGTGAGGTCATCCAGGGGCATCCCCCGGGTGATGACGTCAGCTGGGTTCTGTTTTGTATCAACGTAGCGCCACTCTGTTTCTCCGGTTAACTCTTCGGTTAAGTCTTGAATCTCGGTGACTCTGACTCCCACGAAGACTTTGTACTTGCATGAGTCCGATTTGATCCAGGCGAGTACCGTCGTGTAATCTGACCACAGGATTGTTCTAGACACCGGTATGGTGAGCTCACGTTGGATGAGCGTGGCTAGGTGCGCTCCGGCTAGGGCTGCGCAGAGCTCTAGACGTGGGATAGATTGTTGCTTGCGTGGGGCTATTCTCGAGCGGGCGAGGACAAATGCTGTGTAGATCTCTCCCCCCTTCTCTTGGGCCCGCAAGTAGGCTACTGATCCGTATGCGACCTCTGAGGCGTCACTGAAGACGTGTAAGTCCATTTTACATGTCTCTGGCCTCACCGTGGGTGGGAAGTAGCTTCGGCGCATATTAACGCCTGGGAGTGAGTGGAGCTCCATCTCCCACTCTCTCCAGGTGGATGCAAGGTGTGCGGGAATGGGGTCGTCCCAGCCCTGGTCCTTGTCCCACAATGCTCGTACAATCATTTTTGCCCTGGTGGTGTACGGTAGAATACATCCTAGCGGGTCATATTGTCGGGCGAGTGTTGTGTACACACTCCGTCTGGTGGTCGGCGCCGCCGCCGGCCTTCCCTGCTCCGTAGTCAGGGGCTTGTGTCTGTAGTGAAGCGAATCTGTTTTGAATCGCCACACCAATCCCAGGGTCATCTCCTGGGCTTCTCCCGGGATTGTAGCCATCCAGGTCTCGCTGCTGGCTGCCTTGTCCTCGGAGGAGAGGCTGCGCAGTACTTGCGGATCGCTGCTGGCCCACTGCCTGAGATCAAAGCCGCCTTTGATCAATGAGGCGCGGAGTTTAATCAGGAGAGCCTCGGCTTCTTCTTGGGTTGAAAGGCTTTGTAGACAGTTGTCTACGTAGAAGCTGTTCTTTACGCTGTGTCGGACCTCTTCGTCCGCTGCTGGGTCCTCTGCTACATGTTTCTAGTTCTAGTTCTTTAATAGTTGTCATACAGAAGTACAGAATACTTTCATACAAAATGCTTCTTACTGTTACGCTCCAGAGACTGTGCTAGACAAGATAGTATCAAATAACATAATAACATAATATAGCATGAATTTAGAAGAAGAAAATGAGGTCACAGTTGTTCGGTATAGACATATGTACAATGTTCTGAGTTACCATATAATATACAATACACAATACTATGCAGTGTACTAATGTACAGTACTATCTAGTGCAAAGCAGAAATGGGATGAGGTACAATTTTAGGTACAATTTACAGTAAGGTGTACGAGTTGTAGTGCAATCCTTCATCCATAAATATAAAGTGTGGGGAGTGGGTGCTACAGTGTGTTTGTTTAAAGTGGGTGTGTGCTATAAAGTGTGTGTAGTGGGTGCTACAGTGTGTTTGTTTAAAGTGAGTGTGTGCGTGTGGATGTGTGTGCTATGTGTGTTTGGTGGTTGTTGTTGTGTAGTGTTCATTCATGTAGTGCAAATGTAGCACAGCAGGGGCTGCACGTCGTTCCGAAGGGGAGGACTTCCCATTGGTAGATGGCTGGGTGCTCATCTCCTGGCTTCTCTCTCCATAGGAACCGTAACAGGGGCTTGTCCGCCTCTACTAATCTCACCTGCAGGAACATTCCTTTAATGTCCCCGCTGATGGCCACCTTTTCCTGGCGGAAGCGGAGTAGAACGCCGAGTAGGGAGGGGCCGAGTGTGGGACCGGGCAGTAACTCTTTATTCAGATTTTGGGATCCGATCTGGTAGCTGCAGTTAAATACTATGCGGTCTTTACCGTTGTGATGGACCTTGTGGTGAGGCACGTACCACGATTCAGTGGTCTGGTCAGCCTCTTTAATGTCCATCTTTGTGACGTGTCCCGCTGTGATGAGCTTCTCAATCTCAGCGCGGTATACACTCTCTTGGGCGGGGTTCTTGGCTAAGCGCCGCTCCGTGTTCAGCAGGTACCGTTCTGTGGCGTCTGTCTTGGCGTGGAAAGTAGGCATTCCTTCTCGCCGCAGGAGTGGCGTGGCGTATCTCAACACGCCGTTGACCGGGACTCTCTTGGTCCCTGTCTCGAGGAGGTGAATGGCGTAAATGTCATCTTTAGAGCGAATGTCTTTCTTTCCGTTCTTAAAGGGCATTTGTTCCAAGGTCCATAGCCGCTCTACGTGTTGCAGGAGTGCGGTTTCTCCCTCTGTGACTCGGGAGTGGAGACATCTAGTGGCTGTACTTCGGTTGAGAGATTTGGCGAGCGGGCCTTGGAGAGTCCATCCCAAACGGGTCTCGACTGCTGCAGGACAGCCTCGGGGTCCGGTATGAACCCGGTCTATCGGGACAATGAGGTCTGCATGGTCGGAGCCTATCAACAGGGTCGGCATAGCATTGTCTATGAGCGGGATCGGTAACTTGCGCAGATGTGCATATTTCTCCATCAGCTTGGCGACGGGGTATGTGTACCGCGACAGTCCTATTTCTTGGCTGGTGAAAGCGTCTGTAATCTGGTACCGTCGCTCAGGCTGGCCGCTTGCCGCGATAGAGAATGAGACATTCTCGCCCTTTATCGTCTTCAAATCTCGTCTTATTGTCCGAATTGTCATTTGGGTTTCGCTTCCCCGCAGCCCTAGCTGGGCCGCAGCGGAGGCGAGCAGCAGGGTCTTCTCTGACCCGTCATCGAGGACGGCGTAAGTGTCCAGGACTTTATTCTGGTAGCTTAGTGTCACACGCACTACTTTTAGGAGTACTCGGGCTCCACTGCTGCTGGCGGGATCGATGTACATGACGCTCGCTTTGCTGCTGGATGGTGCGGGTGAAGGGCGCCGTCTGTTACTGTCGTGAAGTATGTCCAGATGGGCTCCATCGCACTTGGTGCACCTTTTCTTTAAGCGGCATTCGGCTGCCATGTGTGAGCGCGCACAGCGAAAACAGCGCTTGTTGGACTTTATCCATTGACTTGCTTCCTCCGCGTTCAGCTTGGGGAAGGAGTCACATTGCGCTAGCCAGTGTTCTTTCTCACAGTAGGGGCACACTATCTTCCACTTCTCCGTTCTGGAGGGGGTACTGTGGCTCCTGCTGCTCGGTACTGACTCCGATTGGTGCATCACAGTCACCGATCTTCTTCCATCATTTAGTCGTCTGGTTCCTTCTCTGGAGCCAGGGGTGCTCCGTCCGAATGTATCTAGCCGTAGGCTGCTGACTTCTCTCGCCAGGAAGTCTGCTAGATCGAGGAGGTTCGGTTCGGGGCCATTCGGGTCTTGGTGGTCCCTCTGTCGCCTAAAACGCTCCTGTCGAGCGGGCGGCAGCTTCTCCAAGATCCTTTCCACATTTGAGTTGGCGTAAAGTTCATGCCTCCCCTTCTCTCTCTGCGCTCCCAACATCCCTACCAGGGACTGCACTCTGATGGACAGGTCGTCCAGTGCTCGATTGTCTATTGCTGGGGGTAAGCGGTCGATGTGTCGGATCTCCTGGATCACGTAATCCCATATGCGCCCATACCTCTGGTCCAATGCTACCAGCGCTGCTGTGTATGGGGTGGTGGAAGTCGCGTAGGCGAGCGCTATATTATGTGCGCGGGGTACCTTTAAGTGCTTCAGTAGGATGGCGTATTTATGGCGTTCATCCAATACATCCACCAACATGGTCTCCAGACACATGCGGAGTTCTGTATACTGGGCCCGGTTCTCTTGGGTGAAGTCGGGTACCATAGGCGGGCCAATGTATGACGCTGACTGTGGATACATCGGCGAGCGTTGGGGGAGAGGCCTCCTAGGCGAGTCTCCTCCCGCTCCTTGGTATGGGCTGGTACCGGCAGTGTACCATGGCCCGCTTGTCCAGGTGCTGTTCCTCGGTGCGGGTCGTGCGTCGTGCTCACCCGTGTATAGAGTCGGGGGTCTGTAGCGCAGCTCCGCGGGAGTATAGCCTGGGCTGTACCGGACCTCCTGGTCCGGTAGAGTACTGTGCTGTCGTCGGGCGTGGTTCTCCTCCTCTTCCTCTTCGTCTTCAGTTAGGTCATCCAGTGCTTGTAGTCTCTGGTTTAGCCTCTCCACAGGATATGCTGCTCCTTCCCGGTTGCTAGGTCTCGCTTGGACCGGTGGGGGGAGGTGGTCTGTGGGGGGTATAGACCTCGTCTGTTGGTCAAGTTCAGGGTTGTTTACTCGGCTAGGGGATGCCGCCCTGGAGGTGTGTCTAGACGAGTTCCTGGAGCCTCTGGCGGAGGGAGAGGGTGTTGTCCGTCTGATCAGCTGTTCTATTAGTTGCGCTTGCTGTCTGTCGCGCTCTGCGTCCCGTAGAGCACCAGCAGCTGCTCGCTGGCTGTCTGCTCGGTCTCGGGCCACATTCTCTTCCATCTGAATGCGTCTTATTTCTAGACGTATATGCTCTTCTTCGCTCCGCTGCTGGATCTGCAGTCGGTCGCGTTCAGCAGCGGCGTTCAGGCTGATGAGGAAGGCCTGCTGTAGGGTCCTCTCTGCCTCGCTGGGAGAAGGCGGTTGTATAGGGGAGCCTTCCCTCGGGGTACTCCTTGCGGAGCCTTGGAGCTCTATCTCCACGGTGCTCTCCCCGTCTTCTTCCGTGCCGAGTTCTCTCTCGGTAGCGTTGTATTCCTCCCGGGACTCATCGGGGACTACTTCTTCAGTACTGGCGGGGTGTGAAGTCATGTCTGGTTCCCACTGGTCCCCACTGTGAACTTGGTCAGTTACATTAGAGCCCGTAGGGGGCTCTATGGTCGGGGTAGTCTGGGCGTTGGGGTTAGACATACTTTTACTTTCTAGTTTTACCGCGTTTACTGTTAGTAGAAGACTAGGTTGTTGACTGACAGCGTAAGCCTCTAAGTACTGAGGGAGCCGTCGTTCGCGCTGCGGGCGTTGGTTAGGAGGATCATTTCGTGGAGTGTTCATCATAGGCCATTTCAATATTAATAACACTATATTAATATTACACTAATTACCCTCCGGCTCGAAGGACCAATTGTAACTGAGGGGTACAATTCCCTGACTGTATTACTAGATATGATACTTACTACCACTACCTTTGTACTTAATATTCGGCCACCCAGTACACGGCATAAATATATTATGATGAACACTGTCACGTAGATGAAACGGATCCAACACAAATGTACGAATTAGAAATAGGTCTTTATTTCTACACAGCGATGGTGTGTAGAGCAAGCACTTAATCAAATCAATCACATTTATGAATGGAATTAGTATGCACTTTTATGGCAAGAGTATTCGTCGGTATATCAATAGAGAATGTCCAATCTCTGAAGGCGCAGGTGGTACATATACGACCTGGAATAGTTTAAGGAATAACAGCAATGATACTTTAATGATTATATACTGGATACGCTAGGGGGGGTTAATCTGGTCGCTTGTAAGCCGACAGGAGTAGGAGGGGGGGGGGGTAGAATCCGGCTGCCTCATCCGGCCAAGGGTATCCCAGGTGAACCCACTGTAGTGCCGTTCAATGCGCCGGCGATCCTTGGACCACAGATGAAAGCAGGTGGACTCTTTGTGGGCCGGCGTTCTCCGGTCCACGGAGGAGAGACGTGAAGCGACCTCGTCTTGCAGAGCGTCTCCTCACCTTGCGTCCTCTCCAGGGGGGGGGGGTTCCAACACACGGCAGTGTCGGGGGTCTTTATCCATGGAATAATCAAAGTATACAAAGCATAATCCGTGCCTGGGAAGGCGGGCTGTCGTCGGCAGAATAATCCGGTATACAGGTCCACTCGCTCGTCGGCTCTGGGGCTCCTCGGGTGCAGCTTCACGTGGGGTCAAACACCCTGGATAAGCAGCCAGTTCTCTGCCCGAAACGATGGGGTACTGACTACGGTAGTATTCTCACCGCACGAAGCACTATATATTAACAGACTATTATTAGCTTAATAGACTACGTCCAACTCGACGATATAGTGCCAAATATGACTATTCAAATATTAATATACACGATGTCTCAATACCGATGGTAGGCGAACTTGGCCTTACTCCCACACGTGGCGTCGCGGGGAGGCTTTACGTCTGTGACTCTATTGGAGGGTAAGAAACTGGACTGAAAAGAAAGTCCTACTTTAGTAGCGCAGTATATATACGCACTATGAACAAATAGTCCCATTAGTGGTGCGGTAGTCAGATTCCTACGCGGAACTAGGACTTGTTCGTACATGTGGAGCGGTACGTTTGAACTGGGTCTGAGGGGTATGGCAGCCTGGCACCAAGGTCTCGACCAATAGTAGAATGGAGACTATTATGGGATGTTCAGTAGGCTAGAATGGATATTCAATGCATATTGTACAAGGAATATACAAGGGATATCAGGGAATATTAGAGAATATACAAATACAATTAAATATATATATATAAATAAATATATATATTCGGTTTAATCTGGCCCTTCACAACAATTATTATTATTATTATTATTATTATTATTATTATTATTATTATTATTATTATTATTATTATTATTATTATTATTATTATTATTATTATTATTATTATTATTATTATTATTATTATTATTATTATTATTATTATTATTATTATTATTATTATTGTTGTTGCTGTTGAGGTTGATGATGTTGTTGTTGTTTGTTAACAACTCATTCCCCGCCAAAGACGAGTTGACTCGTTATAGCCCGCCAATCGAATACTGCCAACAATGTCAAGTCAAGAGTCAAGAGTTTTATTTGTCACGGCATACAAGTATACAATGAAATGCGGGTGGTCTTGCCCGCAACGATGTGCAATACAGTAGTAACAATATAATAGAATCCAATAAAACAACATTGTGCAATAAACAGTAACATAGTAGGGCATATCGGTATTTGTACATAAGTTATTTACAGAGCATGGAGGACATGCTAGGTCCTGTGGTAGTGCATACACTGTTAGCTACGGATGAGGCACTGGGTCTTTCTGTACATTGCTATTTTATACAATCACAGGTTATACTATACTATTTTTAAAGTGAACTTTCCTTAGTGGCCATAAGTGTGGGCGTGCGCAGCATGAGTGTGTGCTTGCTCATGTTAAAGTGGCTGCTAGTGTGTGAGCGTGTACAGTGTGTGTGCTCATGTGTGCTTGTGTGTGGAGAGTTCAGTGTTCAAGGCTCTGATGGCCTGGGGGAAGAAGCTGAGCCGAAGCCTCTGTAGCTGGGGTTCGCAGGCGTCTGCCTGACCTCAGCAGCATGAACAGGCTGTTGTTCGGGTGGTGTGGGTCTTTCATTATTCTGCAGGCTCTGGATTTGCACCTCTTGTTGTATAGAACCTGCAGGGGTGGTCAGGCACGCGGGAACTATAAAACGGCAGGGGGTGCTGGGGGGTCGCCAGATGAGAAAAAAAAATAAAACGTTTTTTTTTTTTTTTTTTTTTGTGGTCAGGCCACTGAACTTAGAAGCAGGCCAGGCCAGTGTTTCTATTTGCACCAGCGCAATAGTTAGATAACCTAGGTGGGGAACAACCAGGAGATCACTGCAACTCACACAAGTTGGAGAACTATCTCTCTCTTGCTCTCACACACACACAAAGGGAGCTGCATGTGATTGGTGGAGGCGGGATCCTTACGAAAAACTGCTAATCATTGACACATGCTAGCCTGTAATAATCCCCCCCAGATAAATGTACTTTGCATTTGATATATTGCAAATATATGCCATCACACACACTGGCATTTAAAGGGTTAGAATTATAAAATTAATATGTGGTGTTATGATCAGGGCTGAAGTTGAATAAAATATTGTATTTATCAATTACAAAAAACTGAAAATCCATAAAAATCTGTGTTGTTGCTAATCATACATATGCTAGCCTGTTTTTTAACAATAAGTTGTGATGCCATCACAAACACTGGCATTTAAAGGGTACAAATAAAAAAAATGCCTGCACCAGAATGCAGGAAATTAAGTCTTTGTAACAAAAAAATTCCTGGTGGGGGTCCTGGCCTGAATGATTTCCCCAGTCCGGCCCTGGTTAAAAGCCTCCAATGCTTATTAGTGTGTGTGCGTTTGAACGTTTGCATGTTTCCACCATACATTTCCATTTAAATTTAATTTTTTACCTCCTATAATAGTGGGGGTCGCGGCTCTCTGACACCGTTTTTTTTGGGTCGCGGCCTGAAAAGTTTGGGAACCCCTGGTATAGCCTGTACCCCCCAGACCAGTAGCGGCTGCTGGTTCTCTCTCCACTAGGGGCGCTATACCAAAACATTTTGCAAACATGTACAGTACCACGCAACCGACTCATGGCAAGACGTGAGCAATTCGACTCACGCTCACGGCAATGAATCGGCTCTTATGAACGAGTCGCTCAGCTGTTACTACAACAACACACAACCAGCCAAATAAAGTATAGCCTAATTCACAACTTGAAACACAATATATAAATAGAAAAGTTAGAAACAAAATTTGCTCCGTCTCCAAACACAAGGAGATCTCTCCCTCTCTCCTTCTCTCTCTCACACACAGCGCGACGTGGAATCGATTCGTTACACAATCAGACCTATTATATACCAAGAATAACTTCAGTATGAGTACAGGGCTGTACACATATTTTGCATATTGTTAAACGAGCCAAGGCTAGCTATTAAACTATCGATATGAATCGAAAATCTGGGACCCTGATGTAAACAAGACAAACGTCTTTCTCTGGTCTACATCCCCTTAACAATTGTGTGTATTGAGCCGTACTGTATTGTACCCATTCTGCAATCTGTTAATAAAGTTCTCATTCATTCATTCATTCAAACATAGACGATATTGAACAAGCCATAATCCACGTATTTTCAATCCAAACGCGAGAGAGAGAGAGAGAGAGAGAGACTCACTGTTTAGTTGACACGTCCAGGGCAGGAGGGCTTGCCTTGATAAAGTAGTGTATAATCCACTGTTGATGTATTCCAGACCACTGTCCACTGTGTCCAGACTGCATCCGCCATATAGCTTGTTAGCCAAGTGTTAGCTTGTTAGCAGTTAGCAGCACCACACAACACAAGTACTTCATTCCTTTGTCCATTTCCGCTCGAACAGACTGCAAACTACCTGGCGTTCTATCGCCATGCTCTAAGACAAACTCTAACCTTAACCAACTTTGAAAGAGTGCCTAAGCTTAACAGTCTAAAGAACTTGCAGTCACGGCACGCTCTAAGACAAACAGCTGCCTGCATCATTCTCACAACAACACAACTATCTCCACCAACGGACCAACCTAGGAATAAGCTAGAATTGGAACATTAGAAATTGGATTCGGCCAATCAGAGATCGTCTCTGTGAAATTCTGCTACGGAAAAAAATACTGGCGTCGGCCAATCAGAGAGCGTCTCTGCGAAATGCGGCTACAGAAATTCTTGACGCTACTGGCTAGACCGCTTCAAATGGCGCCCGGATTCCAACATAATAGTCATATTTCAACGCACAACGCGTTATGCACTGATTGGCTGTGACGGATACAGCGATCAAACTGTGACGCGCACTCAGAGCGCTATCGCGTCTAGCCCGGGCCGAGAAATACGAAAAAATAAAAAAATAAAAAAAACGTGATGTCACTTCCTGCTCAGGAAAACGAGTGTTTTTTATTTTAGATAATAACGTTATATTGTGCATTGGAAATACAAACATACTTAAAATGAGTAAATATTATTCATTTTAAACATGTTTATATTATTTATAGGGCTATAAAACAAAAAACTAAAAAGTTTTATTTTCTTCTTCTCTGATTTAACAGCAGGTGGGGCGGCGCCCGTGCGCCCCTAGTGGCAGAGCCGCCACTGATATATAGCTATAATATTTAAATAGTTATAGCCCTGCAAACAAGGTGAGCGACTCCCACCGTTTACAGTGCTGGCGTCAGCTGCTAAGGATGAGGCTATTGCGTGGCAGAGAAAGAGTTAATGAAAATAAAACAATTTGATAAAAAAAAAAGAACATGCAAATATGAATGAACTTGCTCCCAGCTCTATGTTGTGCTCCTGCGTTGTCCACGGCCAGCGGTTGTGGTTCGGGACACTCTCCATCTATGAGCTCATGAAGGGCCCCCTTTTCACAGAGTGGTTTTCTCTACACGTCCTGCCGGCTGTGGAACTACTCAGGGCAACTCAGGGCCCCCCCCCCCCATCGTCACCGGCTTCAAGAGGGTTTGTGATGTGCCGTCTGCAACATAGTGTTGCCGTGGATGCTTCGTGTTACTCTTGAAGAATATAAATACTATAGTCTAATATCTGTTGTTTTATACTTGTCTTTTGTTCTGGTGCTATTCATTTATTTTCCTTTTGATCATAGTGGAAAATGACATCCTCGTACTTTTTCGATTTACATTGTGTATCTATTCATTTTAAGTACCGAATATAGATCAATCAATCAATCAGAGACGTGTCCGGGGGAACAAAACGATTGGTTAGTTAGTAGGGTCATGTGACGTCGACGACGCCGGCGAAGCCTATAGTCTGCGTCAGACCTCCCTCTCTCCCTCCTTTCTGCAGAAATATATCCCTCTTCATCTGTACCTCTCTTTATCTCTCTCTCTCTCTCGCTCACCCTCCTCCCTTCGTTTCTCTCTCTCCTCTCCTCTTCCCCCTGAACATCCCGGTATAGCATGCGACTGTGACGCGACGGCTCCGCGCCGAGCGCCGCTCTGACCTCCCAGATGTAATCGCCTCTTTGTTAAGTGCCAGGGTGCCATGTCAGCATACTGTAAATTAATCCTAGAGAGTTTAAGAGGGGAACGCATCCGCCGACTTTGTGCCCATCAGGGCCATCGGCCGCGCTAATGGGACAATTCATTCCAGTCATATCTCTCGGGGTCAAGTCCGTACAGACCCACCCTCCTCGGGAGGGAAGTCTATTTGCGGTGGTTTGCTTTATTATCCAGTCAGGTTCTGTTTTATTCATAATATACACTGGTGGTTCAAGCCAAACCGCGAGCGCCCCCCCCGCCCTCCACACACACACGCGCGTAACACAGAGCGGAGCCGCGCGCCCACGCCCTGTCCCAACCGAAGTCATGTCCCAACTCACTTCCCGAACCTCTACACCTCCCAGTTTTCACATAAACGGTGTTCCACTCAAAACAGTGGATCATTTCACCTACCTCGGCTCCACTCTGTCCTCATGCTGCTCCCTTGACGCGGAGATACACACACGTATCAATAAAGCGGCATCATCCTTTGGACGCCTACGCAGCAGGGTTTTTGAAAACCGAAACCTGAAGATCAGCACCAAGGTTGCCGTTTACAACGCAGTATGTCTCTCCACTCTGCTCTATGGAGCAGAATCCTGGACCCCATACCGCCGGCACATCACCAACTTGGACGCTTTCCACATCCGTTGCCTCCAAAGGATCCTCGGCCTGACCTGGGAAGATCGAGTCCCCCACACAGACATCCTCAACAACACCAACTCAATCTGTATGGCCGCAGCTGTGGCCAAAAAACATCTTCGTTGGATAGGGCACACCATACGTATGCCTGACCACCGCCTGCCCCGCCAAGTCCTCTATGGCCAACTGAGAGGAGCAAAGCGGGCTGCTGGAGGCCAAAAGAGACGCTTTAAGGACTACACCAGGGACCTCCTAAAGTGTGCAAACATCACGCAGCTTGAA
>NW_028174862.1:802507-827507 GCF_963971535.1 Notolepis coatsorum | reverse complement strand
ACTACACACCCTCAAGACCCCTACGCTCTGCATCTTCTGGCTGCCTCAGACCTACTCCTATCCAAGCTCCGGGAGGGCCGTCAAAGAGAAGTCGCCTATTCTCAGTCCTTGCCCCACAATGGTGGAATGAACTACCCACCCCAGTTAGGAGAGCAGAAACCCGTCCAATCTTTCGCCAATGACTAAAGACGCACTTCTTCAACCATTATAAGAAAAAAATATATATAAAGATAAATAAATAAATAAATCTAACCCTAACTAACCTTACTGTCATGCACTTGTCCTAATAAACTAACCTACACTGTAGCATGCAACACTTTGATGAACATTGTTACTCAGCTGATAGAGTTGTACCCTTCCTGATGACTTGTCGTACAGAACTTGTAAGTCGCTTTGGATAAAAGCATCAGCTAAATTACTAAATGTAAATGTAAATGTAAGTAAGTGCTTAGACCGCTACACTACCCCTTTGCTGTGCTTTCTTCACCACCTGGCTGGTGTGCTTGTCTCAGGTCAGGTCTTCGGCGATGGGATATAGAGTATGATATAATTATGGTCAGGTATATGGTATATGATATATGGTCAGGTATATAGTATATGATATATGGTCAGGTATATGGTATATATGATATATGGTCAGGTATATGCCAGTTGGATCAATGGTTGCAGGCGTGTCCTTCCATCAGGTAGTGTTGATATCTACTGTATGCTTTTTTTACTTTTGTGTAATAGAGGTGATTACGCTAATGCAATATAGGATATTATTCCAGATTTTGGTGTATGTGTGGAAAAATCCATCCAATCCATCCAATATCCATCTGACCATGGTTATTTTTGTAAGCCTGTACTGGAATATGTGACATTTATCTAGTGATGTGTTCCTGTCTTCTGTCTTGGGAGTAGAGAAGATATTATAGAGGGAAGATATTATGTTGGATCTAAAAGTCAAATTGAATGGCTAGCCTATTTGTATAGATCTGACAATCAGGGTATTAGGATGTGAAAGTGCAGTGGGAGGGGGGGAGGTCTCCATGGATACGCTTTATTATATAGTCTTGGTTCACTGGTCTCATTTGTGGTTAGGGAGCAGCGTGGGACTGGGAGAGTAGGATATGGTTGTATGAGGGATGATTGTAAGCAATTATGTGTCAGAGACAGTACCGGTGAGATATGGTTTGATCTTTTTATACACATATATTTTCTGGTTGAGCTTCTTTGTTCAATTATTTGTTAGGGCTGTCAGTTTATCGCGTTAATTAGATAAATTAATTACACAGCAAATTATCGTGTTATGAAAATTAACACTTTGAGTGCCGGGACACGTCTTTTCACGTCTTTGCTGGCCATGCTAAAGTTGCCGGGGGACGCTGTACAGCGTCCTTATATCAATATTTCAAAAATCTGCGATCGGATTCATATTCCCCCTCCGCTGGCCTGAGATCCACCAGCAGGACCCACTGAGCTCTCTGGCGGTTCAGGAGCGCCATCTGGTGGCCGATCGGCGCAATCGCCAAACAGGATGTTGAATAGAGGTTGTCATGACGACCGTAGTACTTCCGGGCGCTCGCTATGGTTCATGGGACTCTGGCTCGTCACGCTACACGGTGATCGATTGGCAATAACTCGATAAACAACATGATTTGGACGTATATACCATTATACAAGCTGGAGATGGACCGGGTAAAAATATATCCCATAATGATAAAATTTCTACTCGACGATGATCGCCCAGCGGCGCGCGGAGACTGGGGTGAGTTTCAGCGTGTAACGTTACCGTCTTAGATACTAACTGCTATTATCAACATTTGACCCACATTAGATGATTGGTATAACGCTGCCCACGGAATTATAAACGCCCCCTCGCCCATCCGGTCAACATCAGATGACGTGTAGTAACTTCTAGAAGTACGTCTAGTTGGAATTTTTTATATCGCGCTGATTGCCATCAAACTGTATTTCATCATCAATATAATGCATTTGGGGCTATATATCACGTTCTGGAGAAAGCTGCAGAAAGAGATGAAAACATACTTATACATTAGACCATACTTTACTATGAATATGTGAATGAAAAAGTTTAACGTTGCTACACAATGAACAATACATATAGGACTTTGAATGGGCCCTAATAATGGCAATGTAGCAATAGAATTTAAAAAGTTATAGCCCTGCAAAGAAGGGGACTTTCTCCATAGACAAATAGCGCTGGCAATCTATGGTATATCATGAATTTAACCTTAGACAACCAAAGTGTTAACTCAAAATGTATTACAAAAATAATAATAATAATAATAATAATAATAATTTTTTTGTAATACTTTTTTTTTTTTATCTCATTCATTCCATAAGCACGTAGAATACACATTTACATGGTCCATTTGAATGTTCTTGGTATCTGATTCTAGGGACACCTATAATGGATCTCAGGGAATGTATTCCCAGTGTCAGAAATACTGTGTCTGTTACTAGGCTTGAGTAAATTGTAATGAACCAAATGAGAATATCAAAACATTTTTTTTTTTATCTTTGACTATGGATAACACTATGCTCAAATTGACCAGACCTGAAAAAACTAAGCAAATTAATAGATGGAAGATGATTAAACAGAATGTTTTGTAGATACAGTACTGAATGCTGCCATCCGGACACATGCTATTTGAAATATGATTATAGAATATAGAATATCAGGCATAAAATGGTTATGCGATTAAAATGTGATTAATTAGATTAATTAATTACAAATCCTGTAATTAATTAGATACATTTTTTTAATCGCATGACAGCACTATTATTTTTGTGAGATGTGAATCCAATAATATTCCAACATATTTGTAGTGTTTGATTTGCTAATTAAAGTGGAGTCAGACATAGATATAATTTTTTAGGGGAGTGGAAATAGATAACAACAAGTGGAAACAATAAATATTTGGCATTTATAGTTAAGATGATTGCGGCTTTCAACTATTCATCAGATCAGAAGAGAGGTTTGAGTTTATGACAGGGTTTGGGTCAGAAAGAAACATTACAGTGTCATCAGCATATAGCAAACAATTGGAATATTTGCACATATTTGTAATGTAGATTTTTAATAGTCACCCCATAGTTGTGGGTGTACAGAGATTTTTACGTTGTATTTATCTTAACCTCTTAAGCTCTAGCCATATTTTCTGAAAATGTGCCTAAAAGTAAATGGAAGACTGCTCCACTTCTACATGTTCCTGGTATGTAGGGACATCTATAGATCTCAGGGAATGTATTCCCAGTGTCAGAATTATTGTGTCTGTTATTACTAGGCTTGAGTAAATTGTAATGAACCAAAGGAGAATATCAAATGTATTTTTTTTCATCTTAGATGGTGAATAACGCCATGCTAACATTGACCAGACATGAACATTTCTGCTATTGCTCACCTCAGTAGTCCGCTAGCTGCGTCAACAGATGGTGAATAGAAGAGAGGTTGAATAGAAGAGAGAGAGAGACCAGGAATAATGTAACGCAGCACACGTGTGTTTTTGGAGTAAGAGCTGGAGGACCACCTTTACAGATTGATTTTTAAAAGAAGAAAGATATTATGTTTATTTGCGTTTTTGAAAGAAATGTCAGCGACGAGTCTTTACCTCTTCGGTGGAACATTTTGTATTCTTGCAAGTGAATAAAGAATATAAATATATAAAAGGTTGTATTTTTCTCTGACACCCTGTCCTCTTTTCAATTCTTTACAATAAATGTCCTATTAAACCCAATAATACACAAGACCCTCTTCTTGGGACCAAGTAAGGTTTTGTCGATAATCCAATGTACAGTATCAGTTCCTTCTGTGTCCTCAGGAGGATGCGGTGGGTCCCAGAAGCGAGGACAAATCTGATGAACCCCTGCCCCCTACCCCTCAAAACGCTGTGCATTTTGCCAGGTTGCCATTGTAAATATGAATTTGTTCTTACAGTAATGACTTACCTGGTTAACCCCTTAAGCATACCCCACATTTAACGATTGCACGACATGACGATTGCATACCCAAAGTCATTTGCAATCTATTATACTTTATACTTATATAGCACATGGATCTTGAGTCTGGTCTCTTTTGAAGTTTCATACACAATAAAGAAAAATCACTTTGAGTGCTAATGTAATAGAGAAACAGAGGTTTGAACACACTGAAATTAAATATTTGCTCCTTACTTTTGAAGTAATCGGTAGCTTGCAAAACTATGCTTTCATAGTAGCTTCCACAGCACTGCCTGTTACATATTACATACGTCATCCACACTCTGTTGTATGCTAGATGAGGCTGATTTTGTGTGTGTGCGTGTGCGCGCGCGCGCGCGCGCGCGCGCGTGTGTGTGTGTGTGTGTGTGTGTGTGCGTGTGTGTGCATGTGTGTGTTGTGTGGGTCTTTGTGCTTAATAATGCAACACGGGAGGAGGACTTATGAGTCTGCAGTTCTTTGGCGGTTGTGAGAATCTGTCCTGCAAAAAGGTGTAAAAGGTATAATTAAACAATTGTGGGGAGATGCCACAGGCATGACATGCTGCTCGTGAAATCGTTTGGTGGCGGTCAATAAGCTGCTAACATGTCAGTACTCAAAGCTGTAAACAATACCATGCATTTTATGTGGAGGATAAATGTGTAGCACTCTGCAAGTATATTCTCCATACCAGGGAATAGATTAGGCTGATGGGGCTATAATACCAGACACACCAAGGGTGATAAAATACCATGGGTTTAAACTCCTCAAGGTAACTAAATAACTCAACTTCTTATAAAGGTAATAGGTAGATCTGACAACGACTTTATGGTTTTGTATTGTTCGTTTGACAAAGTACAAAAAGACAGCTTCTGCGTCTGAAAGTGAATAAACATTTATAAAATTAGAACCCCTCGTGGAACCCGTCTGGCAGTGGGCAAACATGTGGCTACTTAACAGCCGAAACATCCATAACAATATAGCTACACGTAAATATTTTTAAAGCCGGCAGGGAGACGAAGAAACAAAAAAAACAATAATGACCATTAAAATCTCTTAACAGTACTGCACATTTTGCATAAAACGCCTGTCGATTGCATACCCAAAGTCAATTGAAAGCTATTATTTAATCATTTATAGCACCTGAATGAGTCTGGCCTCTTTTGAAAGGAAACATTCAGACTTTTCTTGTGAGAATGTGGTCTGGAACACAGCCCATGCTGAATACACACAGGAGAGGAGATTGGAGCGTTTCAAGGGTTTTAATGAAAGCAGTAGCACAGGAATTGGAGGGGAATAGAACAGGGTTATAGTTCTTGTCTTGCCGCTGCCGCTGTGGCAGCGAGCGGGCAAGTGGTCCTTGTTCTTGTCTTGGGGCTGCTGGGGCTGCAGCTGTGGCAGCGAGCGAGCAAGTGTTCCTCCTCGGGGACAGGGAAGGTCCAGGCAAGAACGGTGGTCCTGGGGCACAGGAAAAACAGGTTAGAGCAAGGCAATACAAAGGGTAGATTCCAGCAGAGCTTTAGGTAGAGACGTCGTACCTGGGTAGTGGTATTTAATACCACGACAACTTCTGGTCAGCGTCTTGGAATTGAAGTAGGCACCTCGTCAACGGGGGATAGGATGCAGCTGTGAGGAGAGAGGTGCCTGGCAGCGTGCGAATCAGGGGGATGAAGTGCAGCTGTGCTAGGTGACGTGAAGTGAAGTGATGCTGGTCGTATAAGGGTGAATGGAGGGGTGACTGGAGAAAGAGAGGATGAGGAGGAGTGTGTAGTGGATGGAGAGGGGGATGAAGAGGAGCGTGTGGTGAACGTGAGGGGAAATGGAGGGGGAGTGAAGTATGCCCATGCTGTGATTACAACATTTCTTCCACAATAGGAAGAATCACTCCGAGTGCTACTGTAATAGAGTTACAGAGGTTTATTTCTTATTTCTTTATTTCAGATCCCCATTAGTCACTGCCTCAGCAGCGACTATTCGTCCTGGGGTCTGGATCCAAACATATACAATTAAACAAGAATAATCAATAAAACAACATAAAACAAAACAAATATCAATAAAACACCAATAAAATATACAAACAATTATAGAACATTAAAACCAATAAAAATCAGACATACAAACAAATATGTATGCCAAATGTTCTAATATAGAACAATAACAAATATCAATAAAACAACAAATATCAATAAAACAACAAACAAAGACATCTCAGAGAAAACTAAAACGTGCTCAAAAACAGCACAACATTCCATACACTCATACTCTAATACTCCTCATAACCACTAGACAAAGACATTCCAAATCAACACATAACCCAACACAAGAACCCATTCATTAGACACAGATTAGACCCAACCAAAATCAATCTCTTTCTGCATTACAGCCACTCGTAGTCTCCTCTTGAATCCCACCTTACTGGTAATGGAAACCAAATATTGTGGAAGTCTATTCCAGTAGGACATTGCCCTGTACATTACAGTTTTCTTTAAGGCTTCAGTTCTGGGTCTCGGCAGGGCGAACCGACCCCTCAAGGCTTGTCTAGTGCCATAGCCATGACCATCACTAATAAGCACCAGCTGCAAAAAGAGGCACACAGGTTTATGTAAAGTATAAATATTTCTCATAAACAAAATAAGACTACACACTAGTCTAATAATAATAATAATAATAATAATAATAATAATAATTCATTTAATTTATATAGCGCTTCTCAATAACCCGAAGTCGCTGACAATAGTCGGGAGCAAAAGTAAAAACAAAGAAACAAAAGCAAACAAACAAAAACAAAGAAACAACAAAGAAACAAAAACAAAAGGAACATGAGACCATGGGGGGAACAGGGAAGACAAAAAGACTGGAGACAGACATCAATCAGGTTGGAGGGGGGGGGGGGGGGGGGTATTGGTGGGGGGGTTGAAGGCAAGGGAGAACAGGTCGGTTTTGAGGCGAGCTTTGAAGGTGGAGAGTGTAGGGGAGTCTCTGATGGACTGGGGGAGGGAGTTCCAGAGTCAGGGTGCAGTACGAGAGAAGGCCCGATCTCCAAAGTTTTTAAGCTTGGATGTCGGGACAGTGAGGGAGGCAGTGGAGGAGGACCGGAGGGAACGGGTGGGGCGGTAGGGAAGAGGGAGATCAGTCAGGTAGGGGGGGGGCAGGCTGTGGAGGGCTTTGAAGGTGAGGAGTAGTGTTTTAAAGTTTATGCAGTGTTTGATCGGGAGCCAGTGGAGAGAGTGGAGGACAGGAGTGATGTGTTTGCGGGACCGGGTGTTAGTGAGGAGGCGGGCAGCTGAATTTTGGACCATTTGCAGTTTATGGAGGGATACCAGTGAGGAGGGAGTTGCAATAGTCCAGGCGGGAGGAGATGAAGGCGTGAATGAGGGATTCAGCAGCAGGGGGGGAGAGGCAGTGACGGATTTTTGCAATGTTGCAGAGGTGAACGTAAGATATTTTTACGATGGAGCGGACGTGGGGGTCAAATGAGAGGGTGGGGTCAAGGAGGACACCAAGGTTTCGGACTAGGGGGGAGGGGGTGATGGTGGAATCGTTGATGGTGAGTGTGATGGGTCCGGATCTGGTGAGGGTGGTTTTGGTGCCAATAATAAGAAGTTCAGTCTTGTCACTGTTCAATTTGAGGAAGTTGTGAGTCATCCAAGTTTGGAGTTCGGTAATGCAGGATTCGATGTGACTGAGGGGTGGGCTGTGGGGGGATTGTGTACTGATGTAGATTTGAGTGTCATCAGCGTAGCAGTGGAAGTTGAGGTGGTATTTACGGATGATGTGACCAAGGGGGAGAATGTAGCAGATGAAGAGCAGGGGGCCAAGGACTGAGGGGGACCCCCTGTGTGACTGGGGAGGGGGAGGAGGTGTGGCCGGAGAGGGAGATGAATTGGTGTAGACTCTCGGGCAGACGGAGTCAAGCCCGGCCTCAACCCGAGAATCGACTCTGCTACCAACACACCGGAGAACCAACCACCTACCTATGTTTAGCTTAACAGGAGGCGGTTGTTCCCTTAACCCACCAAGAAAAACCTAGAATCAAAGTGTTTCAGTTTTCAAAGGGTTAACCCAGGCCAACAGGTCGACGAGAACGAGTCCGGACCTGGGCCTGGCGGACCGGGACCTACACAGGGACGCCTAAAGGGGTTGACAGCAACCACCTCGACAGCCCCCTCCCATCCCTGCCCAGCAGGGGGAGGGAGGAGTGAAACAATGGAAAAGGACCAAGCCCCCTAACACAGTGCAAGGTACAACACAGTATGGACCAAGCACGTCACTGTTATGGGCAAGTCGTAGTGGCATACATATGACACACACATCCACGACATCAATCTCCGCAAAGCCCGGCCCGACCCGGCATTTTCCCCCCAGAAAAGCACAAAGTCCTTCGGGGTACCAGAATAGCAGATCTGCGCCCCGGTGGACGGGTTAACTGACCTGGTCCGGCGTGACCAGAACCAGTCCCGCATCCTAGTCGCGCCACCATCCCCAGTCCTAAGAGGGGGGTAGGTATGCGTGTCGATCTAAAACATCACAGAGGGCGCCACCAAGATGGACAGAACGTGAATGCGCTGCTCCTGGCGGCCCACCTCATGGGCGTGAGACCCCTCCGCCAATGTAATGATCTACTCCGTCATCTCCCCCCGGAGATGCACGTGAGTCATCGAGTCTAACCTAGTGCACTGGCGCTCGGTAGAGATAAAAAATCTCCTTCCTAGTCACCCGCATAAAAAACGCTGTTTCTATGAATTGGGCAACCAAGGCGCGCTGGCCCATAACGTGGTTCCACATTGGAAGCACCCAGGACCAGCGCTATATGCATGTCAGACAGCGGTCTGCAGCACAGAGCCTGTAACCTCACGGATGTCTCCTGGCCAATAGGAAACGCGCCCAGTGACATATCCCATGGCCGGTGGGAAATCCCGTGACCCACCCATCCTAAAATGGAGTGGAACCAGGGAACCCCCCCCCTTCCCCCTCCCTGTGACGCACTGCCCCTCAGCCGACAGGGAAAACTGACAGGCAGGAGGTCCCAGCTCCCGGCCAATCAGTTAAGGGGGGGGGGGGGGGGTATCAGCCCACACCTCATGACCCCTCACCCCTGATACGATGCAACGACGAAGCAGAGCCATGACACCAGTCATAGCGTGCTACATGAAAGCGCATTATACCTGTTAGGGTAACAGCTTCACATTCTGCACGCCAGCCACAGACGATAACCTCGTCTGTGCAAAAACTGGTTTTATACATGGCTTCAGGCTCATGTGCGAACTTGCCATCTGAATTTTTACACCTTTACCCTAAAGTAAGAAAAACACAGACCAAGAGAGCGGCCAAGGGCCCGGGTACAAGAGCTACACATGTAACTTCTGTAGGCCAACACCTAACCCAGTTGTGGATTCAAAGCCACATTTACTTAAACGTGAATACGATACACACAACCCTCTATCACAGTAAAAAAGGGCAAAAGTTCACTCTCACTACTGCAAGAGGAACACAATTTTTTATGATGAGAGAAGACATAAGTCCTCGATCAAGTGCTGGTCACAGGCCTTGCTAAGTCTACATGACAGCGACCAAACAATTTTCAGAGAAATTGCCTATCTCTAAGCAAGAGCACAACCCCAGCAGAAGCTGAGGGATTTACACCGTATCCCCAAAAATATAGTGAATCAACACACATTTTGTAAACAAAATCATATTTGAGGGGAGGGGGGGGGGGGGCAGGGGCAAACCGGGGAATAATTTCACCCACCCCTCACCACCTTACCCCTGATACGACGCCAAATATGTAGAGTAAAAGCTTTACATCATGCACGCCAGCACAGCCGAAAACCTTGTTTGAAACAGGTTTCCCACAGCTCTGCTTATGTGTGAAAAAAATTTGCCGCTTGTTATTTTCATCATTACCCTCAAGTAAAGAAAAACAAGCTAAGAGAGGGACTCAGCCCTCGATCATATGCCACTATGCACAGCATTGTAGAGTAACCCAGCCAGTTGTGGGCTCAGCCACATTGTCTAAACGTTACATGAAGACACACAACTTCTCATCATACAACAAAAACCCAGTTAATTTTTACTCAAGTAAAAAACAACGCTGTTCCTAGGTAGAGAGAAAGGCATAAGCCTTGGCCAACGCTAACCCAAGCTATACAAAGCGACCAAGACAATTTTCACACAGCACATGTCATATCTCCAAATGTAGTAAAGTAACATTATGTTTTGTTAAACAAAAACATCGTTATTAACAAAAAACATTCGGGAGGGGAAGGAAGGAAAAGTGGGGTAATGTCCAATGGACTCCTTACCTGCACCAACGAACGCAGGACGAAAGGCCGCAACACAGGTTGGTCCACCACGTTGACGAAGGCCTCTCGCTGGCCAGGCCAGAAGAAGCAATGGCCGGAGCCTCGCTCCGGCGTGACGCCCCCCTCCTGCAGCCGGTTATGGCACAGGCCCGACGACATCTTCTGCTATTCTCACGGCTACGCCAATGGTTGTAGCACAAGCTAAACAGCTAACTCTAGGCTAACTGATAGCATCAAGCTAACGTTCCCAGCCGAGCGCAGCCGGCAGCTAACGTCGTAGCTAAACAGCTAACTGGCTAACAGTTAGCTCATACCGGCTATCGCTAGCCACTAGATAACGCAGAAGCAAGCTAAGCGGCTACTACTGAAAACTGTACAACGTGAGAAAAGCAATAAAGGCCAACACTTCAGACAGCCGCTGTCTTTTCAGATCAATAGGTGCATATCCTGAGAGACATTGTCTGTGATTTTTTTGATACACCTCAGCTGGTCCGTTACTGCAGGGTTAAAACTATAATAAGAGACATTAGACACAGAATGAGAGTTCAAAAATATGTCTTGTATTTAATGAAATATCAAAAACATAATTACATTATTATGGTGGGGGTGGTCCAAGGGGCAATTCCCAATAGGCTTCAGAGTTAAACTAAGGCAACATAAGATGGTGAAAAGAATAGAAGGAAGTAGAGAGAGAGAGAAGAATAGTAGGAAAAAGAGAGAGAGAAGAAGCGGGAAAGAGAGAGAGAGAAGAATAGCAGGACAAGAGAGAGAGAAGAATAGCAGGAAAAGAGTAGAATAAGAGAAAAAGAAGCGCAAGCTAAACCCCTAGCCCTCAGTCTTATACTCTCCTCTGTCCATAGACATATCCACTTGCTGGCCAATGCTATACACTGCATCTGTGTGTTTTCACACACAATCCCACATAACGTACTTTCCACCATTGGATACATGTCAGCCGAACATGTGTAACTACGGATTTTTACTCAAGTAATGTACTTAAGTACAATTTCAAGCTACTTGTACTTTCAAGTATTTCAATTTTAGGGAACTTTATACTTTTACTCCACTACATTTCAAGGGAAATATTGTACTTTTTACCCCACTACATGTATCTGAACACAGATCAGAACTAGTTACTTTGAAGAAAAAGATTTTGCATAGAAAACATAATATATACAAAATAATGTATGAAGATTATATACTTTCACATTTGAAGCCTGTCAACTTTAAGAGGACATAATCAGAGCAGCATATCTGGACCACATACCACTTTAACATAAACTATAGAGGACAATGGATACACAAACATCATATAGAATGTGTACTTTTACTTTACATACTTAAGTACATTCAATAGCAAATACTTTTCTACTTTTACTTAAGTATAATTTGAATGGAGGACTTTTACTTTACTTTACGGGCGACAGTGGCTCGGTAGGTAGAGCAGTCGTCTGGCAATCCGGAGGTTTCCGGTTCTATTCCCGCTCCTCCCGGCCAGCGTGTCGATGTGTCCTTGAGCAAGACCCTTAACCCCTAATTGCTTCCAATGAGCAGGTTGGCACCTTGCATGGTTGCCTCCGCTGTCGGTGTGTGAATGTGTGAGTGAATGGGTCAAATGTGAGGAACAAATTGTAAAGCGCTTTGGATAAAAGCGTTATATAAAAAATCTGCCATTTACCATTACTTTTACCAGAGTACTCATTTATGTGAGTATTTCTAATTTTACTTAAGTAGAGGAACTGTGTATTTCTTCCACTACTACGTGTCTCCCCCACCCCATCTAGCTAAAGGTATACAGATAACAACAATGCACATGTGGCCTGTGCCTTGACAGAGACACTACTGAACAAAGGATAGGCCTGAACAAGCTTACAATATGTCATAATTCACACCATCAATGCCCTGTATCAATAAAGATTGTACTTAATAACATTTAATAAAAACGTGTAACTTAGATCAATGTCCCCAATTTAATAAAGTAATTACAAAGTCAATGAACTGCTCTCAAATCTGAAAATATGTTCCACAACATGCACCTGGTTTATTGTGCCCATAGGGTTATAGACTGATCTGTACACTTCAACACTATGAAATAGCTTCTTTCTTTCTTTTTTTCTCTTTTTTTTTGAATGAATGAGTTTATTTATTTCAAACATAAATTGAAAATAAATAATAATAAAAAACAACTTGATGGATTGTATCTCAGTAGAGATCTGAGAAACGTGATTGTCAGTTGTGTATACAGAGCTCCAGATTCCAGCATTGAAGCATTCAAAGACTGCATGGAGGTGTTATTTGCCTAGACTCAGAAGGTTACATTCATCTGCGGGGATAAATCACTGTACATTCTATATTGCTCACTAGTATACCATATCTGAACTACTGTGTGGAGATTTGGGGTAACACTTATAAAAGTAAAACCATTTGCTATATGCTATACACTACAGTCTATGTGATGTGGTGGGTACGTATGATGGTAATTAAGGAATTATTATACATGACTATTATATGCAAGTAGGCTATGTCTATGCTATTTTACAATATTATACATGAACTGCTTGTTTTTTTTAATCTGTTTTTTTTTTAACAATATGTTTATTGGGTTTTAGTTTGCAAATTACAACATGTATATCAGCAGAGCAGTATTCAGCAAACATTTTCACCCCGTTCTCCCTCCCCTAACCCCACCCCACACAAAATAATAATTAACTTCAAAAACAGGTTCACATAGGAAGGATACAGATTTAAATAATAAAAAATAAAAAAATAAACATAAATAAATAATAATACAACCAAAATGTTTTACACATTAAGTAAAGGGTGTTTCTTGTCGTTTTTACACAATAATAAGAGTTGTCCCACAGTACTCCCCCTAATCCTGTTCTTGTTGAAGCAAGTTCCCAACATTCGTATTATGCTTTAAGAAGTACACAAACGGTCCCCAGGCATTATCAAAAATGTTTTGTTTACGTCTAACAATATACACCATCTTTTCCATTGACATGTTTGAAGCCATTTCTTTAATCCACATACCAATTCTTGGTCCATAAAATTTTTTCCAATTAAGAGCTATTACACGTTTTGCTTGTAATATGCACATATCTATAAATCTAAACTCTTTGCTTTGTAGATGTGGGGTGGTAGGATATAAACCAAGAATAAAAAGCTTGGGATTCAATGGCAACTTCTTTGATAAAATTTGATGGATCAAATCAATAACATCTTGCCAGAAGGTTTTCACTTTCACACATTCCCATATGCAGTGGAACAGTGTCCCCCTTTCCTCACTACACTTAATACAAGTATCTGGAATATTATCATTAAAGTTATGCAATTTAACAGGAGTTATATATGTAGGCCTACGCATCAGCCATTTATATTGTATACGTTTTAGGTTGCTACTGACTGTCTGACTCTGTGCCTCTTTACATGCCACGCTCCATTCTTCTAAAGATATTTCCTCCTCTATGTCTTCGTTCCATTGATTCAGTTTTGATTCAGATGATTCATCTGAACCAGATACAAATAAGTCGTATAGCATTGAAATTAGACCATCGAGGTAGTGTCTAGTGACTGCTACCTCTAAGATGGAAATGTTCGGTATATCCAATGAATGGTTCTGAGATGATATAAAACTCCTTAGCTGAAGATATTTAAAAAAGTGATGTTTCGGAATACCATATTTTGTAGATATTTCCGCAAAGGACATGAATACTTCATCCTCCTCCCTGTATACGTCTTGCACTTTCCTTAACCCCTTTTCAGCCCATACTTTAAATCCACTATCGTTTTGCCCTGACTTAAAATTGTCATTGCCCCAAATAGGACTGAACCTGGATCGGGACGTATTTATATTCAAATATTTGAGTGTGTCAAACCACACATCTATCATGTTTAAAATAATGGGGTTGTCTGTATTTTTCTTCAGATATTTACGGTCTACAGAATACAAATACAGGTGCAAGGGTAAGCTCGGTTTAACAGAGCAGGATTCTGAATGGATCCAAGCAGGGGGATTCTCAGATGAGAAGTAAAACATGATCGTCCGCAATTGTTATTGTTTTCCCGTAACTCCAGCATCATTAACACCACGGTAACTCCCCTACATGTATCTGACCATTCCTTCATATCCTTCTCACTAACTCTCATGCTTAACCGAAAGGTCTTCACCCCAACTCAAACCGTCTCACTCAGACGCAACCTGCCCTCCCTATCCCCCTCCACCCTCTCCTCTGACATACTATCCACTCTACCTTTGAGTGACACCTTCTCTGCTCTCTCCACAGAGATGGCAACCTCCACCCTCCTCTCAGCCCTTGCAACCTCCTTCGACAAGCTCTGTCCCCTCGTTGAGAAACCTGCCCGCCGTTCCCCACCCAGTCCATGGCTGACAGATCCAGTGAGAGAACAAAGACAGGTCCTGAGAGCAGCTGAAAGGAAGTATAGAAAGTCACGCCTCACTGCTGACATCGACACATATCACAACCTCTTGTTAACATTCTCCAAAACCATTACTAATGCCAAAGCTTCTTTCTTTCACCATAGGATCGAGGCCTCTGCCAAGAATCTTCGCAAACTGCATGCTACCATGTCCTCCCTCCTCACTCCCCCCCCACCCCCCCCTCCCTCATCTTTCTCTGCCGAAGACTTTGCGATCTTCTTTGAGGAAAAAGTGGAGAACATCCGCAGCTCCTTCTCCCAACCCCCACCCATTCCAAATGCTGAATCGAGAACCTCATCCTTCACTCTGTCATCTTTCTCTCCCATTACAGAAGCCGAGACCCTGACACTGGTAACGTCGAACCGTCCGACTACATGCCAGCTGGACCGACTACCTTCCCCACTCCTCCAGACCATAGCACCAGACATCCTCCCATTCCTAACTGCAACCATCAACTCCTCACTCAACTCGGGGGTGGTCCCCACCTCCCTAAAACAAGCCAGAGTCACGCCCCTCATAAAAAAACCATCCCTGAACCCTACCGTCATAGGCAACTACCGTCCTGTCTCTCTTCTCTCCTTCCTTTCTAAAACACTTGAACGTGCTGTATCCAACCAACTTACTGCTTATCTCTTACAGAATGACCTCCTAGACCCTAATCAGTCAGGCTTCAGGACTGGTCACTCCACAGAGACAGCCCTCATTGCGGTCACAGAGGCACTTCACTTAGCAAAAGCGAAAGGCCTCTCCTCTGTCCTGATTCTCCTAGATCTATCTGCAGCCTTCGACACAGTCAACCACCAGATCCTCCTCGCGGCCCTCGCAGGAATGGGAGTGGCTGGCTCTGCGCTGACATGGTTGTCATCATACCTCAATGACCGCTCCTACCAAGTGTCATGGAGAGGGACCCTGTCGGCCACCCGCCCCCTGCGGACGGGTGTCCCCCAGGGCTCGGTTTTAGGACCCCTTCTCTTCTCCCTCTACACTAAATCACTGGGTAACATTATCACGTCTCATGGCTTCTCCTACCACTGTTATGCCGACGATACTCAACTCTTCCTCTCCTTCCCTCCCTCAGATATCCACGTCTCTGAGCGGATCTCAGCCTGTCTGTCCGACATCTCCGCCTGGATGACGACCAACCACCTCAAACTGAACCTAAGCAAAACAGAATTGCTCCACCTGCCGGCCAAATCCTCCCCCCTGACCGACCTTTCCATCACAGTCGAGAATGCAGCTGTGACCGCGTCCCCGACCGCCAAGAACCTTGGTGTTGTCCTCGACGACCAGTTGAACTTCTCTGCTCACATCGCAGCGACAACCAGAACCTGCCGATTCCTCCTGAGCAACGTCAGAAGGATACGCCCCTTCCTGACAAAAGAAGCCACCCAACTCCTCGTCCAATCAACAGTCATCTCCCGCCTCGACTACTGCAACGCACTGCTCGCTGGCCTCCCGGCCACTGCCACTAAGCCTCTTCAACTCATTCAGAACGCAGCGGCCCGCCTGATCTCAAACCTACCGAAGTCGGCCCATGTCACCCCACTTCTTAGGGACCTGCACTGGCTCCCCATTGCTGCACGAATCCGCTTCAAGGCCCTCGACCTAGCATACCGTGCGGCAAAGGGAACTGCTCCCGCCTACCTCCGGTCAATGGTCTCTAACTACACACCCTCAAGACCCCTACGCTCTGCATCTTCTGGCCGCCTCAGACCTACTCCTATCCAAGCTCCGGGAGGGTCATCAAAGAGAAGTCGCCTATTCTCAGTCCTTGCCCCACAATGGTGGAATGAACTACCCACCCCAGTTAGGACAGCCGAAACACGTCCAATCTTTCGCCGTCGACTAAAGACGCACTTCTTCAACCATTATCTGAATAAAAAAAAAAAAAAAAAAAAAAAAAAATCTAACCCTAACTAACCATACTGTCATGCACTTGTCCTAATAAACTAACCTACACTGTAGCACTCAACACTTTGATGAACATTGTTACTCAGCTGATAGAGTTGTGCTCTTCCTGATGGCTTGTCGTACAGAACTTGTAAGTCGCTTTGGATAAAAGCGTCAGCTAAATGACTAAATGTAAATGTAAATGTAAATTGTGCTGCCCAGTAATACCATTGGATATTTGGGCATTTCAGGCCTCCTTGGTCATATGGTAGATAAAGTAGAGATAGACGTAATCTGGGGCGTTTATTTTGCCAAATAAAGTTGGTAAACAGTTTCTTGATTCTTGTGAACAAAGACGAGGGAGGAGGTAAAGGGATATTCTGGAATAGGTAGAGAAATTTAGGGAGTATATTCATTTTTAGAATATTAATCCTGCCGATAATTGAGATAGGTAGGGATGACCAACGCTCCATTGAAGAAGTACTAGCTTCCAGAATTGGGTCATAGTTTATCTGAGAAATCGGCGAAGAGGGCTATCCTATGTTCTATATGACATTCTCGAATTCCATGAATATCGCTGTGCGTCCTCACCGCTATAGCAAATGGTTCGATCGCAAGAAAGAAAAGCAAGGGCGATAAAGGGCTCCCTTGTGGGCAACTTCTACTAATGTTAAAGGGTTTAGAGACCTTGCTATTCGTCAGAACTTCTGCCGTAAGCCCTGTACAAAGCAATCTAACCCATTTGACGAATGTGTCTCCAAAGCCAAATCGTGTTAACACCTCAAACAGATAAGGCCACTCGACACAGTCGAAGGCCTTCTCTGCATCCAGTGAGAGAAAGGCAGTGTCTGTCGCCCCCTTGTGGTTATATAAAATATTGAGCACGCGTCGGACGTTATGAAAACCCTGTCTCCCTTGAATAAATCCATTCTGGTCTTCCCCCACCACCCTAGGTAGAAGGACCTCCAGTCTTCTTGCAATAATTTTACTAATAATCTTGGTATCCGAATTTTGAAGGCTGATTGGACGCATATTTTCACATTTTGTATTAGGTTTCCCTGGTTTTGGAAGTAACGTGATTAGGGCTCCCCTCATAGATGTGGGGAGAAGACCATTCTCGAAGGATTCCTGAAACATCTCCAAGAGGGGTGATATTAATTTAGTTTGGAATTTCTTATAAATATCTATGGGGATGCCATCTGGGCCTGCTGCTTTTCCAGCCTGCGTACAGCCGATTGCATCAGCAATTTCAACGCCAGTTATATTTTGATCTAAAGCCCTACTTTCCTCCTTTGAAATTTTGGGAATATCTAGGTTGTCTAAGAATTGTGTTTGCATGTCCAGGTTAGGAGAACATTCAGAGCTGTATAATTTCCCATAGAAGACTCTAAAAGCCTCATTAATCTCTGTTGGGTCCACTATAGTTCTACCATTTGGGGCTTCAATACAATTGATGGATATTTCTGCTTGTTGTTGTTTAATGCGCCAGGCAAGATGTTTTCCAGGCTTTTCCCCCTGATCATAGTAGGACTGTTTGAGTCTTATTAGGTCGGCAGCGGCTTTGTTAGCTGCTAATTCATTGTACTGTGATCTAAGCAGTAGTAGTTTTGAATGAGCATCTGTAGTCGTATGTTTATTATGATACATTTCCGTTTCCATTTTTTTTATATCCTGATCTAATTTCTCCATTTCAAGTCTTGTAGCCTTTTTTTTTAGCTAGTGAAAGAGATTATTTGTCCCCTAATAAAAGCCTTGAAAGCCTCCCACCTCATGCCAGCAGAGGTCTGGGACTTGTTGCATTCAAAATACAGGTCAATCTGTTTGTCCAAAAAGTCTATAAATGTGTGATCCATGAGCCATCCTGGTTGAAAACGCCATCTTGGTGGGTCATTCACTAGGTTAGTATCTTCATAGTTCAAGGATACCGCTGCGTGGTCCGAAATAACTATACTGCTATACTGACATTCACCTACTTTGGAGGCAAGCAGTGCTGAAACTAAAAAGTTGTCTATGCGTGAGTGTGTTTTTTGAGTGCTGGAATAGCAGGAATACTCTACTGCAGGGGTAGGGAACCCTAGGCACGCGTGCCTGCATAGGCACGCAGGGGCATTTTCATAGGCACAGGGGGCAGCATTAAAAAAATATATATATTATTATTTTTTTTATTTTTTTTTTGCTTTGAAATATTATAGTGAAATATTTTGCACTGTTGTCGCATTTATCTTGTTGAAATCCTCCCACAGGTTCTTTTTACTACCACATATTTAATTGAGACCCTTTATTTGTTTATTATTTCAATTTAGCTGGAAATACATTGCTACATCATTCAGTGACATTTGCAGAGCCTTATAACAAAAACATTATTACGGTCACCATTGTGACCAGTGGGATTAATCAACTAATTTTATTATTTATTTTTCTATTTCATTGAACATTGCACATGTTAAAAGCCATTTTTTTTACTCAAAATGTGAGTATTACCAAGTCAACTTGTGTTCTTAAAACAATGATAATAAACATAGTTTTATTAGGTTGAAATAATGTGGTTGTGTACTTATTTTTCTGTTAACTTATTATGGATTGAAAACTGAAAACCCTAATGCACAGTAACTGAACTCAATATGTTTAAGTTCTGGTAACTTATTATTTAAAAATGTTTTACAGTGTAGTCTTGCGATCAATCAAAACTTATTTACACGATATACCTCACATTCACCCTCCATTCACATCCTGGTGTTCTCCATTAGGCCTGTAGGTGGAGCTATGACAGCACACGTACAGTACACACACCGATGGTGTGTGATGTGTCCAAAAATGAATGGGCAAATGTGAGTGAAATGGTCGCACTGTATGCAGCTGTTTGTCTGCATTGCATCCCCCCCCCCCCCCCAACTCAGATTTAGGGTTGATACAACCATCATAATAATATTGTTAATAATAACAATAACAATAATGATGTAATAATGTAAAAATTATCATTAAAAATACCTGATTATGAGAAAAAGAATTTACGATGCATGGAATATTGTTGAGGCACACTATAGTTACAACTATATTTCAAACAGGCACTCCATGTCAAAAAGGTTGCTGACTCCTGCTCTACTGCATTTGGTTTGCCATGCCTCCAAATATCCAACAAATTGAATTCCTTCATAAAATTATGTATTGTCTTTCTCGACTTATTGTGAGTACCTTCTAGACCAGTTGACCTGTCCTTTGAAGGGTCTAACGTACAATTAAAGTCACCAGCTATTATGTATTGTCCAGGAAGAGTTGAGGCTGTCAAAAATAAATTATCATAGAATTTAGGGTCCTCTTCATTGGGACCATAAACACTTATCAGCGTTAACGTTTCAGACAGTAACCTACCCTGGACCATAATATATCTACCTGCAGTGTCCCTTACTACATTATGTACCTGTAATGGGACAGACTTATGAATTAGTATCATAACCCCCCTGGCATGAGTGGTGTAGGGGGCAGATAACACTTGGCCCTGCCACCTTTTTGCTACTTTAGAAACATCTTCGTTCAAAAGATGCGTTTCTTGTAAAAAAACAATGTTTGATTTCAAATATTTTAACCTGCTCATTACCCGTTTCACCTTTGTAATTTTGTTCAAGCCGCTACAATTTCAAAATTTAAATTTCACCTTGCAGTTCTCTGACATTAGTTAATTAATATATATATATATCCCTTATGAAAAGGTACATAGACAGCCACAGAAGAAAAAAGAAGAAAACACAACAGGAAAAAAGACCCACCCCCCACCCCCTACTAACCTAAAGCCCATGCACTCTGTACATCTCCCCTCACCCCACATTTCACTACTGGCCAAATGAGTTTCTCTAACTTGTCTTCCTCCTAAGCTCAAACTAGCTTTCATTTTTTCTAAATACTAATCACAAATAACATACTGTATCTAGTGTAGTCTTGAACTGCGCAATGCTTGCAACGTGTAGGTCTAGTATCCATTAGGTCAGGGGCTTCCTTTAAACACCAAACACTTTTATTACAAATCTGGAACACTTTTAGTACAAACCTGGAACGTGCGCACGCAGGCTGGGAGACGAATAAAATGTAAAAAGTTAAATGTTTGTAGCCTGCCCCAGAATCTGCAATGCGTTGTAGGAAAAGTCTAAACCAGTGCTGATTTTGTCCGTTGAACTAGACTCAGTCCTGTCCGAATAAGAATACAAATAAAAATCAGAGGAAAACTAAACAGTCATAGTCCAATCACGCCTCATTTCGTGGAAATGGCTATTTTTATAACGTCATTTATATATTCATTTATAAGAATACAGTAGGCTTAGTATGACTGTTACTTTCCTTTCGGAGCCGTCCAACACCGAGCCCGTCTCAATAAATCAAATGCTTCGGATAAACTTGTCCACCTCCGCCGGAGTTTGAAAGGTGCGGGCTCTCTCGTTGTGAGTTACCAGCAGCCGGTCTGGAAAGATGATTCGGTGCGTGTGGATCCCCCGGTCTCTCAGTTTCTTCCGCACCTCGTCGTATCCGTGCTGCCTCTTGTGCACACCTGCAGAGAGGTCTATGTGAAGACGAACCGGCTCGTTATTATAAAGGACCTGTCCCTTGGTCCTAGCTGCCCTCAGTACTCTCTCTCTGTCCTTGAAGTTCATGAACTTCATGATTAGGGTCCTTGGGCGTTGAGAGTCGAGTGGCGCGCCGATTCTATGAGCACGCTCCAATACTAAGCCCTCTGGTTCAATATTCAGAGCCTCCGGTAACCATTTCTCCAAAAATGCAGTTGCATCCTGGCCCTCTGCCTTCTCCGGTAGCCCTACCAACCTGACGTTATTTCTTCGACTCCTGCATTCCAAGTCCTCTTGTCGAGAAGGCTTTTAACGGTGTTCTCCAGAGTGCTAACCTTTGGTGTCAGCTTATTAACGTTGTCCTCCGCGTCAGAAATCCGTTGTTCAGTCTGCTCTATGCGGCTTATGCAATCTTGTATCTGTTTCTTTATTTCCGTAATTGTTATTTGCATTTTGTCGAATTTCTTATACAGTCCTGTTTTCATAGTCAGTATGGCTTTCATGATATCTTGGTTGTCTGGACTTAACTTTTCATCATCTGATTCGTCGACGTCCTCGTGTGCGTTAGCCATCTTTTCATCTGACTTGGTGGCGCTGCTAGCCTCCTCCTCCACCTCCGACTGTTCAGCTTTCTTTCTATCCTTCTTTGCTTTTTCTTTAGCGTTTTTTCCAGACATTTTGATTCCGGATATTCTTATACATATACTGCGCGACTTTGAGTGATATTTTGATTAGTTTTGTAGGATTAAATTACATGCTAGCAGCTGAGCCTAAAATGTGCGACCTCCTAATTACTCGTCATGCCCGGAAGTCAAATAACTTCTTTCTATGGCGGCTGGGTGGCGCAGCAGACTAAGCGCTCGTCACCAACGCGAGAGACACTGGTATCGAATCCGGCTGTCAGCGTTGCCTCCGGCTTGGCCGGCCGTCATACTGGCTCAATTGGCAGAGTCAGCGGGAGGGAAGCCGGTGGGGTGGTATTCTGGTCGTTGTAAACAGCGACTCCTACAGGTCGGTCAGGGCGCCTGCACAGCGAGGAAGGGAGATGGTGAGGGTAGTGTGAGCCTCCCACACGTTACACCTCACCAATGAGAGTCTGCGCTGGCAGGTGAAAAGAAGTGGCTGGCTGACTCCGCATGTATCGGAGGGGACATGTGATGGTATTTGTAGATAATGAACTAATCATGAACAAACCATTATATACATTCGTAAATTATTATTAAATCATTTATAACTATGATTTATATATGTTTTATGAATGTCTTAACAAATAATTAGTTAAACATGAAAAGACAAGTCTGGTAATTACTTCATGTGTATTCATAAAAGTCCACAAATAAACAAACTATTAGACATTTGTTAATGATGAAAAGGCTTCACTTTAGATTAGGGCACACAATAGCATCTGTAAATGATTTATAGATGTTTTATGAATGTCTTAACAAATCATTTTGAACATGAAAAATAAATGGAGATGTGATTGGGTGAACCGCTAGACTTGCCTGACCCAAAATACTGCCCCCGGAGGAAATTAATTAAAGGCCCACTTGCATGTTGTATTTTTGTTCAATAAACAATGTGGACTAGGCGGACGGTGACTTTCATGAAGAGGGGGAAAAAATTATCGAAATGTACCCAGTTTTAGCGTTTTTATCAAACATTTTGTCCGCCCAACCACAACCACCACGCACGTGGATATTTTAATCCATGGTTCATAGCGTGCGTGTGTCATCTTAATGATGACGTCACACAAGGTACAGGGCAGCAGGGGGCCTGAGAATCACAGGCAGGTTGTGGCAGGAAGCAAAGAGCCTTCTTGTTACTACTAGCCGAGGATCTAGTATCGGTTTCACCTAACACTATTGCTCCGTGATCATAGCCATTTATCTCTAAAGCTAACCACTATTTGTAAAAGCCACAACCACGTTACCATTTGTAAATACTAATGTAAATCATTGTGTCGTTGTATATATTGTGTATATAACGTTAGCTAAGTTAGCTAGCTTGCTAGTCGGCATTCTCGAAACTTCCAACTCCTGTATACCTTTGTCCTCACAAACAAAGTATTCTGCCAGGGAACTTATGGACACGACAGTAGTAGTAGTTATAAGGTGTTTGAGCTTGTAACGTTAGTTAGCTATCGTGGTAGCCCGTTTCGTGACTGTGATGCACCGAGTGCATCAGTCACGAACAGTGATGCCACAGATTACTTGTAAAAGTAATCCGATTACTGATTATTGATTACTCCTTTAAAAAGTAATCCAAGTTACTTTACTGATTACTTGATTATCAGAGTAACTTAGTTACTTTGAAAGTAACTAGGTTACGAAGTCGTCGTCGTTCCCCCAACCGTTTTTTTTAAACGCTTTATTGAAAGTGCATAAATTGTTTTTAACTTGTTTCTCTGCACATAACGTAAATTGTTAAACTAGTGCTTCAGCTTCTGTACCATCAAGTATGGTAAAGCAACAGTCTATGATGCTCACATCATTAGAGCAGCCAGCCAGTGGTTTTACAAAACCAGTGTATCCATTCACATCTAACAAATGCAGGCTGAACTATTCAATTATATCAACTGTAACTATTAAATTGTTTTTATAAATGTCTCTCTATAAACATACAATCAGTCTCTCTTTAACATGTAAATTAACTGTAAATCTGGCAAATAAGAGCTTTTGCTCTGCCACCATCAAATATACATTAATCAAAAGGGAAAGAAACAATCTCTCTCTTTTGCTGTTTGGCTGGCCTCCGAGTCCTCCTGTACCTGAATGAATGAATGAATGAAAACTTTATTTAACAGATTGCAGAATGGGTACAATATACAGTACGGCTCAATACACACAATTGTTAAGGGGATGCAGACCAGAGAAAGACGTTTGTCTTGTTTACATCAGGGTCCCCCATTTTCAATTCATAGTCGAAGCGTCGGCTAGTGTTGTGATTCCAGATGCTTTCAATGCAATTGGATGTGCTGTTTTTAGCGGTAGACAGTATTTTGTTTCCTCCGCATATGAACGTGAAGTAGTGACTGACGAGCGTTTTGGGATGGAAGTCTGAACAGAAACTCACTTTTAATTTTGCCAAGCGTTTTGGGGTGGAATTCTCCGACGACGGAGCCCTGCTGTCACACGATTGGCGCATATGTCACATGACGTGCTGTGAAGACCCGCCCTACTCTGCCTCTGATTCGCAGACTGTGGATGGGGAATGTGATTGTACCAAAGCAGAGTCACTCACAGACAGAGTGTCCAGTCACGCCGCGGCCCGCGGGACACATTCTTGTGTAACCCTTTCACTGCCACACTACGTCACTCCCAAAAGAAAAACAGCTCAAAATGTATTTTTGACTGTCGAAAACGAAATAAAATACTGCATTCCGCCTGCATTATGAATTTATGATGAGATAGTAACGAAATAGTAATGCACAGCCACTTGGACAAGTAACTGCAATCAGATTACTGGCTTTTAAAGATTAACGCGTTAGATTACTATTTTCGGGGGAAAGTAATCAGATTACAATAACGCGTTACTTAGTAACGCGTTACCGGCATCACTGGTCACGAAAGGGGCTACCATCGTGCTATCAGCCGGCCGTGACGTGTAGCTTGCTAGCCGGCATGATGCGTGCAGTGCTTTGCCCCACTGGTCTGAGAAGAGGACCTGCAAATTTTACTTGTTTCCGAAACTATACATGCCCCAATTTAAAATGGTTCACGACATTAGCCAGAGCCATATAGCCAGCATGGTACTATGACCCGTGACGGGGATAAGGCGACAGCCTAACAGACCAATAGCATACGACATTAAAAACGTTATAACTACCATTGTTTCAACAAAAAATGCAGTAG
>NW_028174862.1:795892-797307 GCF_963971535.1 Notolepis coatsorum | reverse complement strand
TCACGGTATCCACTGAAATATACATTATTCACAGTATCACAGTATCACAGTATCCACATAGGGTGCAGTAAGCCTAAGGTAGTGTAGGTTGTCCTCCTTCCCAGGTCCCAGGTCAATGTCTGGTAGCAGTCGCTGTCTTTGCCCCCTGTTGTGGAGCCTGGAGGCTGCTAGTCGCTGCCCACTGAGCCTGATGGCCGCTGGTATGAAGGACTGTCCGAGGCGGTTAGTTGAGTGTCGGGGGGGAATGAGTCTGTGGCTGAACGAGCTTCTCATCTTGACTAGCTCGTCGTAGAGGGGGTGGTAGGGGTTCTCCATGATGGCAGCCAGCTTCCTTATCATCCCCCTCTCTGCCATCACCTCAAGTCTAGGTAGCTCGACTCCCACCACGGAGCTAGCCTTCCTCACCAGCTTGTTGAGCTTGTTGGTGTCCCTTGAGTTGATGTAGCCTCCCCAGCATGCCACAGCATAGAAGAGGATGCTGGCCACAACAGACTGGTAAAAAGACTGCAGCAGTCTGTTGCACACATTGAAGGACCTGAGTCTCCTCAGGAAGAACAGCCTGCTCTGTCCCTTCCTGTAGAGGGCCTCTGTGTTGTCCGACCAGTCCAGTTTATTGTTCAGGTGTACCCCAAGGAACTTGTATTAGAGAGAGAGAGAGAGAGAGAGAGAGAGAGAGAGAGAGAGAGAGAGGAGAGAGAGAGAGAGAAGAGAGAGAGAGAGAGAGAGAGAGAGAGAGAGAGAGAGAGAGAGAGAGAGAAGGTTTTATGTACTGTAGAGCAATACACTCTGTACCGATCACAATACCACCAACCTGGTTGTGTGGCAATAAAGGAATCTTGAATCTTGGCAATGGTAATCATACAGTACATGTCAACAGTAAAGAACCTGAGGGCAGAGTGATAGACTACAGTCTAGTGGCTGAGAGAGAGAGAGAGAGAGAGGAGAGAGAGAGAGAGAGAGAGAGAGAGAGAGAGAGAGAGAGGAGAGAGAGAGAGATGAGGAGAGGAGAGAGAGAGAGAGAGCGTTAGCTGAGTGGCTAACAGCGGCTAGCGTTAGCTGAGTGGCTAAGAGAGAGAGAGAGAGAAGAGAATGAACTCACTTTGTTTATTGAAACGTGGTCCAGCCGGAGGGCTTAATAAAGTCTATGTCCACTGACTGTCCCCAGAAGTTGTCGTCGATGTATATTCATGCCCTGTTCAGACTCGAGCATCACAACACACAGCATCGAACATCCGGCAAACTACCTGGCGATCTACCATCCACTTCTGCAAAATGCGGCTACGGAAAAGTACTGTCGTCGCCGCGTCAGCCAATCAGAGAGCGTCTCCGCGAAATGCGGCTACGGAAATTAAAAAAACTGCTAAGGCTGCTTGCCTAGACCGCTTCAAATCGCGCCCGGCTTCCAACATAATACA
>NW_028174862.1:708392-790892 GCF_963971535.1 Notolepis coatsorum | reverse complement strand
GGCCTGCATTTACAGTATATAGCGCTTTTATCCAAAGCACTTTACAACTCACGCCTCACATTCACCCATTCACTCACACATGCGCCCACTGACGGCGGAGGCGACCATGCACAGTGCCAACCTGCTCTTCGGGAGCAGTTAGGGCTGGTAAGTGTCTGGCTCAAGGAGCCACTGTCGCCGCACGGTAAGAGGGTCTGGCTCATCTGCAGGACTGAAGGGATCCTTTATCCTCTGATGATGGCTTTGGTGCAGCATTGTTGTTGCATGTTGTTTTTTTCCACCCCTGACATTATTTCTTCCCCCCACCCCCATTCTTCTCTGAAATGACATCTATTTGGTAGAAGGAAGACATGACGACTTCGGAAAATTGCTTTGTGGTTATACTCTATTTTTAGAGTCTATTCATCCGTCTGTCTGTCCCTTCTCCCTTCCCTTTTTTCCTCTTTGTGTCTGTCTGACATTGTACTTTGTGTTTGGTACGAGTTGGTTTGCATTAGACACTGTGTGGCCTTGCTCTATTAACACGGAGGCACGGGAGAAAGCCTTTGCTTCTCATTTACATTGTACATGTAGTCATGTAGCTGATGCTTTTATCCATAGTGACTTACAAGTTCTGTACAATGGGCAGGGTGTAAAAAGTACCCAGAAAAAAAGTGAACGTATGGGTACCGTCTCAAAATCGTATTCAAGTAAAAGTCAGAGTATCTGGCTAAAAACACACTTGAGTAAAAGTCAAAACGTTTCTACTACTAAAAAGTTAAAGTAAAAGCTTTTTTTTATTCCGGGGCAATGCAATGTTCCGTTTGGTCCTCTTCATCACTCGTACTATAGTTTGTGGCTATCTTCTGTGGCCTGTCACTCGGACTGTCTATTCTTCTGATAGCAGGTGTTTAATCAAAGATCCCCACTTTCTAGTCTTGCACAAGGACCAATCAGCATGGGTATGGGCGGGTTCATTTTCCATTGATGGGGATTTGATTGGCTGTTTTTAAATAAAGTGCGGCCGCAATATTAATAACGTTGACGTTAGTTCGGCCAGAGAAACAAATATACTAATTAAAATGGTTGGACCTGCAAGATTTGTACTTTGTAGGTCTGCATTTTAAATGTAAGGAGTAAAAAGTATGTTTTTTTTCTCTGAAATGTAATTGAGTAAAAGTACAAGTATACAAACCTAATAATACTCAAGTAAAGTACAAAGCCCCCAAAACAGTACTTAAGTGTTGTAATGAAGTACAATTACTCAAGTACTTTACACCCCGGAGGTTCGTAGACGAGGCGGGCAACACAGACAGTTCACGGGGAGATCCAGGAGCAGGGTAGTTCGTCGAGCGAGGGTCATACAGGGATACAGGATGAACTCTGGGAGGGGAGCCAGGTAGTGGACTAGAGACAAGGCAGGACATGTGGGGTTAGACACGGCAGGACAGGTACAGGAATAAACAGGCTACAAGCTAAAATCGATGACTGGGTTAGCTGAGAATACAATCTGGCGCCGTCTTGCACTATGGGCTGGGTACTAGTAGTCAGTTGATTGCCGATCGTCAGCAGCTGTGGATGCCTCGGGGACCTGCCTCCACACCAGGTTCCAATTCTGTAATCACTTCCCACATACCCACACCCACATAGTGACAACGGCACTAGGAGACGGGGGACATGACAGGAAGGTTATACAACTCTTTCAGCTGAGTAGCAATGTTCGTCACGCAGTGTTGAACTTGGGTGCTACGGTTTTGAGTGAATAGTAGTAAAGACATATTAGCATAGTAGGTAGTAATATAGGCAAGGATGATTATAGTAACGTGCATGATAGTGAAAGACAGTACAAACGTTTTTTTTCTTTTCCCATCCATCCATTTATCCATCCATCCATCCATCCATCCATCCATCCATCCATCCATCCATCCATCCATCCATCCATCCATCCATCCATCCATCCATCCATCCATCCATCCATCATCCATCCATCCATCCATCCCTCCTCCCTTCCCTCTATTACTATTTGTGTCTGTTCTTAAAGGAACACACCAACATTATGGGAAATGCACTCGGTGTCTTCTCCAGAGTCAAACAAGAAGATACAGTAGATAGAATTTCTCTCGAATTCTCTATGTGCTTTCAGTGGAAAGTTATCCAGCTGCAAGCTAGCCTGGCTTAGCACAAATGGACACGGACCAGCTAGCCTACAGTAGGTGCCAAAAACACCTCTCCCATTTTAAGCTAGGCTAGCGGTTTGTATCCGATTCCATTAATTTGTGATAAGCTAGGCTAGCTTGCAGTCGGATAGCTTTCTACTGATCGCACAGAGAGAAAACGGACTCTGGAGAAGACGCCGACAGTAAGTGCATGTCCCATAATGATGCCGTTTTAAAGGACCAATGTGTAGGATTTAGTGTTGAGACTGCAGCTTGCAACCAACTAATAACCCCTCCCCTCACCCTCCCATTCGAAGCATGTAGTACAACCTAATGGCCATCTCTAGAGCCAGTGTTTGATTTGTCCGTTCTGGGCTACTGTAGAAACAAGGACTCATTCCTAAGGTAACGAAAACACAACGATTCCTATTCACTAATGAAAACATACTTGTGAATATTATATTCCATCTCTGCCAATAGATCCGCCTAAATCATACACACTGATCCGTTAAGGCCTTTTCAGAAGGGATTAGTCTTACAGTGGTAATAGACTGGGTAATGTAATCATTACCAGTGCATGTCGCTGATGTTTGTTCCCTTTCCAAATCTGTCATGTCAGTAATATTTACTGATGACATCCCTGCCATTTACAGTTATCCTCCCTGGTTACCGGTTACCGGTGTGTTGCCATCTACAAATATAAAATATTCTCCCTCCAGATGTATTTTAAACCCTTCCAAAATGTTCTATACTGATTAAACCATTTCTCTAAATGCGTTTTTCCCGCCAAATTGTTCAATAAACGAATGAAATTGGCTTTTCAGCATATTTACACCTTTATCCTCATGAGGAATTAAAGGATCTATGAATATGCAAATTGGCAACAAGCACCCATTGATATGTACCAGGAATTCCATGTCCGCAGTTTATATTCTTTCAAGACATGTCAATACCTACTCAGCTAAAGGTTCCATGTTACCACATATTGTACCATGAAAGGTTCGATTTACAATATTGGTCACATCACACATGCAACTCGGATTTCAGAGAAGTATTCCCTCTCCAGGGGAAGAATGGAGAAAGGCACAAGTTCTGCACAAATATCATGGGTTTAGCCTTTCTACATTTTTCTCCCATCCCCCAATTTAGTTGTTATGCCAATTCCCTTGTGGTCATTGCACTGCCCTACTGTCGGTCTGGGGAGTGTCACAGGTGGGGTGGTGCCACCATATATCAGTGGAGGTTTCTCTATGACAACACGTGAAACACAAATTCAATCATAATTCATAATTATTATTAATTTACATATATATATATATATATTTTATTATTATTATTTTTTTTTTATTAGAAAAGTTTTCCTCTGTGTCAGTGAATTTTTTTTCTTAAAAATTTGCCAAAATTGACAGCTCTGAGCAAGCTTGCACTGCAGTAATGACTGCAGTAATATTCATGCAGAATAACTGCACAGGTTGACCCAGGATTAAATAAATAATAGCCAATCAAAATAGGCTATTAACTTCATCTAAGCACGGTATGTGCAGTTAAACTCTTGCCATTGAATGGGGGATTGAATGATTGACAGCCTTGACAATCCAATAATACACGGAGGATGAATGATTGGCAGCCTTTGAAATCCAATCAGAGTCTGCCTGGTAACATACCTGCGGAACTGCAGCTGGACTGGCGTCAGTGTTCTAGTCAAAGTTGTGTTGCATCATCTCATGTGTGCAATTTGCCTGAAGAAGAACATTAATTTGCCTAATATAATCATTCATATTTTAAGATCTTTATTCACTTGTTCACTTATTGTTGTGCACTGCATCGTTTACTTGGATGATATATATATTTTTTTAATCTCAGTTGAAGACTAGTGTAGTTGTAGTTGACGTGAACGTGCCGTCTTGGACTGTGAAGGCAAGCTAACTTGTAGCTAGCTACTAGCTTAGCAAGCTAGTAGTTTACAGTACAGTTGTAACAACACAGTAGGCTAAATTAAACTTTGCGCCAACATTAGGACCGAAGTATAAACCAGCAATTGAGCAACATGAAGAAGTGGACTTATGCATCTGGATCAGAAAAAAGTAAGTTGTAATGTTTGTAAAACGAAAGCCTGCTTAGCCTGGACGCTAACGTTAGCTAACGTTAGCCAGCCGAATTGTTTAGAGAACAATACTTGTAGTAGACTTGATTAAGGGATTGAAATGTTATTAACTTAGCTATGTCACATATAAACACAATGTAATGTATCACGTTGGCTGCTGGCTGCTAATGCAGCCTGCAGATAATATTTGCATGTGCACTGAGTTAGTGGTGCTGGCTAAATTAATGAATGTTTCCCGCTAGCTTGTGGCTAGGCTAGCGTACTTTGCAATTTGTCACGGTGAGATTCATGTGGGGAACTTTGGTGTGTGTGTGCAGCTCTGATGAATGAGAACTGCTGTCTTGTGCCATTGTGTGGGTTTGTGTCTGAAACGACCGGTGGCTTGTGTGTGTTGCGTGAGATGCAGAAGTAAACATTGCCAGGCATTCTGGTTAATGTAGTCATTGTAGTTCTCCCTCTTTTCACCCACAGTTAAAGGAGACATGACATGCTGGTTTGATGAAATGTATAGTGTAAATGAAATGAATAGTGTATGTATATTCAATAGTAGTATTGATAGTATATTAATATGTATATTGATATTGATATTAATATTAATTAATTGATTGATTGGTGTTGGTATTAATATTAATATATAGTGTATATTAGTATTATGTTTTCATCTGTGTCCACTGACCACTGACACACAGTGGGGGATGTTTTAAAAATATAATTTAATATATAATATAATATAATAATTTGTGCTTCACCTAAACATTTGGTCACCAGCCTCCACTGCCATATATATATATATATATAAGTGTAACGGATGGTATCGTGAAGCGCAGTCAAGAAGGGCTGGTGTGAGTAGCGGTGCTATGGGTTAAACTCACTCTCACATCCTCAAAAGACGCATAGACCCAGTACTTAGAAGTGGATTCACCTCTTGGTATAGTGGTCTGTGATGCCGCCCACGACGCAGGAGACCGCGTTTCAACTCCCACTCGGGGCATGTCCAAACCGATCTGTTACACTGGTGCCGTGACCCGGATGCCTTGGGTGGAGTGGAGTGAGTTTGAGAGGGTGAGTGTAACGGATGGTATCGTGAAGCGCAGTCAAGAAGTGCTGGGGTGAGTAGTGGTGCTATGGGTTAAACTCACTCTCACATCCTCAAAAGACACATAGACCCAGTACTTAGAAGTGGATTCACCTCTTGGTATAGCGGTCTGTGTTGCTGCCTGCAGTGTGGGAGACCGGGGTTCGACTCCCACTCGGGGCATCGAAGTTTGAGGTGATGTTGTCACAACCGTTACATACTGTATACTCTACATCGGCATCAATCAGGCAGCCATGTCCCGCCTTAAAATGGTACAACACTCGGCAGCTAGGTTCCTTACCGGCACCAGAAAGAGAGAGCACATCACACCAGTCCTAGCCTCCCTATACACTGGCTCCCAGTCCCACTTAGAATAGACTTCAAAATCCTCCTCCTCACCTTTAAAGCACTATCGGGTGAAGCACCCCTATACATCACCGAGCTCAACACCCCCTACGCATTACCCAGGTCACTAAGATCCTCCTAACCAGGCTCGGCTGGCCCCCCCCCCCCCCCCCGCACCAGACTCAAAAAGAGAGGCGATCGCTCCTTCAAGGCTGTGGCCCCCAAACTGTGGAACCAGCTTCCCCTGGAGATCCGATCTGCCCCCTCGCTGGAGACATTTAAGGCCCGTCTAAAAACCCACTTTTATTCCCTAGCCTTCAATTAACCCTGATTCTCCCACACCCTAACTCACACACTCCTATGCAATTTTATCCTGCCCACTCCTCCTTGTATCTCTTCTTGTGCTCCTCTGTCCCCTGTGTGCTATATTGTACTTTGTGCTTCCCTAGCCGCTTGTTGGCCTACTGTTGTCCTATTTTCTGAATGTACTGTCCTGTCCTGTTGTGCCTTTTTGTATTTTTTGTATTTGTGTATTTTATATTAGGACCAGTGATGCCGGTAACGCGTTACTAAGTAACGCGTTATTGTAATCTGATTACTTTCCCCCGAAAATAGTAATCTAACGCGTTAATCTTTAAAAGCCAGTAATCTGATTGCAGTTACTTGTCCAAGTGGCTGTGCATTACTATTTCGTTACTATCTCATCATAAATTCATAATGCAGGCGGAATGCAGTATTTTATTTCGTTTTCGACAGTCAAAAATACATTTTGAGCTGTTTTTCTTTTGGGAGTGACGTAGTGTGGCAGTGAAAGGGTTACACAAGAATGTGTCCCGCGGCGTGACTGGACACTCTGTCTGTGAGTGACTCTGCTTTGGTACAATCACATTCCCCATCCACAGTCTGCGAATCAGAGGCAGAGTAGGGCGGGTCTTCACAGCACGTCATGTGACATATGCGCCAATCGTGTGACAGCAGGGCTCTGTCGTCGGATAATTCCACCCCAAAACGCTTGGCAAAATTAAAAGTGAGTTTCTGTTCAGACTTCCATCCCAAAAACGCTCGTCTAAACGGGGCCTCAGTCACTACTTCACGTTCATATGCGGAGGAAACAAAATACTGTCTACCGCTAAAAACAGCACATCCAATTGCATTGAAAGCATCTGGAATCACAACACTAGCCGACGCTTCGACTAGGTACAGGAGGACTCGGAGGCCAGCCAAACAGCAAAAGAGAGAGATTGTTTCTTTCCCTTTTGATTAATGTATATTTGATGGTGGCAGAGCAAAAGCTCTTAATTGCCAGATTTACAGTTAATTTACATGTTAAAGAGAGACTGATTGTATGTTTATAGAGAGACATTTATAAAAACAATTTAATAGTTACAGTTGATATAATTGAATAGTTCAGCCTGCATTTGTTAAATGTGAATGGATACACTGGTTTTGTAAAACCACTGGCTGGCTGCTCTAATGCTGTGAGCATCATAGACTGTTGCTTTACCATACTTGATGGTACAGAAGCTGAAGCACTAGTTTAACAATTTACGTTATGTGCAGAGAAACAAGTTAAAAACAATTTATGCACTTTCAATAAAGCGTTTAAAAAAAACGGTTGGGGGAACGACGACGACTTCGTAACCTAGTTACTTTCAAAGTAACTAAGTTACTCTGATAATCAAGTAATCAGTAAAGTAACTTGGATTACTTTTTAAAGGAGTAATCAGTAATCAGTAATCGGATTACTTTTACAAGTAATCTGTGGCATCACTGATTAGGACATTGATTTTATGCTTTGATTGTACAGCACTTTGGTTGGCTCTTGAGCGTTTAAACGAGCTCTATAAATAAATTACTTGACTTGACTTGATATATATACTGTATATATATAACTAGATGGTGCAAGGCAGAGTCACCAGAGTAGTTCATCGGCGGCCATCTTGTCACAGGCAGCACGCCTCATAACATGAATGTCTATGGTGCATGTACAATACTATTGAAATAACCATAGCTTAGAAAATGTTCAACCGATTTACAAACGGCTTGGTTTATTACAAACGTTATTAACATGGCTATGATTCAGGATGCTTGGACATGTTGAAATTATTTTCATATGAAAGTCCAATATAAGTATGATAACTACATCTCTGACGTTTATAACAAACCAAACCATGTGTCCGGATGGCAGAATTCAGTACTGTATCTACAAAACATTCTGTTTAAACATCTTCCCTTTATTCATTTGCTTAAATTTGTCTGGTCATGTTTAGCATGGTGTTATGCACTGTCGAAGATGCAAAGAAAAATCATAATTTATATTCTCCTTTGTTTCATCACAATTTACTCAAGCCTAGTAACAGACACAATATTTCTGACACTGGGAATACATTCCATGAGATCCATAGATGTCCCTAGATACCAGGAACATGCAAATTGACCTTGTAGAAGTGGAGCAATCTTCCATTTACTTAGGTATGCATTTTAAGGTGGATTTTCAGAAAATAGGGCTAGGGCTTAACAATTTAAGGAGTTTTAGGATATTTTAGTATAATTTCATTTAGGATACAATCCGTGCCGCAGACCTTCTTGGTTTTAAGTGATTTTATTATGTCATGTAGTTATTGTAGTGTAATTGGGGAGTCTATCGGGTTCTGGTAGTCTTTTATGGTTGACTCTAGGCTTTGTAGTTTATCTTGTATGTGTTTTTGGTTTTGCTGTTCATTATTTTGTATTGGGCTAAAGAGATTGGAGAAGTGGTTTACCCATACGTCTCCATTTTGGATGGGTAGCTCCTCATGGTGTTATTTGTTTAATTTGTTCCAGTTTTTCCAGAAGTTGTTTGTTTTTATGGATTCTTCTATATCCTGTAGCTGGTTTCTAACGTGTTGGTACCTTTTTTTCCTGACTGTGTTTTTGTAATGTTTCAGTGTTTCACTGTATTGGAGACGTGTGTTCTGGTTGTCTGGGTCTCTGTGTTTTTGGTTTGATAGGTTCCTTAATTTCTTCCTGAGATTTTTACAATCATTATCATACCATTTGTCGTGCATATTTGAATTTTTCCTCGCTTTCGTATTTGAGGACTTTAGGTTGGATAAGGAGGCTGTAAGGTCAAATATATTATTGAGGTTTTCTACCGCCCTGTTTACACGTTTGCTGTTGTGTTGGACGTTTTTTTCCAGGAATTTGTCTAAATGTGATTGGACCTTTTGTAGCTTGATAGCAGTTTGTAATGCTGCTATACCACTTTCTTTCCATTTGTAGTATTTTTTAATAGTGTGTAGTTTGTTTGGTTTTGATACTTCCTGGTTGGGTGTTGATCTGTTCAGATAGACAGTGGTTTTGCTGTAGTCTGGCAGGGGTGTTAGCGGGCTGACTGTGAACGCCCTGTGAGACACTAGGGTGAGGTCAGTGATAAAGTAATATAGTGTACTATTACCCAGAGATGAGCTGTATGTGTACCTACAGTACCATAAGAGTCCCCTCGGAGCCTTCTCTCTCTCTCTCTCTCTCTCTCTCTCTCTCTCTCTCTCTCTCTCTCTCTCTCTCTCTCTCTCTCTCTCTCTCTCTCTCTCTCTCTCTCTCTCTCTCTCTCTCTCTCTCTCTTTCGTTATCTCTCTCTCACACTCACTCACATACACACACCCTCTCATTATTGACTGTCCCTTCACTTCCCTGTGAAAAACACAAAAAGTGAGCAGGCTAAGTCGCTAAGAAACCTACACATGCAGCCCGACACACAACCAGCAGCGTTCTCCGTGGTTCTGAAACAACAGCTACACCTGCAGAACCAACACACAACCAGCAGCGCTCTCCGTGGTTCTGAAACAACAGCTACACATGCAGCCCGACACACAACCAGCAGCGCTCTCCGTGGTTCTGAAACAACAGCTACACCTGCAGCCCAACACACAACCAGCAGCGCTCTCCATGGTTCTGAAACAACAGCTACACATGCAGCCCGACACACAACCAGCAGCGCTCTCCGTGGTTCTGAAACAACAGCTACACATGCAGCCCGACACACAACCAACAGCGCTCTCCGTGGTTCTGAAACAGCAGCTACACATGCAGCCCAACACAACCAGCAGCGTTCTCCGTGGTTCTGAAACAACAGCTACACATGCAGCCCAACACACAAGCAACAGCATTTTCTGTGGTCCTTTTTTTGTAACAAATAATATTTGTTGTGCAAAAAACAACAACAAAACAGGATTTTTTTTTTGATTGAATTGGTTCTTTTGATGTGTGTGAACCTCCACATGCCGAAGGCCACACACCCGGTCAGTTATACTGACGTACTTAAACGGGTAAAATAGACTGTCCTCTTATCAGACCATATGGGTCTTGTTTTTAATACTTCTAGCTTTGATCATTGCATTTCCCCATCTGGCTGTTATCAGACCCGCTTGATACACTTAACAACTGCAAGAACATTAGAAAGTGTTTTTAGTGCCGCATCCAGACCATCCCATGTTTCATATTCCTGGATTCTTCTGTCAGAGAATTTTTACGATTCCTGTCTGATCACCATGGGAAGAATAGCTCCCCTCGGACTCAAATGAAAAACCATTAGTAGTCTAAATGCGCTCCTTGGTTAAATGAGCACACCTGTAGTATTAAAAGGACATGCTGTCAAGCTGAGCGCAAATGGGAGAGCCCTAAGCAAAATGTTTTTTCATTTACATTTGAAGGAATTAATGTTGGAATTCAATCTAGAAGCGGTTAGACACACACTGCTAGACAGCATTTCCTCTCTCACCTGATCACCAAGTAATTTCATGGTCTTCCTGTCTGAGACAACTAGAAATGTGCGCTCAGTAGAGCACACAACTCAGGCGGTAGCATAGACCAATGACAGAAGATCTCCCCGCATGAAGCAGGGCTTGAGTAAACAGGAATCATTCTTACCATCTAACATTAGCATGCTAATGCTAATGATAATGCTAATGCTAATGCTAATAACTATAATTGGAGAGCGGTCTGTGTGTTTGTCAGTCAGTGTGTTTGTCATATGTATATCAACGACTATGGCATAATTACCAGCAAACCTGTATAGTATTACCCTCTGGTTTTCAAAATGTGTATTGTAACTTCATACTGAATACGTATTTCAATGGACAATGATGGAAATTAATTTAAATAATGTACTTTTGACAGATAGGGAAAACATTCCAGAATTCAGTTCCTTGGGCTGTTGTCAGTCTATGTGCAACGTTTCACCCAAATCAGCCCTGTAGTTTGATTTGCCATGGAAATAATCACATCATTCCTTCTGATTGTGACTTAAACATAGTTCAGAGACCTCAACTGCTCCCAATGAGCCGGTTGGCACATTGCATGGTTGCCTCCGCTGTCGGTGTGTGAATATACCCTCCATTGAGAACTTTATTCGGACTCTCCTTCTATCACACATGTTTCTTTCCTTGGTCAAACAAGAGGGCAGAGCTTGGGATAAGTAAATTAAGGAGCCACACATACAGTGTTCATTGAGGAGGCATTTGTAAAGTTCAATGCCAACTTTAACACTCCCGGATTCCATTGCACCAACTCTGTGTTGTGCGAGTGCTACATTTGGTGTAGGCTACACAAATTCCACCATCTAAAACTACGACAGACGTACGTAATCTTAAAGAAAAAACACTTTGCATCTATGACACTATGTGTCCTTTGTGTCAAAAGTAACATGTAGGCTTCTTCACAAAGAGGTCTGACATTGTAACGTGTCTGGCTGTGTGACGTTAACTTGTTAGCATTAAAGTATTACACCAGGATAGCTTAGCTTAGCAAAGAGCTACTCATACGTTGTCACTGTTGGGATTTAGTATAGTGGCTATTTACAAACTATTTCGTATTTCGTATTTGCCACTTCCACTCCGGGGATAGCTTTAGTCTACGCGCACATAATAAAGATTCTGATCCATCCGTTTGGCTGTCACAATGAATCAATCATTTATTTCCAAGCTGCAAAACAAACAAAACTCGTATATCTAATGAATGCGGTTCATGCGTGTGTTGCGTGCAGTGCGGTACAAAAACTGTTTGCTTTCCCGGTCCACGTCTCCCACGCAGGCCACCACCCCTTATCAAGGTAAACCGTACAGGTGAATAGCTCGGGTAGGTCTCTTTAAAGGGAAAGTACACATACTTTCAAATCATAAGAATAGTTACAATAACATAATCAGTGTAAATAATATCATGACTTGTCAATCAAATAATCAGTTTTCGTTTTCATATTTCGTAATCCATAATTCAAATAATTGCATGATACAAACTCAAAGATTAAATAACTCAAGAATGGCTCCTACACGCACACATCCATTTTGTTATCAAACACATACTGTTAGGCTTATGGCTATACGATGTCTGGTCATACGATGTCTGGCCATACGATGTCTGGTCATACGATGCCTGGTCATACGATGCCTGGTGATACAATGTCTGGTCATACGATGTCTGGTCATACGATGCCTGGTCATACGATGCCTGGTCATACAATGTCTGGTCATACGATGTCTGGTCATAGGATGTCTGGTCATACGATGTGTGGTCCATACGATGCCTCGTCATACGATGCCTGCCTGGTCATACGATGCCTGGTCATACGATGCCTGCCTGGTCATACGATGTCTGGTCATACAATGCCTGGTCATACGATGCCTGCCTGGTCATACGATGCCTGGTCATACGATGCCTGGTCATACGATGCCTGGTCATACGATGCCTGGTCATACGATGCCTGGTCATACGATGCCTTGGCATACGCTCTATATTATTTCAATATACATGTAGATCGACATATAGATTTACAGACACAAGCCAAATAGTTTCAAGAGGGGACACGTTAACCATAGATATATATCACTAGATGACTCACCCGCGCTGCTGGCCAACGGAGACTGACGTTGCCACATGGTGGCCATCTTGCATGGGTGGAGCACGGCCACTCATAACATGAATGTCTAGGGTGCATGTACTATTGAAATAACTATAGCTTGCAAAATGTTCAACCCTTTGGTTTGTTAAAAACGTCAGAGATGTAGTTATCATACTGCATACTTATAATGGAAAAGTGAATATAAAAAAGAAAATCTATTAAAAATATTTTTCCAAGCAAGAATCATAGCCACGTTAATAACGTTTGTGCAGATCATCACCTTAAAGCAGTAGTCAACTCAAGCAAGATGGCCGCCGGTGAACTGGGTGGGAGACTCCGCCTTGAGCCATCTAGTGTTTATATATATCTATGAAGTTAACGCTGTGCCGGACGACAGGTGAACCTAGGGTGGCCAAACGTCCCGATTTGTGCGGGACAGTCCCGCATTTCAGCCCTCTGTCCCGCATGCGCAAGAGAAGAACATTGTCCCGCATTTCAATAAGTGTCCCGCAATTCAATAAACAATTATTATTATTATTATTATTATTATTATTATTATTATTAGTATTATTATTATTATTATTATTATTATTATTATTATTATTATTATTATTATTATTATTATTATTGTTGTTGTTGTTGTTGTTGTTGTTGTTGTTGTTGTTGTTGTTGTTGTTGTTGTTGTTGTTGTTGTTGTTGTTGTTGTTGTTGTTGTTGTTGTTGTTATTATTATTATTATTATTATTATTATTATTATTATTATTATTATTATTATTATTATTATTATTATTATTATTATTATTATTATTATTATTATTAATATTAATAATTATAGTTTTTGTCGCAAGTACTACAATTCGTAACATTATGTAACATAGCCTATAGTCTAACCAGCACAACCTGAGCTGTTTATCGCTCAAGTTGCTGCAATAAACAGCTTATGCGCCAGGTACTGTCTATATATGCAAGCTGTTATTGGCTATTGGTTATGGGTTATTGGGGGATGACGTGACTGTATGCAAGGTCTACCGGTCTACCCCATACCTCTGGCACTGACAAGTCCAAAAGCTTGTCTGTTATTGGCACAACCAATTTAAAATTAGAAACGGTAAAGGATCATGAAATATCAAACGACCACATACATACTCTAGCTACCAAGCGGGCGAAGACTGGTCTGTTAGAGGAGAGTGTTGCAATCAGATCCCTGGTCTCAATGAAATCAGCTCAGATGGACAAGTTGAAGCTGCTGTTCACACAATCGGGAAGAAAGGAAGACCCTTCATTCACCGACTATTTGTGGATGTGCGAGTAAGTATTAGACAAACTAACATGTATTATGTAACGTGTATTATTAAACTAATATTACAGTGTTTGTTAGCTAGCCACATTCATTTAACATTAAGAAGCATAAGGGCTCCACAGCCCTGTCGCAAATATTCAGCACCATGGACAGCTGCCCCAGATCTCTCTCTCTCTCTCTCTCTCTCTCTCTCTCTCTCTCTCTCTCTCTCTCTCTCTCTCTCTCTCTCTCTCTCTCTCTATCTCTCTCTCTCTCTCTCTATCTCTCTCTCTCTCTCTCTTTCTCTCTTTCTCTCTCTCTCTCTCTCTCTCTCTCTCTCTCTCTCTTCTCTCTCTCCTCTCTCTCTCTCTCTCTCTCTCTCTCTCTCTCTCTCTCTCTCTCTCTCTCTCTCTCTCTCTCTCTCTCTCTCTCTCTCTCTCTCTCTCTCATCTCTCTCTCTCTCTCTCTCACACACACACTGAATAGAGGACTAGACATCAAAGCAAATATTGGTAACACTTTATATCACAGTGCTCTACAATTTAATTAATTAAGTTAATTAACACTACTGACATTTTTGATTAGATGTTATTTTAGATGTTTCTGTTCAAATAAAATCATATGTCCAAACAAATGCTTGCAGTTACATTGTCCAATGACCTATATTTATTACTTTTTGGGTGGGGGCACGAGTGCTGGGATTTTTGGCTTGTGAAAATGCTGAGTGGCTAGTGACTTTGGAAAACCAGCCACAGTGGCTAGTGAGCCAAAAAGTTAATGTCAAGCCCTGAATACATGTATGCACTTCAGTATCACATTACAAGAGAGATCACAGGGTTCATGTATCTTAACTCTATATAGCCATATAACTCTAGGAGCCTGTAGGTAATTTAACAGCATGTTTGATTGTGGTATTCTTCTATACAGTGATTATGAGTATAATAAGCAATTAATACACAAAACTATTGTGTTTTTAATACATTAAATGCTTATATTTTGATCAAAATGAATACATTATATAAACATGATTATTGTATACATATTCATTACTGTCCCGCAATTTCAACAAATGTCCCACAAAATCGACATGCTGTCCTGCATTTGGATCATATGGATTTGGTCACCCTAGGTCAGGGGTGGCCAACCAGTCAGAGACTAAGAGCCACAAAAATTACTGTGGTACCACAAAGAGCCACACCATATACCAGCGTTTCTCAACCTATTTTTTCAGTCACGGCACCCTTCATGTGTTTATAGGTCTCACCCTCTGGCCTCTGAAGTTCCTAATGTCTTTTTTATTTGGGCCTCACAGGGTTAAAAGTACCCTGTGAGACCCACGGTTGCAAAATTACAAAATCACTTTTAGCCATTTAAAAAAATTATTTTATTTAAACATTTTTAAGCACATGTATAGTCAATTGGTCCTGTTGTTCAGCCTCACAATGCTATTTGATAGTAAATGTGTTTATATGTCCCACCCTCTGGCCTCTGAAGTTGCTAATGTCTTTTTAATTTGGGCTCACAGGGTTGACCTCTTAAGCCCAAGATATACAGTAAAAGCGTATATTTTCAGCATTATGTTTGTTTACCAATTATTTTAACTGTTATTAGTGATATATAAGATTATAGAAATCTCAGGGCATTGAGTCGGAACCGGCGCATATTGACAGGAGGAAGTGGCACAGCCAAAAGTGAGTGTAGTCTTTTGAAGGAAGAGACTCTGTTATGGTTTGACACCGACCCCAAACGCAACGACACAAGAGAGTAGGATTCAGAGTTGCCAAATACGAGGGCTTGTTTATTTGGTACTAGGAATAAGAGAAACAGGGAAAGCAAGTCAAACAAGACAGGTACAATGATCAAGGGGCAAAGTTCTGCTGCTCTGCAGCTTCTCCCGTGAGGGTTGTCTTGGGAAGCAGGTGTTGACTTCTGAACCGCTCTGCAGAATCCCTCTCGGCGGGTTCTCAGATGTTGTGGCGAGACCGAGAGAGGGAGAGAGGGAACGAGTCAGTGACAGAGCAGTCTTAAACGAGCAGGAGAACAGGGTGTACAATTCTTCGTGTTAACAACACAGTGAGCACAGTTCCAAACACAGCCCAAGTGAATCTCTTCGTGTTAACAACACAGAGAGCACAATTCCAAAAACAGCCCAAGTGAAACTCTTCGTGTTAACAACACAGTGAGCAAACTCCAAACACAGTCCCAGTGAATATCTTCATGTAAACACACAGTGAATATCTTCATGTAAACACACAGTGAATATCTTCATGTAAACACACAGTCCAATTGTGAAATAATATCTTCGGTGTGAGCAAACACACAGTGGATATCTTCATGTAAACACACAGTCCAATTGTGGAATAATATCTTCGGTGTGAGCTAGCACACAGAGGGAGATGGTAGATCCCAAAATATCATTCCATAAAGGAACAAGCAAAAATAGATAAATGGCTGGGTGAGTGACTGTCTGACAAAAAGGTGGTAGTCTTCAGTGTAAGTTTACACACGAAAAACGGAATAGGTCAAGAACAGTCAAATAGATAACTCACCCAGACGAGATGCGTAATTGGAACTGGAACAACAGTGGAGGCGAGCGCGCGCCACGGGAGCAGGTATCCAAGCGAAGGCTTCTAGGAATTCCTGGAGAACAGCACAGAGAAAAAAGCAGCAGCAACAGCAACGGGGAAAAATATCCAGAGACAAATCAAGGCGACAAAACAAGACGATCCAACAACTTAGGGTGGGGAAAAACGGGGTATAAATAATGAGGGATCGATTGATTGAAAAGCGTGGGGAAGTGAGAGAACCAATCAGCGACGTCTCTGATGACGTCAACGGGGAGGAAGCAGTGACAGCTGGGGAATGTGATTGAAAAGCGTGGGGAAGTGAGAGAACCAATCAGCGACGTCTCTGATGACGTCAACGGGGAGAAACGTGTGAACGAGGGGATAGAACCAATTGACAGAAAAATGAATGAAAACAAAGCGAGGGTGGTTAAAGGAACAGAACGAGTGAGAGCGCAAGGACAGAAACCTCACAGTACCCCCCCCTCCACGGGAGCCACCCGGCGACCAGGCCGACCCGGCTCGTTAGGATGGGCCCGATGGAAGTCGGTGATCAAGCCGGGATCCACGATGAGCTGCCGGGAGACCCAGCTACGCTCCTCAGGGCCGTAACCCTCCCAGTCCACCAGGTATTGGAACCCCCGGCCCCGCCGACGAACGCCCATCAACCGGCGGACCTGCCACTGGGGGTGACCATCCACTAGCACAGGAGGCGGCGGATCAGGAGCTGGAGGCATAAGGGGACAGAGGGAGACGGGCTTAACCCGGGAGACATGGAACACGGGGTGGATGTGCATGGATGCAGGAAGCTTCAGGCGCAGGGCCGCCGGACTGAGTACTTTCAGGACCTCGAAAGGCCCGATGAAGCGGGGTTGAGCTTCTTGGCCGAGGACCGTAGCGGGAGGTCCTTCGCGGAGAGCCACACCCTCTGCCCAGGGCGGTAAGTCGGCGCGGGAACCCGGCGCCGGTCGGCACCACGACAGGCGCGCTCAGATGTCCGGAGCAGCGCGGTCCTGGTGATCTCCCAAACTCGACGGCAGCGGTCGAGGTGGACCTGCACGGAGGGAACTGCCACTTCCGTCTCCTGTGCGGGAAAAAGAGGGGGCTGGTAGCCCAGGGAGGCCTCAAAAGGGGAGAGGCCGGTGGCGGAACTGACCATTGAGTTGATGGAGTACTCAACCCAGGGAAGGAAACGGCTCCAGGATGCCGGCCTCTCGGCTGCCACACACCGAAGAGCAGACTCCACGCTCTGGTTCATCCTCTCCGTCTGCCCGTTTGTCTGGGGATGATAGCCAGAGGAGAGACTGACCGTTGCCCCCAATCCTTTGCAGAAAGCCCGCCATACCTGGGAGGTGAACTGGGGCCCCCGGTCAGAGACGATGTCCTGGGGAAAGCCGTGAAGGCGGAACACGTGGTGCGTCAGGAGGTCCGCCGTCTCGGCTGCTGAGGGAAGCTTGGAGAGGGCCACGAGGTGGACCCCCTTGCTGAATCGATCCACCACGGTCAGAAGGCAGGTGTTCCCCTGGGAGGAGGGTAGACCAGTGACGAAGTCGAGCGCCACATGTGACCACGGACGGCTTGGAACGGGAAGAGGCTGCAAGAGCCCGGAGGGTGCCTGGTGAGAGGCCTTGCTGCGGGCACAGACCGCGCAGGCCAATACGAACTCCTTGACGTCGTTCCGCATGGTGGGCCACCAGAAACGACGAGCCAGGAAGGAGAACGTGCGATGGACGCCTGGGTGGCAGGCGAACCGGCTGGTATGGCCCCACAGCAGTACCTGGGACCGGACAGAGTCGGGGACGAAGAGACGGCTCCTAGGGACGTTGCTTGGAGCACGTTGGAAGCGAAGGGCACGCCTCACCACACCCTCGATGCCCAAGGTGATGGCTCCAACCACTCGGGCCTCCGGGATGATGGGAGATGGGACCTCAGAGGGTGGAGCCCCCTTGGAGTGCATCCGGGACAGAGAGTCGGCCTTCGTGTTGCGGGAACCGGGGCGGAAGGTCAGCGAGAAGTCGAACCGACTGAGGAAACTGGCCCATCTCGCCTGCCGACCGTTGAGGCGCCTGGAAGCGCGGATGAACGTTAGGTTCTTGTGGTCCGTCCAGATGGTAAAAGGCTCCTCGGCACCCTCTAGCCAATGACGCCACTCCTCCAGCGCAGCCACGACCGCCAGTAGCTCCCGATTGCCGGTGTCGTAGTTCCTCTCGGCGGGGAGGAAGCGACGCGAGTAGAAGGCGCAAGGATGTACCTTCTGGTCGGAAGGAGAACGTTGGGATAGGACAGCGCCCAGACCAGAATCCGAGGCGTCCACCTCCACGATGAACTGTCTCTTGGGGTCAGGGTGGAGCAGGATAGGGGCGGAAGTGAACCTTCTCTTGAGGGAGCGGAACGCAGCGCATGCCGCTGGGGACCAGTCGAACGGCAGAGCGGGAGAGGTCAGCTTGGTAAGAGGCTCCGCCACTTGACTGTAGTTCCGGATGAACCTTCGGTAGAAGTTGGCGAACCCGAGGAAACTCTGTAACTCCTTCCGAGTGGTGGGTTCCGGCCAATCCTCCACAGCCTGGATCTTGCGAGGATCCGCTCGGGTCAAGCCCTTCTCAACGATGAAGCCCAGGTACTCGACGGAGTTGGAGTGGAAACGGCACTTCTCCGCTTTGACGAAGAGCCGATTGTGGAGGAGGCGCTCCAGCACCCGGCGAACATGCAGGATGTGTTCCTCGAGGGTCCTGGAAAAGATAAGAATGTCGTCCAGGTACACCACCACGAACACCTCCAGCATGTCACGGAGGACATCGTTCATGAGTGCCTGGAATACCGCCGGGGCGTTGGTGAGGCCGAACGGCATCACAAGGTACTCATAGTGGCCCCTGGGGGTCTTGAAGGCGGTCTTCCATTCATCGCCCTCACGGATACGGACAAGATGGTAGGCACTTCGGAGATCCAGCTTGGTGAAGAACGAGGCCTGGGTCAGTGGCTCGAAGGTGGAGCTCATGAGAGGTAGGGGGTATTTGTTCTTGATGGTGATCTCGTTGAGCTGACGATAGTCGATGCAGGGCCGCAGGTCCCCATCCTTCTTACCAACAAAGAAGAACCCGGCTGCCACCGGGGAGGAGGAAGGCCGAATGAGTCCTGCTTCCAATGACTCAGAGATGTAGAGATCCATCGCCTTCTTCTCCGGGACAGTCAGACTGTAGAGGCGGCTGCCGGGAAGGGGAGCCCCTTAGCGGAGGTCGATGGCGCAGTCATAGGGGCGGTGAGGTGGAAGGGCCTGAGCCCTGGTCTTCCTGAATACCTCCATGAGGTCGTGGTACTCGGGAGGAATGGACGAGGGGTCCGGGGGCAACTCACCAGCCGGTCTCCGGGGCGGGGGACAGGACGCCGCCTGCAGACAGCGGGCGTGACAGGAGGAGCTCCAGCCCCTGATGGTACCGGAGGACCAGGCGATGTGGGGCTCGTGCAGCGCGAGCCAGGGCCTACCCAGGACCACCGGGACAAGGGGGGATTGGGTAATGAGGAACTGGATTCTCTCGACGTGGTTCCCAGCGATGGTCAGCACGACTGGGCCGGTGCGTTGAGAGATGTCGGCCAGGCGGTGTTGGTCCAACGAAATGATCTCCAAGGGCCTCACAAGGGCCTCAAGAGGTATGTTGGCTTGGGTGGCAAACTCGAAGTCGAGGAAGTTCTCGTCTGCCCCAGAGTCGATGAGGGCCTCCACCGTGGCACGTTGGTCCCCCCAGGCCAGGGTGACGCTCATCAGATGGTCAGGTGGTGCGCGGCGCTGGGACTGGGAAAAACGGCTCACCAGGATCTCCCGGGGTCTTGGTGAGCCCGATCTTTTGGCCGGATAGGGCAGTCGGCGAGAAAGTGTCCCGTACCACCGCAGTAGAGGCAGAGATCGGACCTGAGCCTTGCCTGACGCACCACCTGGCTCAGACGAGAGCGTCCCAGTGGCATGGGTTCCTCCTTGCGCACCGGACGGGGAAGCCTGTTACCATCAGTAGTGTTGGGGACGGGGCGTCCAGGAGTCCGGGGTGCTTCAGGAGGTGACAGTCGGGTCCTCTCGTGCCTTCTCTCAAGGAGGCGTCCGTCAATACGGATGACAAGGCTAAACAGCTCCTCGAGGGAGTCGGGCACCTCCCTGGTAGCGAGCTGGTCCCGAACTGCGTCACTGAGCCCCCTAATGAAGGTTAAGCGAAGAGCAGGCTCGTTCCATCCGCTCTCCACCGCCGCCAATCGGAACTCCATGACATAGTCCGTCACCCTGCTGCTCCCTTGTCGGAAGGTCCCCAACCGGGCTCCAGGGTCCAGACCTCGGGCTGGATGGTGGAACACTCTGCGGAGCTCCGCCACGAAGTCTGGGTAGGAGAACAAAAAATCTGCCTCCATTGCCCAGGAGGAAGTGACCCACTGGGCAGCATGGCCTGAAAGTAGGTTGGTTATATAAGCCACTCGGGACCCATGAGCAGAAAAACGGCTTGGTTGATGACGGAAAACCAACTCACATTGCATGATGAATGTGGCACACTCCTCGGGATTACCGTCGAACAGCCGTGGGACGGAGAGATGGGGTTCCCGAGGTGCGAGATCTGCTGGGGCTGCGGGGAATGTTCCTGAAGGGTGTGAGAGATGAACAGTATTAAGGGCGTCGCCCAGCGAGTTAAGCTGGGCGAGAATCTCGGACTGTTGTCTCGCCATAGCGGCCATAGAACCCTGCATGGGCAGGACCTGGTCCCTGAGGTCCTGCACCGCAGCCGCAGCCCGCTCAAATTGGAGACCGTGATCCCTGGTCAACTCGACTTGAATAGCAAGTGCGGTTCTGACCCTCTCTGTGTCGGCTGGGGTCGTCATATTGTTGGTTGGATCGTAATGTTATGGTTTGACACCGACCCCAAACGCAACGACACAAGAGAGTAGGATTCAGAGTTGCCAAATACGAGGGCTTGTTTATTTGGTACTAGGAATAAGAGAAACAGGGAAAGCAAGTCAAACAAGACAGGTACAATGATCAAGGGGCAAAGTTCTGCTGCTCTGCAGCTTCTCCCGTGAGGGTTGTCTTGGGAAGCAGGTGTTGACTTCTGAACCGCTCTGCAGAATCCTCTCGGCGGGTTCTCAGATGTTGTGGCGAGACCGAGAGAGGGAGAGAGGGAACGAGTCAGTGACAGAGCAGTCTTAAACGAGCAGGAGAACAGGGTGTACAATTCTTCGTGTTAACAACACAGTGAGCACAGTTCCAAACACAGCCCAAGTGAATCTCTTCGTGTTAACAACACAGAGAGCACAATTCCAAAAACAGCCCAAGTGAAACTCTTCGTGTTAACAACACAGTGAGCAAACTCCAAACACAGTCCCAGTGAATATCTTCATGTAAACACACAGTGAATATCTTCATGTAAACACACAGTGAATATCTTCATGTAAACACACAGTCCAATTGTGAAATAATATCTTCGGTGTGAGCAAACACACAGTGGATATCTTCATGTAAACACACAGTCCAATTGTGGAATAATATCTTCGGTGTGAGCTAGCACACAGAGGGAGATGGTAGATCCCAAAATATCATTCCATAAAGGAACAAGCAAAAATAGATAAATGGCTGGGTGAGTGACTGTCTGACAAAAAGGTGGTAGTCTTCAGTGTAAGTTTACACACGAAAAACGGAATAGGTCAAGAACAGTCAAATAGATAACTCACCCAGACGAGATGCGTAATTGGAACTGGAACAACAGTGGAGGCGAGCGCGCGCCACGGGAGCAGGTATCCAAGCGAAGGCTTCTAGGAATTCCTGGAGAACAGCACAGAGAAAAAAGCAGCAGCAACAGCAACGGGGAAAAATATCCAGAGACAAATCAAGGCGACAAAACAAGACGATCCAACAACTTAGGGTGGGGAAAAACGGGGTATAAATAATGAGGGATCGATTGATTGAAAAGCGTGGGGAAGTGAGAGAACCAATCAGCGACGTCTCTGATGACGTCAACGGGGAGGAAGCAGTGACAGCTGGGGAATGTGATTGAAAAGCGTGGGGAAGTGAGAGAACCAATCAGCGACGTCTCTGATGACGTCAACGGGGAGAAACGTGTGAACGAGGGGATAGAACCAATTGACAGAAAAATGAATGAAAACAAAGCGAGGGTGGTTAAAGGAACAGAACGAGTGAGAGCGCAAGGACAGAAACCTCACAGACTCAGGGCTTTCGAATTTTGAAAAACTACCCTACCCAGCTCACACCAGCCCCTGTCAATCATCTGACTTCTGGATTGACTTTTTTATTTCTCTTATTTTTTGGGATATCTCCGATAAACCTGAACGTTATTGCCATAAAACCGAACGCAGTTAGTTTCTCTACCTTTCTGTGAACGTCTTGCAAAAAACGGTGTTGCAATACGATGAAAAATGGTGGAGAAATTTACATTATAAAAAAGATGGCAGAATTCAGTACTGTATCTACAAAACCTTCTGTTTAATCATCTTCCCTTTATTAATTTGCTTAGATTTTTCAGGTCTGGTAAATTTTAGCATGGTGTTATTCACAGTCAAAATAGAATTGATATTCTCCTTTGGTTCATTACAATTTACTCAAGCCTAGTAACAGACACACTATTTCTGACACTGATCCATATATGTCCCTAGATTCAGATACCAAGAACATGCAAATGGACCATTTAAAAAAAAATTAAATGTTTATTCCACGCCCTTATGGAATGAGTGACACATTTTTTTTTTTTTTTTTTTTGGATGGAAGAGCCGCACATTGACGGGCAAAGAGCCGCATGCGGCTTGCGAGCTTGCGGGTTGGCCACCCCTGCCCTAGGTGGACCGGAAGTGAAGTGAGTCACTGGAGTTAAGTTAACTCAAGTTAAACCTGTTGTAAAAACAAGGAGCGCCACTTAGTGACCAAAACATGGCACTGCAACTAAATAAGAACACAAAAATATAGCGGGCACATTTGTGACAACAAGTATGTCCAGTTAGGTGGCCTAGCCGCTACAAACCCTGCAACTTTGGAGACAGTTTATAGAGGTCTACATAGCCTGTGTAAAGCCTTGACATTACACCAGTCCCAGGGTTAAATGTATTTCACACATTGTCCTGAAAACTAATCACATTTCAATAGGGCTCAGTGCCAGTTCATCTATATCTATCCATCCACCCGGCCATCTGCCTACATGTCTGTCACTCGTTTAGCGCGACCATACGACTTGTGAGGAAGAGAGAGAGAGAGAGAGAGAGAGAGAGAGAGAGAGAGAGAGAGAGAGAGAGACGAGAGAGAGAGAGAGAGAGAGAGAGAGAGAGAGAGAGAGAGAGAGAGAGCGGCCCAGGGTGAAGCCAGCTGCCACCAAGGCAAAGGCTGCATGATGGGACTGCAAATGCAGACACACACACACACACACAGACACACAAACACTCACACACACACAAACACACACACACACTCACACACACACAGATGCACACAGATACATACACACACACATACATACACACACACACACACACACACACACACACACACATACACACATACACACACAGAGGCATACAGATACACACACATACTGTACACAAAGACATACAAACACACACACAGAGACATACACACACATACATACACACACACACAAACACACACATAGACATACAGACACACAAACACAAAAAGACACACACACATGCACAGACACCCATGCACACACATACACAGACACACACACACACAGACATTTTGTACAGACACAAACACACACATACATACTGTACACACACAGACACAGACACACACAAGATAAATCCATTCACGCAATAAAGCTGTGAATGTTGCTCGCCCTCAGTAAATGCTTGGGTCACCATACAGGATTTGTTTTCTGCTCACGTTGGACTCTAATATGCTCGTCATACGATTCATCATAATATTTCAGGATATAGCGCCTTATAACTATTCTTCCCGTGAACTTTGTTCGCTTTGTCATCCGTAATGTCCAGAAACCTTTACTGAAGGCCTTCCTCATGCCTGGCATTTAACATGCCTCTTAAGGTTGCGTATGTTGAGACTTGGGACCTGACATTTCATCTACAGAAAACATGACCTTCCCACGTGCGCACACGTGTATATGTCTGTGTGTGTGTTTGTGTGTGTGTATTCGTTTTTGCACTGCGTTTTATAACTGGAGATCCATTTCTCACTCACCATTGTATTGCATATGAAAACGTGGGACGGCCTTCTGTGAGAGAAGGAACTTGCATTGCATTTTATTCATCATAAAGCTCTGCTTCCCTGGAAACGTTCCTACTACTGTATCTCTAGCTCTTTTTAAGTCTAAGAAACTTGATGTTCTATTGTAAACAGATTGCTCATGAAAAAAAGATCTGTATAAACAATATGAATAAATAATGCGCATGTGTGTGTGTGTGTGTGTGTGTGTGTGTGTGTGTGTGTGTGTGTGTGTGTGTGTGTGTGTGTGTGTGTGTGTGTGTGTGTGTGTGTGTGTGTGTGTGTGCGTGCGTGTGTGTGTGTGTGTGTGTGTGTGTGTGTGTGTGTGTGTGTGTGTGTGTGTGTGTGTGTGTGTGTGTGTGTGTGTGTGTGTGTGTGTGTGTGTGCGTGCGTGCATATGTATGTACCAGCATGTATGTGGAAGTGGAAGAATCCATTTGTCTCTTCCTAGACAGGGAGGTAGAGCAGTCATCTGGTAATCTGGAGGTTCCCGGTTGGATTCCCACTCCTGCCGGGCAGCGTGTCGAAGTGTCCATGAGCAAGATACTTAACCCCCTAACTGCTCCCGATGAGCAGGTTGGCTCCGCCGTCGGTGTGTGAATGTGTGAGTGAATGGGTAAAAATGTGAGGAACAAATTGTAAAGTGCTTTGGATAAAAGCACTATATAAAGGCAGTCCATTTACCGTCCTAGGCACAGGATAGAAGCACTCCTCCCTAGCCAAGCTCATTTGACCTACATCTACTTTGATCTGTATGTCTCACTAATACATCTAAATTGACCACGAAGATCTGTCCACGAGCATATGTCTGTATGTCTGTATGTCTGTATGTCTGTATGTCTGTATGTCTGTATGTATGTATGTATGTATGTATGTATGTATGTATGTATGTATGTATGTATGTATGTATGTATGTATGTCTGTATGTATGCGTGTGTGTATTCATACCCCATCCATTCATGACCTTGTACTGTAACACCTTACCTCCTCCTCCACTACTCAAGGCAGCTATCAGTCTACGTCATCGTATTATGTGGTATTCTCTGTTCTCTATGGTCATGAGCTCTCAGAACATCAATCAGCAAGCTAGGAACCTCACGCCGCAGGCAGACCAGACGCGCACAAAGTCACGCGCGGGTTCCGCACGCCTGGCACACGCCTCTGAATCCAACTGAAGCGAAAACTATCACTTCCGCCCCGCGAGTCGCTCGTCCGCTTGCAGCCAGTGGGTACAGCTACGTCCGTTAACATGGGAGCGTGTTACGGTTGCGGTGCAGGTAAGCAATTGTGAATCCAGTAGAGGAGGAAATAATACGAGTCGGAGGATGATTGCTCTTTCTTAGTGGTGCCTTTTAATGTAAGAACACAGAGCACAGAGAATCCAGGGAAAGACGCCGGGCGTCAACTTGAGAGCAAAGTAGATACATGAGAACAATCAAGAGAGAGAAGGTCAGCAATATCTCCAGCTCCTTCCACACGATACACGGTCTGAAGCCTCGACAGGGGCAGAGAGAAACAACAATGAATATATAGTCAAATCCCAAACATTCCAGTGCGTCAATTAGTGACAGGTAAATGACAGCACAGTGACAGCAACAAGTGGTGACAGAACAAGGAGTGACACATCAGGAATAGGGCGTGACCAACAGTGAGTGCAGATACCAACCACCAGGGGAATTAACTCCAGAATGACAGTGGGGTTCCTAAGACCAGAACCCCGAACGTTACAGGAGCGGAAGTGAAGCGGCGGTCGCCCGTTCGTCCGCCGGCCATGAATCGTGTCTGGTCTGCCCGGGCCGTCGGAAGTGAGAGGGAGAGGAAGAGAAAGGAGAGAGGCAATGTTATTTACATGCATGCAGGCAAGAGTGTCCTTGATCGCCTTAATGTTTCTTATCACTATGCAATTAGGTTTGCTACAAATTCCCCCTTTTCAACACATCACTGTGACTTATAGACAATATGTAAATATGTAAATTGGCCATTGTTACACTCTCGACGACAAATTAATTGGCTTACACTCATTTACAAAACCTTAATTGGTCTGACCCCTCCAATTTGATACACCTGTTAAAATGGTCATCTACTCCCTATAACACCAGAGCTGCTCACCATATCTCTATAACACCAGAGCTGCTCACCATATCTCTATAACACCAGAGCTGCTCACCATATCTCTATAACACCAGAGCTGCTCACCATATCTCTATAACACCAGAGCTGCTCACCATATCTCTATAACACCAGAGCTGCTCACCATATCTCTATAACACCAGAGCTGCTCACCATATCTCTATAACACCAGAGCTGCTCACCATATCTCTATAACACCAGAGCTGCTCACCATATCTCTATAACACCAGAGCTGCTCACTATATCTCTATAACACCAGAGCTGCTCACTATATCTCTATAACACCAGAGCTGCTCACCATATCTCTATAACACCAGAGCTGCTCACCATATCTCTATAACACCAGAGCTGCTCACCATATCTCTATAACACCAGAGCTGCTCACCATATCTCTATAACACCAGAGCTGCTCACCATATCTCTATAACACCAGAACTGCTCACCATATCTCTATAACACCAGAGCTGCTCACCATATCTCTATAACACCAGAGCTGCTCACCATATCTCTATAACACCAGAACTGCTCACCATATCTCTATAACACCAGAGCTGCTCACCATATCTCTATAACACCAGAGCTGCTCACCATATCTCTATAACACCAGAGCTGCTCCCCATATCTCTATAACACCAGAGCTGCTCACCATATCTCTATAACACCAGAACTGCTCACCATATCTCTATAACACCAGAACTGCTCACCATATCTCTATAACACCAGAGCTGCTCACCATATCTCTATAACACCAGAGCTGCTCACCATATCTCTATAACACCAGAGCTGCTCACCATATCTCTATAACACCAGAGCTGCTCCCCATATCTCTATAACACCAGCGCTGCTCCAGTGGCATCGTGTGGGTAAAATAACAGGGGATGCCACTACAATACAATACAGTACGGCTCAATACACACAATTGTATAAGGGGATGCAGACCAGAGAAAGACGTTTGTCTTGTTTACATCAGGGTCATTAATACTGCTGGAGCATTGGTTCATTTTCGATTTTGCGCGCCGCGTGGGAGCAAATTCGAGACTCATATTCGGTGGCAAAAAGGTGTCCCACGGTCTCCTCTATGGCCGTCAATATTTTCACGCGGATCGGAATCACGGCGCGCCCGTGGGACACTTTTCCGTTTCGGCGAGTTTATTCCACGCTTTCGGCTTTCCTTTTCTAAGCATTTTCGGGGCTACATGTGAATGAGTAAAAGTTGCGGGACACCCAGATGTTCCCACGATAGAAAGCTCGCGTGGAGCCCATAATAGGCTCACTTAATACAGCATTTTTAAAATCACGCAACATTTTCAGGGTCGCGAGCCGACCTTTTCCCCTCGTTTTCGATGATGGAAGTGATTTAGGAAAATCTTCGGCACGCCGAGAGGTACCCGTGGATTTAATCTCGCGAGGATCGGGGCAATATTCGGCCCGTGGGAGCAGTCACGGGTTAATCAAATTTTCAAATGTGCAGAGGGGAGGCCAGACTACTTAGTCTGCTGACTGGCCCGTTTTAAGGTATGGGCAGGGCTTTAGTCAGCTCGAATCTGATTGGCTAGTATTGGTTTTGGAGTCCACATACATGGGGAGGCTGGAGAAAGACACCTCCCCCCTGCCTCCTCTCCAGTCTCCTCTGCTGCAGTGAGTCTGACAGTGTGTTAGAGAGAGTGAGAAGGAGAAGAGGGAGACATTAAAAAAAAAAAAAAATTATAACACATGAAAAATAATGATTTTTAATTATTATTGTAAACTATATATTTGATATTTGATATTAATTCATATTTTTATAGGGAGGCCTGGCTTCCGTTGGCTTCCATGAGGATTCGCCACTGTGCTGCTCACCATATCTCTATAACACCAGAACTGCTCACCATATCTCTATAACACCAGAGCTGCTCACCATATCTCTATAACACCAGAGCTGCTCACCATATCTCTATAACACCAGAGCTGCTCACCATATCTTTATAACACCAGAGCTGCTCACCATATCTATATAACACCAGAGCTGCTCACCATATCTATATAACACCAGAGCTGCTCACCATATCTCTATAACACCAGAGCTGCTCACCATATCTCTATAACACCAGAACTGCTCACCATATCTCTATAACACCAGAGCTGCTCACCATATCTCTATAACACCAGAGCTGCTCACCATATCTCTATAACACCAGAGCTGCTCACCATATCTTTATAACACCAGAGCTGCTCGCTAGTTGTTCCCCGTGTTAACACTTCCTTTCGTCAACCATTCTTCCAATTTGCTGCTCCCAGCAGTTGGAACGAGATGCAAAATAAGTAAGTTGTACCTCATCCCATTTCTGAATTTCTGCCTTGTACTCAGGCCCGGACTGGCCATCGGGAGCACCGGGAGTTTTCCCGGTGGCCTGGCCTGCACAGATAAAAAAAAAAAATTATATAAAAAAAAAAAAAAAAAAAAAAATATTATTATTATTATTTTTTTTTTTTTTGCCAGGCGATTGTTTCTAGTTGTGGCGGCGGCGCGGCGCGATAGTTAGATAACATAGATGGGTGGGGATTGGGGAACAACCAGGATTTCACTGTCTGCCACAGAGTTGGAGAACTATCTGACTCTCTCTCTCACGGGCCGGCGGATCACACACACACAATGGAGCCGTGCTGCCGCTTGTGATTGGTGGAGGCGGGACCAGGCGATACAACTGATTGACAGCGGAGGCGGCGAATGGAATGGCAGACGGCACTCAGATGCAGAATAACAGCCAGGCAGTGAGCCAGGCAGTGAGCCAGGTAGTGAGGGACTCGGGAGAGATACAGTAGAGCGAAAGTCAATTAACGTTGATGTGGACAGTGGAAGAAAGAGAAAGGGTGGAGGAGAGAGGGATAAAACAAAGAAAAAGAAAGGCCCTTACAGGAGAGAGTGGTTAACTGTATTATAATAGTAAATAGAAAAATATGTTGTGCTCTTGCTTTTTTCTTTTTGAAGGTGGAGAGATAGCATTGCTAGTGCCACAACAGTTTTATTTGAGGTCCATAACAGTACATTGTACTAAGCAATTGTTGGCTCATTAGTTTGTGATTCACATGCACTAAAATTCACCAGAATGCAGGAAATTAAGTCTTTGTAACAAAAAAAATCCTGGTGGGGGACCCCCAGACCCCCCGCTTAAAAAGTGGCCTGACTGGGGCTATATTTCGCGCTATATCTCCCGGTATGAATTATTTCCCCAGTCCAGCCCTGCTTGTACTACTGTATATTGTATTGTAACTTTTTGTCTACTCTGCATTGTATATTGTATGTATATTGAACACTTTTGTTTACACTTGTTTACATACTTTTGACTTTCTATTTCATACTTATCTATTTTTATCTAGCACACTCTCAGGAGCAGAACAGAAAAAAGCATTTCATATAAAAGTATTCTGTATTTTTGTATGACAACTAATAAAGAAACTTGAAACTTGAAACTTGAAGTAGAAAATGTACAAATGTATCATTACATTTAAGTACTCTATCATAGAGTTGTCTACACACACCTGCAACTGTCACCCAGCCTTTTAACCAAGATTTGTCTGTTCTGCTTCGTGTATTAGGCCTACATACCTTGTAATTATTTCCCTTACCTCTGTGATGTATGTCATGCACCTCCAAGGCTCCAGGCTTCCCATCCCCTGTACCCCCTTGGTTTCCCCCCACTCTATTCTGGCCTATTATACCCGCTGATTGCTCTATCCATTTAGACCTGGCTCAGATGTCATCATGCGGCCAGATTGTAACTTCTAGTATACCAGTCAATCATTGGGTTCTGACCAGTGGCGGCCGCTGGGTACTTCGCCACTAGGGGCGCTATACCAAATATTTTGTACAGTACAGTACTGTACCACGCAAGACTCATGGCAAGACGTGAGCGATTCGACTCACGCTCACGGCAATGAATCGGCTCTTATGAACGAGTCGCTCAGCTGTTACTACAACAACACACAACCAGTCAAATAAAGTATAGTCTAGACTCTAATTCACAACTTGAAACACAATATAAATAGAAAAGTTAGAAACAAAACTCGCCCGTCTGATGAATTGAAAATGGGGGACCCTGATGTAAACAAGACGAAAGTCTTTCTCTGGTCTGCATCCCCTTAACAATTGTGTGTATTGAGCTGTACTGTATTGTACCCATTCTGCAATCTGTTAATAAAGTTTTCAATCAATCAATTCAGTCTCCAAACACAGGCAGATCTCTCCCTCTCTCCTTCTCTCTCTCACACACAGCGCGACGTGGAATCGATTCGTTACACAATCAGACCTATTATATACCAAGAATAACTTCAGTATGAGTACAGGGCTGTACACATATTTTGCATATTGTTAAACGAGCCAAGGCTAGCTATTAAACTATCGATATGAATCGAAAATCTGGGACCCTGATGTAAACAAGACAAACGTCTTTCTCTGGTCTGCATCCCCTTAACAATTGTGTGTATTGAGCCGTACTGTATTGTACCCATTCTGCAATCTGTTAATAAAGTTCTCATTCATTCATTCATTCAAACATAGACGATATTGAACAAGCCATAATCCACGTATTTTCAATCCGAGAGAGCTGCAGTAGTTAAATCAATGAGCCATCGACATAGTCAGTGTGGTAAGTAACGTTATTATTGCATCCAAGATTGATACACGGCTGGCTAGGCAGTTGGTAGTCATAGTCTTGTGTTATAAAATAAATAAACAATCAGCAATGTCTCGCTTCATGAATGGCCAGCACAGCAGTAGCCTAACAGTACTGCTCCTAAAAAAAACTATTTACAAACGTTAACGTTAAGAGAGAGAGAGAGAGAGAGAGAGAGAGAGAGAGAGAGAGAGAGAGAGAGAGAGAGAGAGAGAGAGAGAGAGAGAGAGAGAGAGAGAGAGAGAGAGAGAGAGAGAGAGAGAGAGAGAGAGAGAGAGAGAGAGAGAGAGAGAGAGAGAGAGAGAGAGACTCACTGTTTAGTTGAAACGTCCAGGGCAGGAGAGCTTGATAAACGTGTATAATCCGCCATATAGCTTGTTGTTAGCCAAGTGTTAGCTCAGCTGAGCTCGTTAGCACAACACTCAACAAGTACATTCCTTTGTCCATTTCCGCTCGAACAGACTGCAAACTACCTGGCGTTCTATCGCCATGCTCTAAGACAAACTCTAACCTTAACCAACTTTGAAAGAGTGCCTAAGCTTAACAGTCTAAAGAACTTGCAGTCACGGCACGGCACGCTCTAAGACAAACAACAGTCCTAGACCAACCTAGGAACCAAGCTATAAGCTAGAATTGGAACATTAGAAATTGGATTCGGCCAATCAGAGATCGTCTCTGTGAAATTCTGCCATGGAAAAAAAATACTGGCGTCGGCCAATCAGAGAGCGTCTCCGCGAAATGCGGCTATGGAAATTCTTCACGGAAGTGCCTAGACCGCTTCAAATCGCGCTCGGATTCCAACATAATAGTCATATTTCAACGCACAACGCCGTATGCACTGATTGGCTGTGACGGAGACAGCGATCAAACTGTGACGCGCACTCAGAGCGCTATCGCGTATAGCCCGGGCCGAGAAATACGAAAAAATTAAAAAAATAAAAAAAACGTGATGTCACTTCCTGCTCTGGAAAACGATGTTTTTTTAATTTAGATAATAACGTTATATTGTGCATTGGAAATACAAACATACTTAAAATGAGTAAATATTATTAATTTTAAACATGTTTATATTATTACTCGCCAGGCCATCATTGTATATAAGAATTTGTTCTTAATCGACCTGCCTGGTTAAATAAATGTTAAATAAATACATAGAAATAAAGAAAGAGAGAGATGGGAGATACTTTACAATGCTAGCCGGTTACAAACTATTCTTGCTGTGAGTTTCTGCTTCCTGTCTGTCAGTGGAGTGATATCAGTGGAGGCTGCTGACCAAATTTTTAGGTGAAGCACAAATTATTATATTATATTATTAAATTATATTTTTTAAACATCTCCAACGCTGCAACACCCCCATTCCTCCCAGGTGTCAGGCTCCTCATTCGCTTCCATTCATTTTGGGGACCATGTTTAAATATCATACTTCTGAAGTATAAACAAACTATACTGCTGTGACGATTTCAATAAAACAGACCATTCTGAGTCAATGGTATGCAAAACTGTACATTGGAATATCTTAACATGTATTTACCACCTTCTTCTGCACGAGGCCACAGATGGGTTTTATGTAACACAAGGACAATGAATGAATGAATGAATGAATGAATGAATGAATGAATGAATGAATGAATGAATGAATGAATGAATGAATGAATGAATGAATTAATTAATTAATTAATGAATGCATGAATGAATGAATGAATGAATGAATGAATGAATGAATGAATGAATGAATGAATGAATGAATGAATGAATGAATGGAATGAATGAATGAATGAATGAATGAATGAATGAATGAATTAATGAATTAATGAATTAATGAATTAATGAATGAATGAATGAAAACTTTATTTAACAGATTGCAGAATGGGTACAATACAGTACGGCTCAATACACACAATTGTTAAGGGGATGCAGACCAGAGAAAGACTTTCGTCTTGTTTACATCAGGGTTCCCCATTTTCAATTCATCATAGCATGACATACAGATAGACAGTACTGCTACATCTATATATGACATACAGAGATATAGACAGTACTGCTACATCCAGACATCTACAAATATACATTACTGTTTAAGAGTACAACGCCTGTCATATAGACCTATAGCGTTGGAAACTCTGATTAAGGAGAGGAGGAGAGGAGAGGAGAGGAGAGGAGAGGAGAGGAGAGGAGAGGAGAGGAGAGAGGGAGAGGAGAGGAGGAGAGGAGAGGAGGAGGAGGAGGGGAGGAGAGAGAGAAAAAATTATTTCACTCACCATTGACGACGTTACTTCTTAGGAGGAAATAGTGTCCCTGTCGCTCCTTGTAAATTATCCATAAAAAATCCATCCTTCGCTCTTTTCTGATGAAACGTTCAATGACCTCCTCTGCAGTTGCAAATCCAGCAATGCAACAAACAGCAGTCTTTTGTGATCTAATCGATCCTTCATTTGCGTGAGGATGCTGTCGAAATCCACTAAACATTGTTCTGTTGATGCATGACACACGTTCCATTTTCGGGACTCCGACTCCGACAGGTGGTCACTCAGACAGTCACCCAAGCGATTCACCCAAATAAAGTTTTCATTCATTCATTAATTTGCTGTCTCGTTATAACACAAACAGCTCACCATGAACCATGACCAGCTTAATTACGTTAGTTAGCATCCAAGCTAGCGTGATAACGTTAGTAGTTATTAGCATCCAAGCTAGAAACTGCTAGGCTGCCTGCTTACAGTACCTGCAATAATGTTGTCATCCTCCTGGACAGATAGACTTGTTAAATCATAATATCCACAGGTGTGTTGTGCTGGTCCTCAGTAAATGTCCCGCCGGCGAAAAACAAGTTGCTATTAAAGTGCTAAATGTTAGATACACTAATATAGAGGTTTCGAATGTGGCTGCTCTGTTAATAAAAAATTGCAATCAATCAATCAATCAATCCCACAAGGGGAGAAACAGCTGTGTAGCTACAGAGCTGCAGAGTAGGAGCCATTCTCTGATTGGAACTAAAGGCTGTCAATCATTCAACCTCTGTGTAGCTACAGAGCTGCAGAGTAGGAGCCATACTCTGATTGGATGTCAAGGCTGTCAATCATTCAATCCCCCATTCAATGGCAAGAGTTTAAATGCACGGACCGTGCTTAGATGACGTTAATAGCCTATTTTGATTGGCTATTATTTATTATTTATTTAATCCTGGGTCAACCTGTGCAGTTATTCTGCACGAATATTTACTGCAGTCATTACTGCAGTGCAGGCCTGCTCAGAGCTGTCAATTTTGGCCATTTTTGAAGAAAAAAAGAATTCACTGGCATTTCTAGGAAAACATTTCTAATAAAAAAATAATAATAATAATAATAAAAAAAAAAAATATATATATATATATATATATATATATATATATATATATACATATATATATGTAAATTAATAATAGTTATGAATTATGAGTGAATTTGTGTTTCACGTGTTGTCATAGAGAAACCTCCACTGAGTGATATGTACTTAAGAGAGCTGATAAGCGCAGGGTTTGCCGGGGGCTGAGAAATATTAGTCGTCAAGCATGGGTGTGTCGCTTGGCTGATACCATCTACGTTGCTCCCCTTCGTGGCCCTGAGCGTGTCACCCCCTCACCCTACAGCGGTGGGAAAGCAAAGAGGCTCTCCGAGCACAGAGAAGAAGAGACGTTATGAATAATATGACTAAAGGAGGAGAGGACAGGGATGATCGATGTGACCCGCTGCATTTGAATGGCCTAAATGGAAGTGTGGAAAAATCACTCAAGCCGATTTTTTGCGTTGATGAGTTCATGGGTGGCTCTACTAAAGCTACAAAATTAATGGTAAAAAAAAAAGATTACAACTTTTTCTTCTTTTTAGATTACTTGACAGTAACCTCACCCAAATCCAGGCTCTTCTAAAAGGGAAGAAAATGGAAAACATAATTTTTAAGCTACCAATCACATTCTGTAAGGTCATGGCCAGTGTATCTATACGAAAATGATGCAGATCAAACAAGGTCCTTTCTTCATTTTTTAAAAGCATGTGTCTGTGGGACCTCTTTTCAAAGTTTACTGAAAGAGAAATTATTCAATGAATAGTTTTTTCAACCTGAGAGGCATTGGCCTTGGCTCTGTGAAGAACACACTGTTCGAAAGTGAGAAGGAAAATGTTCACCGTGTACCTTCACTGTCTGCCTTCGCCTCATTGAAGATAAACACGATTTATTCCATTCAACGTCTCAATTATAACTAATTTGTTTTTTCTACAGACAGCAAATTTGATCACACAAAGCGACAAACTTTGTTTGACAAATGCGATCTAGCAGAGGTACATTTCAAATATTAACCATATACTACTGTCTAGATTGATTGTAACTGAGATAGATTTAAAGGAACATGCCAACTGTTTATTAATTTTTTTAAACAACAGGGCTTTTGAGGTGATGAAATCACTGCGCCCAGGCAGCAGTGGTTAAAAAAATTATAATTCCTAGCATAGGCCTATATCTGCTTAGAAAACGAAAATGTAAAAAAAAACTAAAACTAAATCTCCACATGGTAAATACACAGGTCACAATGTTAGATTAGGATCAATCAGCCAGTATCACCTCTCCATCGTTGTCGTTGTGTAGTTTCTGCGTTGTGTTTATTTCTCTCTGTCTTCTCATACTGGGTGTACAATCTTTGTCATCCCCCTTTAATGCAATCCGTAAGCATAAGAATTCGACACTGGGCCGCGTAGTACCTTTCTTGGAATTGGTGTTTATTACATAAACAAAAGCCTCAGATGTTACCCATTTCGTATTGTCCTTGAAAAGACTTTGATGGAACACTAAATTCATTATTCTATCGTCTTCTGCTGTTTAGTCCAATGGTGGCTGAGGCCTTGTCGTTAGCCAAAACCCTTCTCCCGTTAGCCAAAGCTAATGATGATGTGTCATCTCCCCTCCCCCACCGGCGAGGGTGAGGCAGGGATGAAAAGTCTCTGATCCACGTCCGCTCGCGTCAGCTTCGTGTCTAGATCTAACTTACACCCGGAAGGAAATTCACATTTACAATATTCATCATCATCATCATTATTATCTCGGCATAGCAATGACCTCTTCTTGTGGCCATGTGACGCGCGGTCATGGCAACTGCTGTTCACCCCTTCACACACATTAAAAACGTCTGTTTCATTGATGTCAAACTCTCTCTCTGACCATTCTGCCTGCTGCTGTTCTTATCAGTTGTTATGTGCTGATGGCGACCTCGGCATGCCCTGGGCTCTATCGTAGTCTGCTGCTAAATACATTGCCTCTCTCTCCGACCGCCTCCACCACCATGCACATCTACCTCTCTGACCTGGCCCCTTTAGATGCTGTCATCTTCCACAATATATACATTATATACATTGAAAAAACCTCGACATCCTTCAACAACATGTTTACAAGAACATTTTGGAGTTGTATTTGAAGTGTAATAAGTGACTGTTGGGAACTAGGCTACACTGGCACACCTACTTCCAGTGAATGACGCTAAGCTAGGCTAACGGTGCAGCTGTTCCCTAAGCCTAATGCATGCACATATATAAGAAAAGGGTATGTATCTGCTTGTCTGACTCCAGGGCCCCGTTCCATGTACGTGGTTCAACTAAGTCGATCAACATGTCCATTATCCAGCTTCAGTTAACCCGATGTTCAAAGCCGGGATTTTCCTGTTTCACAAAGGAGGATTCAGTCTCGTTAACTCAAGCCAGACTTGAGAGTCAGGCTCAAGTCAGGCTAGATGCGCGCTCCCGTTTTAGGTGGAAAGCCAGCACGTATCGATGGCAGAGACCCTGATTCTCAACGGCATTGATTGATTAATTGATTTAAGACTTTATTGACAGATTGCAATAGGCTCAATCGCCTCGCCGACAAGTTAAATGCGTTATCTATAGGCTAATTCTAAGTCCCTCATTACCTCAATCAATCAGATTATATTTCTTTAAACTTGCCTGCTGGATTGAATAATCAAATGAGATCTTGCTAGCGAAAATTATTAGTTAACTGTTATACAGAATTACGATACGGCTCTCTTACCCATTGATTGATGTATAGTCAATCTTTTACTTATCTTCTCTGTGGTGTAACGGGTTCTTCTTTTGACTTTCACACGGACGACCGGGGTTCAAGGCCCTAGTCTTTTCCTTCTTTTTGCAATATAGGAATAATTCAATTTGGTGCACGTTGAGAGCTATATAAAGAATGACATCCTCAATGCATGTAGATTTATAATATTTTAACTTAAAACCAGGCTACTTTGGCGTATAATCATTAATATTATATTCAAAAAAATCATATTGGAAACACGGGGATTTGAACCCCGGTCGCTGAACTGGCAGGGATGAGCACTACCGCTGGGCCACTGGGCCAGATGGGATAAATTCATTGTTTATACATTAATGAACGAGAGACCCGTGTTTAGAATATCCGTTGTTTTGAATGAAGTTTATCTCTTTATCCTCATTCATTAATGTGACGTCAACGGCTCATTCAATTTCTCAAATCCGTCAAACAGCGCATCTCATCAGACATCTTAATCCCAGTTACAATTAAAATAACCACATCATGTGTACATCGCACGAGCGAGCGCCACCGTCGCCACGGTATATATAACGTGCATTATTTAGGACAAAGTGAATTTAATATCAGCATTTTGGGTCTATTTTACATTTCAAAAGCCCCCTCTGGAAGAATGGAGCACAAAAACGTAATTCAGAATGGTATAATGCAGATCGTAGACTGTGGGAATAGTTTCAGGAAACGGGCTGTCACTTCTTTGCGGGGGCGTGGCGATAGTTCAGGCTAACTTGAACTTGAACTCTGCTTTCGAGCAGGCTCAAACTTTTGGATATGTTGTCATGGTGATTTGGGAAATCCAGGTACATGAAATCGGAAAGTCAGGCTAACACAGTTAGCCTGATAAAGTTATCCGGCTAACTCGGTTATCCCGGTACATGGAACGGGGCCCAGGGTAGATGGCAAGTAAGATAATTTCCCAAAAAGTTGGTGTGTTCCTTTAACATCTGTTGAGTATTTTTTTTTACATGAATTGTAGGGGCTTCATTGTTTTAAAATCCCAATAATGTTGTGGGTCCACCAGACCGGCGAATATTGGGTTAGTAACAAAAATACGAACGACAAGGTTAAAGTTCTTTCAGGATGTTTTTTTAAGGTGGATGCAGTCACTGGTACGTATTACCGGCACCTCAGGACCCCAGGCTTTGTTTTCCTGCATGGAATGAAGGTTAAAACTAAGGCTGTCAATCTATTAAAATATTTAATCTGATTAATCGCATGATTGTCCATAGTTAATAGCAAATTAATCGCATATTTTTTATCTGTTCTAAATCTGTAACGTATGGGCTTCTCTCCCTATTCAAGATTGGAGGCCCTGCCGCTATCTTGGAATTCTCACTCTGTCTCTGTATTATCTGATTGTCATCACGTGCTGTCTCAGTAATTACCCTGATTGTTGTCACCTGCCTGTAATTATGTCACTGGTGCTGATTGGGTCTGCTGGCTGTACTGAGGCCTTTATAGTAATACCTTGCCCCTCTCTCCCTGTTGGTTCTTCAGCAGTGTTACTGGGAACAGCCGTCCACAGGCAGAAGTCGGATATCTCGCCTGTTATCATGCTTTAAAGTTATCCTTGCTTTAGGTCGAGAAGTCGGATCTCTCACCGCCATATTCTCTTTTGTTGTTTAAGTTCTCTTCTAAGTATCCTTCCTTGTTACTACTTCCTGCTTTACCTGGTAAAGTATTGTTATTGCTCAAAGTGTTTCTGATAATAAAAATAACACGTATTCGAGAAGAGCAGCACCCTCTCTGTCTCCATTCTTCCATGCCATACTTGAACTCAACATTCTTACCTGGATTCCTAACAGGAGAACCGACCAAACAAACATGAGTTCCATGGAGGAATTGCGGGACGAGCTGGAGGTGCAGAGAAGGCAGCTGAGCGTCGTCACCACCCGTCAAGGAGAAGTAGGATCTGAATTAACTCGCTTAGGAGCCCTGTCCATTGATGCCCAGGACGGGGTATCCAGGGCAAAGTCTGCAGCTACCGTAACAGCAGCTGACGCAGTGGCTGGAACAGCGTGTCACGTTGGGGAGGAGGGGACGCTACATCCTGCTATCCATCGAGAGGTTCGTGAACCACGCCTGCCACGACCAGAACGCTACGGGGGAGCCCCTGTAGGTTGTCGAGAGTTTGTTACTCAATGCTCATTAATCTTTGAATTACAACCGCTCACGTTCACTACCGAACTATCCAAGGTAGCATATATAATCACTCTGCTTACAGGTCGGGCTCTTTCTTGGGCTACTGCGGAATGGGAAGTTCGGTCGACGGTCTGCCACAGCGCGGCTGCTTTTACCCGGGAGTTGCGACGTGTGTTCGATACCTCCCGGGTAATTTCCATCTATGAGGCCGGCGGACGCCTCACCGCCTGCCGACAGGGCGGTCGCTCTGTGGCGGACTACGCCATCGACTTCCGCATTGTAGCCCGAGAGGCGGCCTGGGCAGAGGTATCGTGTTGCGTGTTGTTTCTACAGGGGCTCTCCGAGCGTATGCAGGACGAGATGGCGTCACGTGAGCTCCGCGAGCAGCTGGAGGGAATGATCAACCTGGCGATTCGTCTGGACAATCGCCGCCGTGAGAGAGGCCGCGAGAGGGAGGCTTCATTTCAGGTTCAGTGTACCCTCCTCACGTGACGACAATTCTTTTCATTTTTCACGGGATACTTTGGGGGATGCACCTATGCAACTGGGGTCTATGCGTCTCTCGGACACAGAGAGGCAGAGGCTCATCGAACAAAAACGTTGTTTTCACTGTGGGCGCACTGGTCATCGTCTCAATAACTGTCCTGCGGTATCTGGAAATGGGAGGGCTCGCTAGTCCGGGGAGGGGTTCTAGCGGGTGGGTTATTCTCCTCTGTCACTGATGAGTCACGCACCTTTTTTGATGTCACGGTTGGGTGGGGGGATTACATACACTGGACTCGGGAGCTGCAGGCAATCTAGTGCATGTGGAGTTAGCACAGGAGTGGGGGGTGCCTTTAGAGACCTTGGAGAACCCCATTCCTGTGCAATGGGCTCATCACCCAGCGCACAGCGCTGCTGCGTCTGCAGGTGGCTGGGGGTGAGTGGGAATTATTGTATTTTTTTGTGGTTATTTCTCCCCATTCACCCATTGTTCTAGGCCATCTCTGGCTGGCAGCTAACAACCCTGCCATTAACTGGTCTACGGGTGTACTTTCTTTGGATAGGAGTATTGTGCCGATTTCCAATGAAAGTTCACCGACTCTGTTCTCTTCTCTCCCCTTGTCTCTCTCCAGGATGGCGGTTGGCGTTGCTGAGCCTACAGTACTTCCTAATTCCGATTTAACGAGGGTCCCCGAAATGTACTGGGATCTGGTAGAGGTTTTTAGCAAGTCGCGTGCCAAAGCACTGCCACCTCATAGGCCCTACGACTGTACCATAGATCTTCTACCTGGTACCCCTCCGCCCCGCGGCCGCATGTTTTCTCTCTCTCGCCCTGAGACACTGTCTATGAACACCTATATTCAGGAAGCACTGGCCGCGGGGCACATACGTCCTTCTACCTCCCCTGCGGGCACTGTTTTATTTTTTGTGGATAAAAAGTGTCATGGTTTTTGGCTTATTTCACCTTTCTGTGAGGGACAGCTGTCTATTTTTGCTTTATTTCACTTCTCTGTGAGGGATAGCTGTCAATCCCTGTTCCCTGTGGTTAATTGCCTCATGGGTCGGCAGGTGTGTGGGCTTGATTGTACCTGATGCAGTGCAGCTGTGCCTATGGCCATGTGGAGTCTATTTAAGTTTGGAGATCGCAGTGTCAACTGCTTTTTCATTTCCTAGTGTTGGCTGTCCTTTTGGTCACGCTCATTATATTGAAGTGTAGTCTGATCTCTGATTCAGAATTGATCTTTTTGGAAGTCATTCTTATTTTAGGCTACTCACGTGATTCTACACATAAACTCCCTTAGTGGAGGTTTATTGTTTTACTTTTTCCAATATAAACTCATTCCTTTATTAGGAGGTGTCCTTGTCGCTTATTTACTTTTATACTATAACTCTTTATTGAGAGTAGTCCTGTTTTTTGGGACTTGATTTATTTTCTTAATTACTCACTTTGAGATTTCCACCTGTAAAGGTTGTTTTTTGTTGTTTAATTTTCCCCCTCTCCTAAAATATCTGCATAAGCAGTCTAGTGGTTGTCCGTTTCACGGATAACTTTAAGAGTCTGTTATCTGTTCATGACCCACACACACACACACACACATAGCCCTCACAAAAAGGATGGTAGCCAGCGCCTGTGCATTGATTATAGGGGGTTAAACAACATTTCCATCAAGAACCGCTACCCTCTACCTCTCATGGACACCGCCTTTAAGAGCTTACAGGGGGCACGGGTCTTCTCTAAACTTGACTTACGTAATGCATACAATTTGGTCAGGATTAGGGAGGGGGACGAGTGGTAGACTGCATTTAACACGCCCAATGGGCATTATGAGTATTTAGTCATGCCCTTTGGTTTAGCTAATGCTCCGGCAGTTTTCCAAGCCCTGGTCAACGACGTGCTGCAGGATTTAATTGGGGTGTCAGTGTTTGTATACTTAGATGACGCGTCGGGTTTGATATTCTTGGACCCGGGTCTATAGGAGATGGTAAATCGAAATCGTGTGAAGAATAACGCCCCACCTGGCCTGGCGAGCGTTAAGGCGTTTAGCCCCTTGGATGTAAGCCAAGTTCTTATGATCGGTCCAAACAATGAAAGGATGTGCCGCACCCTCTAACCAATGTCTCCATTCCTCCAGTGCCAATTTGATAGCCAACAACTCCCGATTACCCACGTCGTAGTTGCGCTCGGCTGATGACAGGCGGCGAGAAAAAAAAGCACACGGGTGCACTTTCCCATCTTTTAAGCACCTCTGAGAGAGCACCCCCCCCCCCCCACAGCGATGTCAGAGGCATCCACCTCCACAATGAAAGGAACCTCTGCATCGTGGCAGATCAATACAGGAGCGGATGTAAACCGACGCTTGAGATCGCAGAAGGCCGACTCTGCCCTAGGCGACCATTCAAAGCCAGGGAGAGAGGCCTTAGTGAGAGCTGTTAACGGATTGGCTAAGGCGCTAAAGTTGCGAATAAAGCGCCTGTAAAAATTTGCAAAGCCCAAAAACCGTTGTAACCCCTTGAGCGACGAAGGCCGTGGCCAGTCCAAGACTGCACTCACCTTGGCCGAATCCATGCGTAGATCACCCTTCGTCAACACAAAGCCCAGGAAGGAAACGGTATCAGTGTGAAACACACACTTCTCAGCCTTAACGAATAGTTGATGCTTGAGGAGACGGTCTAGCACCTCCCGAACATGCAGTTGGTGTTGCACCATATCGCGAGAAAAAATTAGGATATCATCTAGGTAAACAAACACCGACACCCCAATCAAGTCTTGCGGCACGTCGTTAACCAGGGCTTGGAAGACTGCCGGAGCATTAGCCAAACCAAAGGGCATGACCAAATACTCATAGTGACCATTGGGTGTATTAAATGCAGTCTTCCACTCGTCTCCTTCTCTAATCCTGACCAATCATTCAATCCCCTATAATAAATGCACGGGCGCTGATCCCCATCTTTTTTGTCAACAAAGAAGAAACCAGCGCCGGCCGGGGATGTGGAAGGACGTATGTGCCCTGCAAGCAATGCCTCCTCAATGTAGGTGTTCATGGCCAAGGTCTCGGGGCGTGAGAGAGAGAACATTCACCTGCGAGGCGGGGAGGTACCGGGTAGAAGATTAATGGGACAGTCGTATGATCTATGAGGCGGTAGTGCTTTAGCACGCGTCTTGCTAAAAACGTCCGCCAGGTCCCAATAGATCTCAGGAACCCCTATCAAATCGGGATTAGAGGGTGGAACAGAATCTGCTATGCTCCCCACCACCCTGGAGAGAGAAGAAGGAGAAAAAAGAGAAGAGGGGAAGGGAGACAAGGGAGTGGACAAACTCTCGCCGACGACCGACTTCACGTCGACCTCCGTTGAGAGCTTGCCCGTGCTCCAATTAATATTCCATACACATGAAGACAACCAGGGATGACCCAACACCATAACAGAATAGGGGGAGACAATAACAAATAATTGAACCCACTCCCACCCCCCATCCGCCACCCGGATGTGCATAGGAACAGTACGTTGTGTGACGCTTCCACTGCCCAGGGGCTGACCGTCCAGGGCGTAGACAGGAATGGGAACCCCCAACTCTTCTACCGGGATTCCCCATTCTCTCACCAACCCCAAGTGAATGAAATTGCCCGCCGCCCCTGAGCCTTCGTTCCCCTAACGTTACCCCCACAGTTAACCGCCACCTCCAGAAATGTACGTGAGTCAGATGGTAGTGCTGGGGTGAGCCCACCTGCTGGCGCCCTCTCGAGGCCCGGCGGAGCACCTCCCCTTCCCGACTGGCACCGAGTTGAGCCAGCCTGTTCCCGACAGCTGCCGAAACGATGACCGGTGCGGCCGCACCGGAAGCAGCGTCGCTCCTCGATGAAGTGCCGCCGCTCGTCGTCTGAGAGCGACAGCGCCCCAAGCTGCATGGATTCATCACCCAGTGGCCCACTCGTGTAATGCGGGAAGATGTCAACAACGGGAGGAAAAAGGACACGTACCTGGGTAGTATCTTCACGCTCCCTCTCTCTCTCCCGATGTCGGTTGTCCATCCGTATGGCGGTGTTGATGAGCGTTTCCAGCTGCTCAGGGATCTCACGCACGGAGAACTCGTCTCGCATCCGTGCGGAGAGTCCTTTGAGAAATAGGACCACACAAGGAATTTCCGGCCAAGCCGCCTCCCGAGTGGTGTTGAACGTCGCCTCTCCTGCCGCCGTTTCACCCACCGTCATCCTTACCCCCGCCACCTCGACTTGTGCCTGCTGGGCTGTGATGAGCGCCGACTGCGCCGTCACCTGCGACGCGCTGACGATCCCGCCCAGCCGAACCAACTCGGTGCTGACCAGATGTTGGTGTTCCTCCATGCGCTCCTGTGCACTCTTCTGTGCCTGGAGCATCTCCATGATTGCCTCCATGGAACTCTGATGGTCAGGTCTTCTGTCAGGAGGGAGGTAGGTGAGTTCCAATTGTTGTAGGCAATCACAGAGACGGAGAAGGTATACTCTTGAACAGGTTCGACTTTAATAGTAAAGAACACAAAGAGTAATACTAGGATACTATGCCAAGGCAAGGGAACGAGAGAATTAGATAATGGAGCTTAGTGGTGGTCCAGAACAGGAACCGCCCGCGTTATCTCCGAACGCCTAAAGTGAAGACCTGACAAATGACAAGCAGAGGAAAGGAATGTTATATAGCCACCAAATACCAACATTCCACACACACCCCTGTGACAGCCAATCAGAAGCCAACCCCTAATTGACAGCACTAAATGACAGGGAAAACAAGTGACAGTAACCAAGTGACAGATGAGAGGTGGGAGGTTCCCGACCGTAGTCAAGAACCAGAATCGTAACACTTGTGTGTCGTGTCATCATCATATACTGAGCACACATTAGGAACAAATGTAACGTTAGCGCCCACCACATCAAGTACGTCTACACAACATATAAGAGTTGTACTTGTTTATAGGTCGGAAATGGTGGAATAGATTTACCAACAAAAAAGGTGTTTAAACTGCTCATACCTTATTAAAAGCGTGGGGCAGGAGCAGCACGGATAACTTGGTTCTGCATGTATCGTGCTTCCATTCAAACAGACGGCAACACACGTGAAGTCAAGTCTCACTCTCGTGAGACTTCCTCTCTAGGTACTCTACCTGGCCAGGGTAGTCCTGGGTCCTAGTGCCTCCCATGTTACACTATATGTCATGCACATGTATTTTATATGTTAATACAATTGCATTTATCTTTAGTCCTAATTCTGTCACTGTTTGATGTCACAAAGAAGGGTGTATCCGAAAGCTGTCTACAACATTTGTAACATGTGATGAAAAAGTAAACAAATAATTAACTGTATTAGACATTTGTTAATGATGAATAGGCTTCACTTCAGATTGGCCCCCACAATAGCATCTGCAAATGATTTATAGATGTTTTATGAATGTCTTAACAAATCATTTGTTGAACATGAAAAATAAATGGAGATACACTATAGTCGTTTTTTCATATCCATTTTTCAAAGCATCTACAAATGTGTTACTACACATTAAACAACATTATTTAATGATGAACAAATCAAGTACAAACAATGTTGATAATGAGTTATAAATAATGTAGAACTAATCTGTAAATGTTATACAAATATAGTTATAAATGATTTAATAATCATTTATGAATGTATATAAATGGTTTGTTCATGATTAGTTCATTATCAAATGTCAAGTTAGACCGCGCTCTCAAGATACGACATTGGGTGCTGAAATCCCATTAAGTATTATATAAAAGAAGCCGTGAAGCCAGACCAGCACTCTCAGGTTCAAAATTTAATGGCAGCCTGAAACAAACATGTTTCGGAATTATGTATTCCTTCTTCAGTGTTATAGCTTGCAAGCTTGTAATGGCAGCCTGAAACAAACATGTTTCGGAATTATGTATTCCTTCTTCAGTGTTATAGCTTGCAAGCTATAACACTGAAGAAGGAATACATAATTCCGAAACATGTTTGTTTCAGGCTGCCATTAAATTTTGAACCTGAGAGTGCTGGTCTGGCTTCACGGCTTCTTTTATTTAGTTCATTATCAACAAATACCTTATAAATGTATTATAACAGGGTGTTATAGTGCTACCGAAAATAATAATTTAAAACAATGAATAAAGTGTGCATGCAATAATAAGGGAAAGAAAACGTTAGGGACTTGTTACATTCACCCCCACAAGGGCTGAGGACTCACCCCCCCCCCCCCTCTCTCTCTCACACACACAGCTCTCTTTCTCTCTTGCCCCTTCCTCATCTCTCTCTCTCTCTCTCTCTCTCTCGCTCTCTCTCTCTCTCTCTCTCTCTCTCTCTCTCTCTCTCTCTCGCTCTCTCTCTCTCTCTCTCTCTCTCTCACTGACACTTTGAATCAGAAACAAACATAGTATCAATGAGAGTATCAATAATACACATGAGTGAAGTCTAGTAAAAAAAAAAAAAAAAAAAAAGTAAAAAAAAAAAAGCGTAGTTAAAACCTTAGAGATCTTCCTCTGGCCACCCTTGGGCAAAGGTTCCATCTGCAATTACCTAACCACACTATTTGTTCACACGCCGTATTCCCCCTGCGATGACAGGGAGCCAAAATGACTCCTGCGAAAAGCAGCCCATTATGATTTACATAACGTCTTACATAATTGAACACAGAGTCGGGGACGACGACACACGGATAATGCCACTTTGAATACGCTGCATATCTGTTGTGAATATCTGCGTATATATAGACGATGGCAGTCTTGCAAGGTGTGAAGGCAGCACGGCGGATCTTAATTAAGTTATAACGCAGACAATGTTGAGCCAGGCGCTATCACACTTCAAAGCTAAATATAGCCGAGCGAGGCGGCTTGTGAAATGGCAGTTATAGATTGTGCCAAAGCGAGATACGGCCCCCGCCTTCACATACACGCAGGTGCGCACGTGCGCGTGTACGTGCACGTGTGTTTGTGTGTGCGCGCATGCATGCATGCAGAGGAAAAGAGAGACTTCCAGAGAAGGAAGAGAGAGATGTCTATTCTATAAAGGTCACGTTATTATCATAGATATTATATCATAGGCTTTGTCGGTTGTTCTAGGATTGAGGCATCGACTGAACTAAATGCTTACAATGTAAAACGTGTCGTGAGAAAACAGGAGAACACGGAGAGGGTTACACGTGTGCGTGCGCACAGACACACACACAGACGCACACGCACACAACAACCTGTGTGTGTTTTTCCACATCCGGCGTCTCCTCCTGTGTGCACATAGGACTTTGTGGCGACCTGACGGATGGTGATAATCAGTATTGTCTGACAGCCACCTATACAACACACGTCAACTATGCCCAAATATTGTGTGTGTGTGTTTGTCTGTCTGTATGTGTCTGTTTGTGTGTGTGTGTGTGTGTGTGTGTGTGTGTGTGTGTGTGTGTGTGTGTGTGTGTGTGTGTGTGTGTGTGTGTGTGTGTGTGTGTGTGTGTGTGTGTGTGTGTGTGTGTGTGTGTGTGTGTGTGTGTGTGTGTGTGTGCGTGCGTGCGTGCGTGCGTGCGTGCGTGCGTGCGTGCGTGCGTGCGTGCGTGCGTGCGTGCGTGCGTGCGTGTGTGTGTGTGTGTGTGTGTGTGAAACATTGCTGCCTTTTCTTCTCTGTTCTCCCAGCTGTTAACGGACTGTCGTGCTACCTGGCTAGCTAGCGAGCTGTACCCAGCATGCCGTTCAGCGGTGTAACAGTTAGCTTTTTCACTACCACACTACAGGCCGGTTACCACACTACCCTTTGTAGTGTGGCAGTGAAAGGGTTAACCTTCTGTAGGGTTAATAGGGTCCCCTCTCAATCCAGGACACAGTGTAGTCGCCGGTAAAAACAAGGGAAAATATATTGTTGAGGCAAAACGATATTCACATAACTATTATCATTTCAATCCATGCCCATCTTATTAATATGTTTTGGTAGCACTTTATAATAACACCCTGTTATAATACATTTATAAGGTATTTGTAGATAATGAACTAATCATGAACAAACCATTTATATACATTCATAATTATAACTATATTTGTATACCATTTACAAAGTATTTATAACGCATTAGTTGATAATGAACTAATCACGAACAAACCATTTATATACATTCATAAATGATTATTAAATCATTTATAACTATATTTGTATAACATTTACAGATTAGTTCTACATTATTTATAACTCATTATCAACATTGTTTGTACTTGATTTGTTCATCATTAAATAATGTTGTTTAATGTGTAGTAACACATTTGTAGATGCTTTGAAAAATGGATATGAAAAAATGACTAGTGTATCTCCATTTATTTTTCATGTATAACAAATGATTTGTTAAGACATTCATAAAACATCTATAAATCATTTGTAGATGCTATCGTGGGGGCCAATCTAAAGTGAAGCCTATTCATCATTAACAAGTGTCTAATACAGTTAATTATTTGTTTACTTTTTCATCACGTTACAAATGTTGTAGGCAGCTCGCGTGAGACTTCCTCTCTAGATACTCTTCAATACCTGGACAGGGTACTCCTGGGTCCTAGTGCCCCCCTTTGTTACCCTATATGTCATGCACATGTATTTTATATGTTAATAAAATCGCATTTATCTTTAGTCGTAATTCTGTCACTGTTTGATGTCACAAAGAAGGATGTATCTGAAAGCTGCCTACAACATTTGTAACATGTGATGAAAAAGTAAACAAATAATTAACTGTATTAGACACTTGTTAATGATGAATAGGCTTCACTTTAGATTGGCCCCCACGATAGCATCTGCAAATGATTTATAGATGTTTTATGAATGTCTTAACAAATCATTTGTTGAACATGAAAAATAAATGGAGATACAGTATAGTAGTTTTTTCATATCCATTTTTCAAAGCATCTACAAATGTGTTACTACACATTAAACAACATTATTTAATGATGAACAAATCAAGTACAAACAATGTTGATAATGAGTTATAAATAAATAATGTAGAACTAATCTGTAAATGTTATACAAATATAGTTATAAATGATTTAATAATCATTTATGAATGTATATAAATGGTTTGTTCGTGATTAGTTCATTATCCACTAATGCGTTATAAATACCTTGTAAATGGTATACAAATATAGTTATAAATGATTTAATAATCATTTATGAATGTATATAAATGGTTTGTTCATGATTAGTTCATTATCTACAAATACCTTATAAATGTATTATAACAGGATGTTATTATAAAGTGCTACCTATGTTTTAATTAATCACATTTCTGGTGTAGTGTCTGCATCCACTATACTAGTGGTAACAGCACCCGTCATTGCTGGGTAAACACAGGTGTAACAACATTATGGTCCTGTTCCAAAGGTGTGCCAGTAACCGGGCCCTGTATTCTGGCTGGAATGGAACCCTTGCACTGGAGAACCATATAACTCCGGGTTGAAAATGTGTCCCACTTTATGTTACGGTACACTAATAAGATGTAATAAGCCGTACTTTGTATCAAATTAGACAAAAACTTGGAAATAATGTGTTTTTATTAGACAGTAAACAAACACAGGTGTACCCTAGACACGCGACAGTAGGCCTAAATTGTGCTGTAATTAGAAACAGCATATAATGCCGTATTAGACCCATTTCAGTACGATACACTATTAACGATAGGTTATGTAGATAACCTAGTTATATTAGTATTGGCTGAGCGTCCTGCTCTGAGCCTTATTGAGATACCCCTTATCTCCTATGATACCTACTGTATCTCCCACGAACAAATACATGCACCCCACCTGTATGAGGCCCCGCCCCCATGGTGGCACCGCCCATATAACTGTGACTCTGGTCACCAAACACTCTTCCTCGCCAAATCCCGTCCCAGGAAAAGATCCCTCAAGAGGAAACTCAGGGCCGCGCAGAGCGGGACGCTCAGCCAATACTAATATAACTAGGTTATCTACATAACCTATCGTTATATATCGTATTTGCTTCGCGTCCCGCTCTGAGCCTTATTGAGATATGGGGAAGAGCGGACGCGAGGCCCGACAAATGTACCCCCTGAGGACCCGTAAGCCCACATCAAGGGGTGCGGGGAGCCCTGTCACCCCATCCTTCCTAATGAAGGGGGGGCGCAGTCAACTCCACCTGAATGCGAACAAGAGGGAACTAGAACCCCTTGAACACACCGTACAGGCGGAACCACGTGTGACTCAACACACTGTGGCCCATACCCATACACTCCTGCTACCCGACCAAAGGACGGGAAGCAGGAAAGGCCACAGACCCCAGAACCGCCTGGGAGACACAACCCCCGGTTATGTCCATGAGGTAAAACCTTACAAAGGGGCCCGGGGAGGACCATGAAGCTGCAGCATAGATGTCCTCCACCGAGGCCCCACCCAGGAGAGCGGCAGAGGCAGCCACCCCACGAGTGGAGTGCGCCCTGATGCCCCCAGGGGGATCCTGCCCAGCCAACGTGTAGCAGAGGGTAATACCCTCGCACAACACGCTGCTCCGACAGTGCCTTACCAGCACGAGCCCCACCGTAACAGACAAAAAGCTGGTCGGTAACCCTGAAGTCCTGAGTACGGCTGAGGTAAATCCCCAAGCACGGACTGGACATGACAGGTGAAGGCCCGCATCTAACTCACTAGTGTGAGGAGGAGGACGAAACGCCTGAACCACAATATCCCGGGAGCGGAAGGAACTCCGGATATTCTCAGGCACGAAAGCAGGATTAGGTCGCAGAGTGACACCGCAATCGGTCCGAAAAGACAGGCACTCTGGACATACCGAGAGAGCACAGAGCTCACCTACGCGTTTAGCGGAAGTGACAGCCAGTAGGAACGTGGTCTTGAAGGACAGCTGTCCCAACGGCGCCTGCTCGAGCGGCTCAAACGGGGCCAAGGACAACCGACCGAGGACCAATTGAAGATCCCAAGTCGGAGCCAAGGAGCGTTGCACCGGTTTAACGCGTCGAGCGCCAAGCAGGAAACGCTTCACAAGAGGGTGGCTGAACAAGACATCCCCTCAAACCCCTCATGATAGGAGGATATAGCTGCTGCATATACCCTCACCGTCGAAGCCGACAGTCTATCAAGGAGAGACTGGAGGTAACTAAGGACAGCATCCAGGGGGCAGGAGACTGAGTCCCGGCCCCCCGCCTTACACCACACTTGGAACATACGTCATCTGCCCACGTAAGCGCGACAGTGGAGGGAGCATGCGCATTCCAGATGGTAACACCATCAGGATCAAGAACCTGCGCCCCTCAACGTACCCGTCCCAACAACTGACCTAACAGATGTATGGGGAAGAATCCCTGGCGGCACGGCATCGGTCCCAGACCTGCCTGGCCATGTCCAGACGTAATCCTCACCCGTCAGGATGAGGACCGCCCGCGACAGTACACCTGCACCCACATTCTCCCTGCCGGGGATGTGGGGAGCCCTCAGGCCGCGCAGATGGAGGACGCCCATAGCCAGCCGCCCGCCGCCTGGTGCAGACAGGGGGAGCGTACTCCTCCCTGTCTGTCGATACACGACACTGACGTTGTATCGTCCGTCCTGATCAACACCATTTGTGGACCAGAAGGACCGCTTTCAACACCAACACATTGAACGTAGCGCAGACCGGGCAGCATGGTTTGCCAGCTGCCCCCTACTGCGTTGGCCCGACGCGTCACCAGAGAGGGAGGCGTCGGTGAAAACGCGACGTGAGACAGCGCCGTAACCGTCCTAGGACGGAACCTCCCGAGCGTGTTGACAACACGCTCTGAGATGGATGCCCATAGCCCTCCAACCGTTGACTGGGAAGAGGAGTACTCTACATCCAGTCTACAGCAACCCCAGGCTGGTAGAGACCTGCCTGGTACGAGACCTGACGATCCACCTTGACCGCGAAGGACCAGAACGTCATCAGGGCAGAACACTCCGTAACCCCGGACGACGCAGAGGCCCCAGTGCGGCCTCCACGCACTTGGTGAAGATGCGGGGAGCCAGAGAAAACCGAATGGCAGCCTCTGGTACTCATACGCTAACCCTGCAAAGGAAGCGTAGGTAAGCCCTAGGATGGAAGATCGGGGATGCGCATACGCATCCTACAGGTCTATGGAGGAGAACCAGACCCCCACCTGACAGTGTTCAACAGGTAGGAGACGATCCAAAAAATGCTGAACCTTCCCATGGGACAGGTCCAGCCTGGGTCTTACACCCCTCCCTCCCAACTTCTCGGGCAGAGAACACCGGGAGGAGAACGCCACGACGATGGCTTGCTTCGTCCACAGAGATTGGATCTCGTTGACCAGAGCTGTCACTGCTGGAGACCCTGACAATAGGGTCTGTACTAAACCTGAAAACGGGTGGGGTTGTGTAAACACAAGTCCCCGCCACAGCGTTCTCTCCATCCACCACGACATATGGTACTGCCGTAGTCATATGTGACGACACTCCCAACGCACCCGTCGTCACGTGGCGCAGGTCCGCCAGGAACTGTAGATAGTTGGCCCGGTCCCCCCGCTGTGCGTAGCCAACCCTGGAACCGTGCGAGGAGCGCGTTCCGTGTCGGAACACCTGACCCTGACACCACCCACGAGGCAATCGCACCCAAGGGGGAACCCCGACAGAAAGGGCCGGTCTGATACGGGGGGCTTCCGATGAAAAAAGCCCCCCCACTGAACACCCCTCCAGAACATGCTGAAGGAGTTGTTCTGCAGCCGGACATGCCCCCATGGGTTCCTACACACCGTAGCCCTGCAGTGATATTACTACCACCCCAAATCATGTGAGCTGCGACCACTTGCCAATATTTCAGGAGTGGGAGGCACCAACATGATACCTGGCCTGGCGAAGGCAAGGCCGGGGAAGCCCGCACTGTGTGCCTCAAAAGGTTTCGAGCCCCCCTGCTGACAACACTTAAGTTGACAGACGTAACACCAGGCTCAACCAACAGAGTTCAAGGTGTGGGAGCCGCTTGACAGCACAACATTCTCACGGACAGACCCAGGCTCAGCCATCAACTGGGTGTTTCGAACAAAAGTTTGTTACAATCATTTTCATATGACGCTACTTGGGACAGCTCTGCTGTAAACACTGGTGTAGCTGGCTCTGCTCTAATCTCTCTACCCCGCGCTCGGTTGTTGACAGTCTGCCGTGAACATGGGAAATAATTGCTCTGCTGTAAACACTGGGAATAACCTTGGTTGCTATGCCCACACGCAACTGCAAAACCGCAAAACTTCACCCTGCGCTCCAGTTTTCAAGACCGCGGTTGCAGGTCACATCTGGTCTCTGCTTCACACGTCCCTCATACAGTACAGTAGCTAGATGTCCTGTGGAGTCTGTAGGTGCTCTACTCCCATACCAGCAACACGGTCTCATCATATAAAGTACTAATAGACCACAGGAACAAAGGTACATAATGTATGTTATAGCCATAGGTCATATATTTATGTATTGTATAAGTCAAATGGTAAATTTTGCTTTTGCTGAATTTATATAGTGCTTTTATCCAAAGCGCTTAACAATTTTAGTTCCTCACATTTTACCCATTCACTCACACATTCACACAACGACGGCAGAGGCGACCATGCAAGGTGCCAACCTGCTCATCAGGAGCAATTAGGGGTTAAGTGTCTTGCTCAAGGACACTTGGACACGCTGCCCGGGAGGAGCGGGAATAGAACCGGGAACCTCCGGATAACCAGATGACTGCTCTACCTCCCGAGCCACTTGTCAACCTTGTATTATTTATTCTGGTTTTTTCCTTGACCTGATTGGTTGACATTTATCGACAATCTCTTGTGTTTTATTTCTGTTATCTAGTTGTCTTATGAAGGCACAGATAGTCCACAGATAGTTTTTTGCTAATGCAAGAATATCCATAAATCTATCTATCTATACATCTACCTATGTATCTATCTATCTATCTATCCGTCTATAATTGTATCTATTGTAGATTACTTAAACAACAATGTACTTATTTACTGTGTTAAAGCTGGCAAATTCTATTTGTGCTCATACAGGGAATTCCATACATACTAAACTGTTGAACTAAGCTGAAATCTTTTTCTGAAGAAGCCATTTCATTGGCTTATGGACGACATATACGTCACTTGTTTCTTTCTGTTCTTGGCAGATGTCTTGGCGTCTCCACGCTACAGTATATTCTGCCCGTTGCAATGTAAATTTTTCCCTGCAACATCTCCTTTTCCTGACGTTGTATCGTCCGTCCTGATCAACACCATTTGTGGACCAGAAGGACCGCTTTCAACACCAACACATTGAACGTAGCGCAGACCGGGCAGCATGGTTTGCCAGCTGCCCCCTACTGCGTTGGCCCGACGCGTCACCAGAGAGGGAGGCGTCGGTGAAAACGCGACGTGAGACAGCGCCGTAACCGTCCTAGGACGGAACCTCCCGAGCGTGTTGACAACACGCTCTGAGATGGATGCCCATAGCCCTCCAACCGTTGACTGGGAAGAGGAGTACTCTACATCCAGTCTACAGCAACCCCAGGCTGGTAGAGACCTGCCTGGTACGAGACCTGACGATCCACCTTGACCGCGAAGGACCAGAACGTCATCAGGGCAGAACACTCCGTAACCCCGGACGACGCAGAGGCCCCAGTGCGGCCTCCACGCACTTGGTGAAGATGCGGGGAGCCAGAGAAAACCGAATGGCAGCCTCTGGTACTCATACGCTAACCCTGCAAAGGAAGCGTAGGTAAGCCCTAGGATGGAAGATCGGGGATGCGCATACGCATCCTACAGGTCTATGGAGGAGAACCAGACCCCCACCTGACAGTGTTCAACAGGTAGGAGACGATCCAAAAAATGCTGAACCTTCCCATGGGACAGGTCCAGCCTGGGTCTTACACCCCTCCCTCCCAACTTCTCGGGCAGAGAACACCGGGAGGAGAACGCCACGACGATGGCTTGCTTCGTCCACAGAGATTGGATCTCGTTGACCAGAGCTGTCACTGCTGGAGACCCTGACAATAGGGTCTGTACTAAACCTGAAAACGGGTGGGGTTGTGTAAACACAAGTCCCCGCCACAGCGTTCTCTCCATCCACCACGACATATGGTACTGCCGTAGTCATATGTGACGACACTCCCAACGCACCCGTCGTCACGTGGCGCAGGTCCGCCAGGAACTGTAGATAGTTGGCCCGGTCCCCCCGCTGTGCGTAGCCAACCCTGGAACCGTGCGAGGAGCGCGTTCCGTGTCGGAACACCTGACCCTGACACCACCCACGAGGCAATCGCACCCAAGGGGGAACCCCGACAGAAAGGGCCGGTCTGATACGGGGGGCTTCCGATGAAAAAAGCCCCCCCACTGAACACCCCTCCAGAACATGCTGAAGGAGTTGTTCTGCAGCCGGACATGCCCCCATGGGTTCCTACACACCGTAGCCCTGCAGTGATATTACTACCACCCCAAATCATGTGAGCTGCGACCACTTGCCAATATTTCAGGAGTGGGAGGCACCAACATGATACCTGGCCTGGCGAAGGCAAGGCCGGGGAAGCCCGCACTGTGTGCCTCAAAAGGTTTCGAGCCCCCCTGCTGACAACACTTAAGTTGACAGACGTAACACCAGGCTCAACCAACAGAGTTCAAGGTGTGGGAGCCGCTTGACAGCACAACATTCTCACGGACAGACCCAGGCTCAGCCATCAACTGGGTGTTTCGAACAAAAGTTTGTTACAATCATTTTCATATGACGCTACTTGGGACAGCTCTGCTGTAAACACTGGTGTAGCTGGCTCTGCTCTAATCTCTCTACCCCGCGCTCGGTTGTTGACAGTCTGCCGTGAACATGGGAAATAATTGCTCTGCTGTAAACACTGGGAATAACCTTGGTTGCTATGCCCACACGCAACTGCAAAACCGCAAAACTTCACCCTGCGCTCCAGTTTTCAAGACCGCGGTTGCAGGTCACATCTGGTCTCTGCTTCACACGTCCCTCATACAGTACAGTAGCTAGATGTCCTGTGGAGTCTGTAGGTGCTCTACTCCCATACCAGCAACACGGTCTCATCATATAAAGTACTAATAGACCACAGGAACAAAGGTACATAATGTATGTTATAGCCATAGGTCATATATTTATGTATTGTATAAGTCAAATGGTAAATTTTGCTTTTGCTGAATTTATATAGTGCTTTTATCCAAAGCGCTTAACAATTTTAGTTCCTCACATTTTACCCATTCACTCACACATTCACACAACGACGGCAGAGGCGACCATGCAAGGTGCCAACCTGCTCATCAGGAGCAATTAGGGGTTAAGTGTCTTGCTCAAGGACACTTGGACACGCTGCCCGGGAGGAGCGGGAATAGAACCGGGAACCTCCGGATAACCAGATGACTGCTCTACCTCCCGAGCCACTTGTCAACCTTGTATTATTTATTCTGGTTTTTTCCTTGACCTGATTGGTTGACATTTATCGACAATCTCTTGTGTTTTATTTCTGTTATCTAGTTGTCTTATGAAGGCACAGATAGTCCACAGATAGTTTTTTGCTAATGCAAGAATATCCATAAATCTATCTATCTATACATCTACCTATGTATCTATCTATCTATCTATCCGTCTATAATTGTATCTATTGTAGATTACTTAAACAACAATGTACTTATTTACTGTGTTAAAGCTGGCAAATTCTATTTGTGCTCATACAGGGAATTCCATACATACTAAACTGTTGAACTAAGCTGAAATCTTTTTCTGAAGAAGCCATTTCATTGGCTTATGGACGACATATACGTCACTTGTTTCTTTCTGTTCTTGGCAGATGTCTTGGCGTCTCCACGCTACAGTATATTCTGCCCGTTGCAATGTAAATTTTTCCCTGCAACATCTCCTTTTCCTGTCTGTAACTATTGTTTGATTCACTTTTGAATAAACCTCTGAAAGATGTTTTCTATACCTTTAATTTTTGAATATTATCAGATAAACGATGTAACAGAAATTATTTTGTGTGCATTTAATTATTTGTCCATATTGCTCTACCACGCTAGTTATTACAGTTCTTAGAAGTCCTCGCAGCTGGGGTTTCTCGGCTGTTTACTGTCCTTAAAGTGCCACTTGCAGGTTAAACCCTAGTCTTCAATTATGTGTAGTTTACATCATTGTTATCTATTTTCATTATTTATTTTTTTCCATTTGACGGAAATTCCACTCAGAAAGGGTTAAAAATGTCCATGCACGAATAACATGTATGGAGCCAATGAAAAAAGCTTATCAGACGCTATCAGTGCCGTGACGTCACTGCAGGTAACTTTTCCCTACCTCTCATACACTACAATGGAGTTTGACGAGCGTGGAAAGCCATTTCCTTGATCCAAATGGACGCCTTACAAGACGACAATGGTTTAATCGTCGGAGAGACTTTGATGGACCAGCTACTACTGCATTTTTGGTTGAAACAAAGGTAGTTATAAGGTTTTTAATGTCGTAAAAAAAAGAACTACATTTACCACTAGGCAGCCTGTTGTTCAGTATGCAGCGCTGTTGGCTGTCGCCTTATCCCCGTCACGGGTCATAGTACCAAGCTAGCTAGCTAATGTTAACGTTAGCATTATGTCTACTGTCGTGAACCATTTTAAATCAGGGCATGTAGAGGAGTTTCGGGAACGAGTAAAATGTGCAGGTCCTCTTCTCAGACCTGTGGGGCAAAGCACTGCACGCATCATGCCGGCTAGCAAGCTAGCTAGCTACACGTCACGGCATGTTGATACGATAGTAGCCCGTTTCGTGACTGTGATGCACTCGCTGCATCACAGTCACGAAACGGGCTACCACGATAGCTAACTAACGTTAACGTTACAAGCTCAAACAGCTTATAACTACCGCTACTGTCGTGTCCATAAGTTCCCTGGCAGAATACTTTGTTTGTGAGGACAAACGTATACAGGAGTTAGGAGTTTCGAGAATACCGGCTAGTAAGCTAGCTAGATAGCTATTAATGTTATATACACAATATGTACAACGACACAATGATTTACATTAGTATTTACAAATATAGTAACGTGGTTGTGGCTTTTACAAATAAATGGCTATGATCATGGATCACTAGTGTAACTGAGGGGTACAATTCCCTGACTGTATTGAATAAGTATGGTATCATTAAACCACTACTGAGTTATGTACATTACTACTGGCCATACAGTACACATGTATATGAGATGAACACTCCCACAATAACACGGCTTCACAACAAATACTGTTTAGAAGAATATTTATTAGCAGCACGAAGATTATCTTACATTACTTTACTTATCAAGATTGAGAATTGCGCTTGTAAGGGGAAGAATGTGCATGAATAGGTCAAGAGCGTAAGTCCATGTGAATATTACGCAGGAGATAATTAATACCACCTGTATCATAAGAATTATATATGGTACACTAGTAGGGCAGCTGGAGATACTAATAGGGTCCCTCCGGTTGTAGGCCAGCAGGGGAGAGGATTTGTCGGTAGCGAAAGTCTGGGTCAACGAGGAATAAGGAGACTCCAGCAGTGTTGGGAAAGTTCACTTTCTACATGAACTAGTTCAGTTCACAGTTAAATTTTTTTTAAATGAACTAGTTCAGTTCATAGTTCATAATTCAAAATGTTGAACTAAAGTTCATGGTTTCAAAAATGAACTAATTTAGTTCTTTTTAGTTATTTTTTTATTTTTAATTTTTATTATAGATAAATAGTGGGGCCCACACCTCCTGAAAGGAAGCGTTGTTGCCTCTATGCATTGCACAGTGTCTTTCATGGGGTAGCAGCACACCGAAGATCTCTCTATACCACATTTGTAAAAATGGAGGCTTATCCTTAATCCAGTTTATCAGAATGCATTTCCGGGCTGAAAGTAGAAGTTTATCAAATAGTTTGAATTGTAAACTATTTTAAATGCATACGACGACGTCTAGAGTCTGACTCTGACTGAGCGAGTGCTGCTGCTGCTGCAGCGCCTCTCGGCTTCTGCGCGCAGATTCTGCTGTAAGCCTGTTCCACTGCTTGTTGTGAGGAGGAGTCTGATGATGTAGCAGGGGGTGACAGGCACGTTGCCAGATCGGGTGGTTTTACGCATCATTTTTGTCCTGTTTACAGTGTGTTTTAACTGAGTTTTCGGCTGAAATGCATATGAAATATGGCACATCTTTGAACGCCGTTATAACAGAGTGCTGAGAATGAACGCACTTTTGAACTCCGTTACACAGGGCTGAGAATGAACGCGTTCTCAATTACGTTCATTTAGCGGATATACAGTACGTTCAGTTCAAGTTCGCCCAAAATACGAACGCGTTCATGAACGATCGTTCATTGAACGCGTTCAGGTACATCACTGATCGTACATTATCGTTTTTTTTGTTCCAAGTGTTATTTTTGATTACATCACTAACAAAATAACAAAAGAAAAAATACTAATTTAATCAGATTAATCACTTTATTCAAATTGAGGATTAAGTTTGAGGATGTAAAAAAAAGCTATTTAATTTAGAATCCCAAAAACAGGCTTCGGGGACAGCCTTACCAAACATATTATTTATATTATTCAAAATGGACTCAAACATGTTCCGTTGTGATGTCACAGTATGATGTCATAATAGAACATTCTAGAACATTTGTGATGTCACAGTATGATGTCATAATATACATTCTAGAACATTTGTGATGTCACAGTATGATGTCATAATCAAATATTCTAGAACATTTGTGTATCTATTCAACAATTCTCTCAGAATATCTCATTGTGCATCTTGAAACAGTACTGAACAGTACTGAACAGATAGACTAAACAACATAGATTGACGCCTGCATTTCTCAACCAAGGTGCCTTGCCTACCGTTTTGCTGTGGAAAGGTGAGTGTCCACAACGGCTAGCTAGCTTAGCTGTTCTACTTGAATACTGAATGTTAATATTGAATCAGACAATATTGAATACAAGGGATAATGTATAGCTAAGAGGTCATTGTCGCAAAATAATTGACCGACACAGAGTTTAAAATACCGAGGTGCCACGCCGAGGTGTTTTAAACGTCAGTGAAGGTCAATTGTTTTGCGACAATGATCGAGTATAGCTATACATTATCCCGCTTATTACATGGCTAACTTACTAACAATATACCTAATTAATTTTACATCGACAAGACGAGATCAAATGCAGACGCAGTTCTGTTCTGTCGCTCCCGCTGTCATCGTCACACACACTCAGTCCGCTGTCAGTGCAGCCGGCGGCAGGTGTGTCTGATTGGCTGCATTGATGCATTGTCAGTGGGCTTGATTGCGAACAGCTGCGCACAGCGGTCATTATTGTTCGGCAGAGGTCCGTTATCGACGGACCTCTGACGAGCGCTATTGACCAATCACAAGCAAGCATTTCGGCGAATGTGAAAACGCCATGTAATAATGAATGTTAATTCAGGTTGACAGTTGACATCAATTGACAGTTGACAGGGGGCTGGAAAGTTGATTTAATAAAAGAAAAAATACTAATTTAATCAGATTAATCACTTTATTCAAATTGAGGATTTAGTTTGAGGATATATATATATATATATATATATATATAAAAATTATAAAAAAAATTGAATAATCTTTTTAATTTAATTTTTTTAATTAAAAACAAAGGTTCGAACGTCCGTTCGAAAAACCCTGATGAAGCTTGAATCACTTTATTCAAATTGAGGATTTAGTTTGAGGATATAAAAATAAAAAAAATTATAAAAAAAAAAATAAAAAATTAATTAAAAACAAAGGTTCAGGGCGGCCCCAGTGGCCGATCCCGATCTTCGGGAAATCACGTGATCGGCCCCGATCCCGATCACGTGATCGGATCGGGACATCCCTAATTGTTATTGTTTTCCCCTGTGTGCTCTGTATTCTGTTAGTCCTGTCTACCACACCTGTGTCCTGTTAGTAATTACCCTCTGTCTCTAATTAGTGTTTGTATTTAAGTGTTCTGGGCCAGCATACACTTGCTGGTTCATTGTTTAATGTTAGCAGCATAAAGCCGAAGGCCGGACCAGCACTCTCAGATTTTTAAAAATTGTTTTTAATGGCAGCCTATAGTACAGACATGTTTCGGAACAGGTGTTCCATCTTCAGTGTAATAGGCTAGCAGTGATAGCTTGTAAAAATGGGAGCTATATACCATGTGGGCAGGAAGTGACATCATAGAGGTGAGCTTGGGAATGCTAGTGAACTTTGACCTCCAGAGTAAGGACTCGTTAATGTAGCATGTTGCAAACAAATTTTTACCAGAAACTTAAATAAGCCAAAAGCAAACACACAATTCTATAAGCAAAGAACCACTACAACAGAAGGAAAACTTTTCTCAATTCATAAAATAATAATAATATACTCATGAAAATAAAAGTAATAAAAAGTCACTTGTAGGAAGCAGGATAACAACATTTTTTCATTCATTCCCTTTGGTACAGAGCCATTAATCAAATGAATATAGTAACCTGTCTCCCCTCTGAGGACATTGTAGACTAACAAGTCCTTTAAACAATAAGATTGCATTAGGAGAAAATAGAGAGATACGGTACACTCTTAAGCAAGGACATAGTGGTGCTAATCACTCAAATAAACACTTGAAATGTCAGTAGATGTGTATATCTCCGGGACCGATGATCCTGTCTTGCTTACTCCTCCATGGTGGCCGTCCGGAAACATCATCTACGGAGGGAGCACAGCGGATACATCTCCTTCTTAGGTCGGTCTCTGGGCTGCCTGGTAGGCCTGCAGAAGTGCAGGAGGCACCAAGTTTGTAGATAGTCCCGTTCGTCTCCTCGTCTCCCGCATCTCTTATGCCGCTCGATGTGATGCCTTGGCAAAAAGCAGGCCCCTCAGGATGATGGCATCCTGCCAATCGTTAATAAGGGTCACGCCATGGAGTAGGATGTCTCTTGACTCCATCATTGTAGCTACGAAAGCTGATGTAAATCCACTAGGGACAGGGTGGACTGTAAACTCTGGAGCTGCAGGTCTCTAAACTACCAAAGTAGCTATGTATCAAAAGTCAAGTTAGACCGCGCTCTCAGTATATGACACTGGGTGCTGAAATCCCAAACATTTAAGCAGAATAAAGCCGAAGGCCGGACCAGCACTCTCAGATTTTAAAAAATTGTTTTTAATGGCAGCCTATAGTACAGACATGTTTCGGAACAGGTGTTCCATCTTCAGTGTAATAGGCTAGCAGTGATAGCTTGTAAAAATGGGAGCTATATACCATGTGGGCAGGAAGTGACATCATAGAGGTGAGCTTGGGAATGCTAGTGAACTTTGACCTCCAGAGTAAGGACTCGTTAATGTAGCATGTTGCAAACAAATTTTTACCAGAAACTTAAATAAGCCAAAAGCAAACACAAAATTCTATAAGCAAAGAACCACTACAACAGAAGGAAAACTTTTCTCAATTCATAAAATAATAATAATATACTCATGAAAATAAAAGTAATAAAAAGCCACTTGTAGGAAGCAGGATAACAACATTTTTTCATTCATTCCCTTTGGTACAGAGCCATTAATCAAATGAATATAGTAACCTGTCTCCCCTCTAAGGGCATTGTAGACTAACAAGTCCTTTAAACAATAAGATTGCATTAGGAGAAAATAGAGAGATACGGTACACTCTTAAGCAAGGACATAGTGGTGCTAATCACTCAAATAAACACTTGAAATGTCAGTAGATGTGTATATCTCCGGGACCGATGATCCTGTCTTGCTTACTCCTCCATGGTGGCCGTCCGGAAACATCATCTACGGAGGGAGCACAGCGGATACATCTCCTTCTTAGGTCGGTCTCTGGGCTGCCTGGTAGGCCTGCAGAAGTGCAGGAGGCACCAAGTGTGTAGATAGTCCCGTTCGTCTCCTCGTCTCCCGCATCTCTTATGCCGCTCGATGTCATGCCTTGGCAAAAAGCAGGCCCTGCAGCCCAGAAACCGACCTAAGAAGGAGATGTATCCGCTGTGCTCCCTCCGTAGATGATGTTTCCGGACGGCCACCATGGAGGAGTAAGCAAGACAGGATCATCGGTCCCGGAGATATACACATCTACTGACATTTCAAGTGTTTATTTGAGTGATTAGCACCACTATGTCCTTGCTTAAGAGTGTACCGTATCTCTCTATTTTCTCCTAATGCAATCTTATTGTTTAAAGGACTTGTTAGTCTACAATGCCCTCAGAGGGGAGACAGGTTACTATATTAATTTGATTAATGGCTCTGTACCAAAGGGAATGAATGAAAAAATGTTGTTATCCTGCTTCCTACAAGTGACTTTTTATTACTTTTATTTTCATGAGTATATTATTATTATTTTATGAATTGAGAAAAGTTTTCCTTCTGTTGTAGTGGTTCTTTGCTTATAGAATTTTGTGTTTGCTTTTGGCTTATTTAAGTTTCTGGTAAAAATTTGTTTGCAACATGCTACATTAACGAGTCCTTACTCTGGAGGTCAAAGTTCACTAGCATTCCCAAGCTCACCTCTATGATGTCACTTCCTGCCCACATGGTATATAGCTCCCATTTTTACAAGCTATCACTGCTAGCCTATTACACTGAAGATGGAACACCTGTTCCGAAACATGTCTGTACTATAGGCTGCCATTAAAAACAATTTTTTTAAATCTGAGAGTGCTGGTCCGGCCTTCGGCTTTATTCTGCTTAAATGTTTGGGATTTCAGCACCCAGTGTCATATACTGAGAGCGCGGTCTAACTTGACTTTTGATACATAGCTACTTTGGTAGTTTAGAGACCTGCAGCTCCAGAGTTTACAGTCCACCCTGTCCCTAGTGGATTTACATCAGCTTTCGTAGCTACAACGATGGAGTCAAGAGACATCCTACTCCATGGCGTGACCCTTATTAACGATTGGCAGGATGCCATCATCCTGAGGGGCCTGCTTTTTGCCAAGGCATGACATCGAGCGGCATAAGAGATGCGGGAGACGAGGAGACGAACGGGACTATCTACACACTTGGTGCCTCCTGCACTTCTGCAGGCCTACCAGGCAGCCCAGAGACCGACCTAAGAAGGAGATGTATCCGCTGTGCTCCCTCCGTAGATGATGTTTCCGGACGGCCACCATGGAGGAGTAAGCAAGACAGGATCATCGGTCCCGGAGATATACACATCTACTGACATTTCAAGTGTTTATTTGAGTGATTAGCACCACTATGTCCTTGCTTAAGAGTGTACCGTATCTCTCTATTTTCTCCTAATGCAATCTTATTGTTTAAAGGACTTGTTAGTCTACAATGCCCTCAGAGGGGAGACAGGTTACTATATTCATTTGATTAATGGCTCTGTACCAAAGGGAATGAATGAAAAAATGTTGTTATCCTGCTTCCTACAAGTGACTTTTTATTACTTTTATTTTCATGAGTATATTATTATTATTTTATGAATTGAGAAAAGTTTTCCTTCTGTTGTAGTGGTTCTTTGCTTATAGAATTTTGTGTTTGCTTTTGGCTTATTTAAGTTTCTGGTAAAAATGTGTTTGCAACATGCTACATTAACGAGTCCTTACTCTGGAGGTCAAAGTTCACTAGCATTCCCAAGCTCACCTCTATGATGTCACTTCCTGCCCACATGGTATATAGCTCCCATTTTTACAAGCTATCACTGCTAGCCTATTACACTGAAGATGGAACACCGGTTCCGAAACATGTCTGTACTATAGGCTGCCATTAAAAACAATTTTTTTAAATCTGAGAGTGCTGGTCCGGCCTTCGGCTTTATTCTGCTTAAATGTTTGGGATTTCAGCACCCAGTGTCATATACTGAGAGCGCGGTCTAACTTGACTCATTGTTTAATGTTACCTGTGTGTCAGTCGTGTTTCCTTGTTTTCTGTTTGAGTAAACCTAGTTATTGTCACAACGGCGTCTCCTGGTTCCTGTTTATCATCTCTCCGTTATCTGCTGCAATTGGGTTCCACACTCCACATGCCAACGAAACACGCCAACCGTAACAGTTTTCCAATCGTACATTATCGTTTTTTTTTGTTCCAAGTGTTATTTTTGATTACATCACTAACAAAATAATAAAAGAAAAAAGACTAATTTAATCAGATTAATCACTTTATTCAAATTGAGGATTAAGTTTGAGGATGTAAAAAAAAGCTATTTAATTTAGAATCCCAAAAACAGGCTTCGGGGACAGCCTTACCAAACATATTATTTATATTATTCAAAATGGACTCAAACATGTTCCGTTGTGATGTCACAGTATGATGTCATAATAGAACATTCTAGAACATTTGTGATGTCACAGTATGATGTCATAATAGACATTCTAGAACATTTGTGATGTCACAGTATGATGTCATAATCAAATATTCTAGAACATTTGTGTATCTATTCAACAATTCTCTCAGAATATCTCATTGTGCATCTTGAAACAGTACTGAACAGTACTGAACAGATAGACTAAACAACATAGATTGACGCCTGCATTTCTCAACCAAGGTGCCTTGCCTACCGTTTTGCTGTGGAAAGGTGAGTGTCCACAACGGCTAGCTAGCTTAGCTGTTCTACTTGAATACTGAATGTTAATATTGAATCAGACAATATTGAATACAAGGGATAATGTATAGCTAAGAGGTCATTGTCGCAAAATAATTGATCGACACAGAGTTTAAAATACCGAGGCGCCGCGCCGAGGTGTTTTAAACGTCAGTGAAGGTCAATTGTTTTGCGACAATGATCGAGTATAGCTATACATTATCCCGCTTATTACATGGCTAACTTACTAACAATATACCTAATTAATTTTACATCGACAAGACGAGATCAAATGCAGACGCATTTCTGTTCTGTCGCTCCCACTGTCATCGTCACACACACTCAGTCCGCTGTCAGTGCAGCCGGCGGCAGGTGTGTCTGATTGGCTGCACTGATGCATTGTCAGTGGGCTTGATTGCGAACAGCTGCGCACAACGGTCATTATTGTTCGGCAGAGGTCCGTTATCGACGGACCTCTGACGAGCGCTATTGACCAATCACAAGCAAGCATTTCGGCGAATGTGAAAACGCCATGTAATAATGAATGTTAATTCAGGTTGACAGTTGACATCAATTGACAGTTGACAGGGGGCTGGAAAGTTGATTTAATAAAAGAAAAAATACTAATTTAATCAGATTAATCACTTTATTCAAATTGAGGATTTAGTTTGAGGATATATATATATATAAAAATTATAAAGAAAATTGAATAATCTTTTTAATTACATTTTTTTAATTAAAAACAAAGGTTCGGACGTCCGTTCGAAAAACCCTGATGAAGCTTGAATCACTTTATTCAAATTGATGATTTAGTTTGAGGATATATAAAAAAAAAATTATAAAAAAAAAAAAAAAAAAAAAAAAAAAATTAAAAACGAAGGTTCAGGGCGGCCCCAGTGGCCGATCCCGATCTTCGGGAAATCACGTGATCGGCCCCGATCCCGATCACGTGATCGGATCGGGACATCCCTAATTGTTATTGTTTTCCCCTGTGTGCTCTGTATTCTGTTAGTCCTGTCTACCACACCTGTGTCCTGTTAGTAATTACCCTCTGTCTCTAATTAGTGTTTGTATTTAAGTGTTCTGGGCCAGCATACACTTGCTGGTTCATTGTTTAATGTTACCTGTGTGTCAGTCGTGTTTCCTTGTTTTCTGTTTGAGTAAACCTTGTTATTGTCACAACGGCGTCTCCTGGTTCCTGTTTATCATCTCTCCGTTATCTGCTGCAATTGGGTTCCACACTCCACATGCCAACGAAACACGCCAACCGTAACAGTTTTCCAATCGTACATTATCGTTTTTTTTTGTTCCAAGTGTTATTTTTGATTACATCACTAACAAAATAATAAAAGAAAAAAGACTAATTTAATCAGATTAATCACTTTATTCAAATTGAGGATTAAGTTTGAGGATGTAAAAAAAGGCTATTTAATTTAGAATCCCAAAAACAGGCTTCGGGGACAGCCTTACCAAACATATTATTTATATTATTCAAAATGGACTCAAACATGTTCCGTTGTGATGTCACAGTATGATGTCATAATAGAACATTCTAGAACATTTGTGATGTCACAGTATGATGTCATAATAGACATTCTAGAACATTTGTGATGTCACAGTATGATGTCATAATCAAATATTCTAGAACATTTGTGTATCTATTCAACAATTCTCTCAGAATATCTCATTGTGCATCTTGAAACAGTACTCAACAGTACTGAACAGATAGACTAAACAACATAGATTGACGCCTGCATTTCTCAACCAAGGTGCCTTGCCTACCGTTTTGCTGTGGAAAGGTGAGTGTCCACAACGGCTAGCTAGCTTAGCTGTTCTACTTGAATACTGAATGTTAATATTGAATCAGACAATATTGAATACAAGGGATAATGTATAGCTAAGAGGTCATTGTCGCAAAATAATTGATCGACACAGAGTTTAAAATACCGAGGCGCCGCGCCGAGGTGTTTTAAACGTCAGTGAAGGTCAATTGTTTTGCGACAATGATCGAGTATAGCTATACATTATCCCGCTTATTACATGGCTAACTTACTAACAATATACCTAATTAATTTTACATCGACAAGACGAGATCAAATGCAGACGCAGTTCTGTTCTGTCGCTCCCGCTGTCATCGTCACACACACTCAGTCCGCTGTCAGTGCAGCCGGCGGCAGGTGTGTGATTGGCTGCACTGATGCATTGTCAGTGGGCTTGATTGCGAACAGCTGCGCACAACGGTCATTATTGTTCGGCAGAGGTCCGTTATCGACGAGCGCTATTGACCAATCACAAGCAAGCATTTCGGCGAATGTGAAAATGCCATGTAATAATGAATGTTAATTCAGGTTGACAGTTGACATTAATTGACAGTTGACAGGGGGCTGGAAAGGTGATTTAATAAAAGAAAAAATACTAATTTAATCAGATTAATCACTTTATTCAAATTGAGGATTTAGTTTGAGGATATAAAAAAGAAAACATTTATAAAAAAAAAAATTTTTTATTAAAAAAGAAGGTTCAGGGCGGCCCCAGTGGCCGATCCCGATCTTCGGGAAATCACGTGATCGGCCCCGATCCCGATCACGTGATCGGATCGGGACATCCCTAATTGTTATTTTCCCCTGTGTGCTCTGTATTCTGTTAGTCCTGTCTACCACACCTGTGTCCTGTTAGTAATTACCCTCTGTCTAATTAGTGTTTGTATTTAAGTGTTCTGGGCCAGCATACACTTGCTGGTTCATTGTTTAATGTTACCTGTGTGTCAGTCGTGTTTCCTTGTTTTCTGTTTGAGTAAACCTTGTTATTGTCACAACGGCGTCTCCTGGTTCCTGTTTATCATCTCTCCGTTATCTGCTGCAATTGGGTTCCACACTCCACATGCCAACGAAACACGCCAACCGTAACAGTTTACCAATCGTACATTATCGTTTTTTTTTGTTCCAAGTGTTATTTTTGATTACATCACTAACAAAATAATAAAAGAAAAAAGACTAATTTAATCAGATTAATCACTTTATTCAAATTGAGGATTAAGTTTGAGGATGTAAAAAAAAGCTATTTAATTTAGAATCCCAAAAACAGGCTTCGGGGACAGCCTTACCAAACATATTATTTATATTATTCAAAATGGACTCAAACATGTTCCGTTGTGATGTCACAGTATGATGTCATAATAGAACATTCTAGAACATTTGTGATGTCACAGTATGATGTCATAATAGACATTCTAGAACATTTGTGATGTCACAGTATGATGTCATAATCAAATATTCTAGAACATTTGTGTATCTATTCAACAATTCTCTCAGAATATCTCATTGTGCATCTTGAAACAGTACTGAACAGTACTGAACAGATAGACTAAACAACATAGATTGACGCCTGCATTTCTCAACCAAGGTGCCTTGCCTACCGTTTTGCTGTGGAAAGGTGAGTGTCCACAACGGCTAGCTAGCTTAGCTGTTCTACTTGAATACTGAATGTTAATATTGAATCAGACAATATTGAATACAAGGGATAATGTATAGCTAAGAGGTCATTGTCGCAAAATAATTGATCGACACAGAGTTTAAAATACCGAGGCGCCGCGCCGAGGTGTTTTAAACGTCAGTGAAGGTCAATTGTTTTGCGACAATGATCGAGTATAGCTATACATTATCCCGCTTATTACATGGCTAACTTACTAACAATATACCTAATTAATTTTACATCGACAAGACGAGATCAAATGCAGACGCAGTTCTGTTCTGTCGCTCCCGCTGTCATCGTCACACACACTCAGTCCGCTGTCAGTGCAGCCGGCGGCAGGTGTGTCTGATTGGCTGCACTGATGCATTGTCAGTGGGCTTGATTGCGAACAGCTGCGCACAACGGTCATTATTGTTCGGCAGAGGTCCGTTATCGACGGACCTCTGACGAGCGCTATTGACCAATCACAAGCAAGCATTTCGGCGAATGTGAAAACGCCATGTAATAATGAATGTTAATTCAGGTTGACAGTTGACATCAATTGACAGTTGACAGGGGGCTGGAAAGTTGATTTAATAAAAGAAAAAATACTAATTTAATCAGATTAATCACTTTATTCAAATTGAGGATTTAGTTTGAGGATATATATATATATATATAAAAATTATAAAGAAAATTGAATAATCTTTTTAATAGAATTTTTTTAATTAAAAACAAAGGTTCGGACGTCCGTTCGAAAAACCCTGATGAAGCTTGAATCACTTTATTCAAATTGAGGATTTAGTTTGAGGATATAAAAAAAAAAAAAATTATAATAAAAAAAAAAAAAAAAATTATTAAAAACTAAGGTTCAGGGCGGCCCCAGTGGCCGATCCCGATCTTCGGGAAATCACGTGATCGGCCCCGATCCCGATCACGTGATCGGATCGGGACATCCCTAATTGTTATTGTTTTCCCCTGTGTGCTCTGTATTCTGTTAGTCCTGTCTACCACACCTGTGTCCTGTTAGTAATTACCCTCTGTCTCTAATTAGTGTTTGTATTTAAGTGTTCTGGGCCAGCATACACTTGCTGGTTCATTGTTTAATGTTACCTGTGTGTCAGTCGTGTTTCCTTGTTTTCTGTTTGAGTAAACCTTGTTATTGTCACAACGGCGTCTCCTGGTTCCTGTTTATCATCTCTCCGTTATCTGCTGCAATTGGGTTCCACACTCCACATGCCAACGAAACACGCCAACCGTAACAGTTTTCCAATCGTACATTATCGTTTTTTTTTGTTCCAAGTGTTATTTTTGATTACATCACTAACAAAATAATAAAAGAAAAAAGACTAATTTAATCAGATTAATCACTTTATTCAAATTGAGGATTAAGTTTGAGGATGTAAAAAAAAGCTATTTAATTTAGAATCCCAAAAACAGGCTTCGGGGACAGCCTTACCAAACATATTATTTATATTATTCAAAATGGACTCAAACATGTTCCGTTGTGATGTCACAGTATGATGTCATAATAGAACATTCTAGAACATTTGTGATGTCACAGTATGATGTCATAATAGACATTCTAGAACATTTGTGATGTCACAGTATGATGTCATAATCAAATATTCTAGAACATTTGTGTATCTATTCAACAATTCTCTCAGAATATCTCATTGTGCATCTTGAAACAGTACTGAACAGTACTGAACAGATAGACTAAACAACATAGATTGACGCCTGCATTTCTCAACCAAGGTGCCTTGCCTACCGTTTTGCTGTGGAAAGGTGAGTGTCAACAACGGCTAGCTAGCTTAGCTGTTCTACTTGAATACTGAATGTTAATATTGAATCGGACAATATTGAATACAAGGGATAATGTATAGCTAAGAGGTCATTGTCGCAAAATAATTGACCGACACAGAGTTTAAAATACCGACGCGCCGTGCCGAGGTGTTTTAAACGTCAGTGAAGGTCAATTGTTTTGCGACAATGATCGAGTATAGCTATACATTATCCCGCTTATTACATGGCTAACTTACTAACAATATACCTAATTAATTTTACATCGACAAGACGAGATCAAATGCAGACGCAGTTCTGTTCTGTCGCTCCCGCTGTCATCGTCACACACACTCAGTCCGCTGTCAGTGCAGCCGGCGGCAGGTGTGTCTGATTGGCTGCACTGATGCATTGTCAGTGGGCTTGATTGCGAACAGCTGCGCACAGAGGTCATTATTGTTCGGCAGAGGTCCGTTATCGACGGACCTCTGACGAGCGCTATTGACCAATCACAAGCAAGCATTTCGGCGAATGTGAAAACGCCATGTAATAATGAATGTTAATTCAGGTTGACAGTTGACATTAATTGACAGTTGACACGGGGCTGGAAAGTTGATTTAATAAAAGAAAAAATACTAATTTAATCAGATTAATCACTTTATTCAAATTGAGGATTTAGTTTGAGGATATATATATATATAAAAATTATAAAAAAAAATTGAATAATCTTTTTAATTTAATTTTTTTAATTAAAAACAAAGGTTCGAACGTCCGTTCGAAAAACCCTGATGAAGCTTGAATCACTTTATTCAAATTGAGGATTTAGTTTGAGGATATACAAAATTAAAAATTTATAAAAATAAATAAATTAATTAATTAATTAATTAAAAACAAAGGTTCAGGGCGGCCCCAGTGGCCGATCCCGATCTTCGGGAAATCACGTGATCGGCCCCGATCCCGATCACGTGATCGGATCGGGACATCCCTAATTGTTATTGTTTTCCCCTGTGTGCTCTGTATTCTGTTAGTCCTGTCTACCACACCTGTGTCCTGTTAGTAATTACCCTCTGTCTCTAATTAGTGTTTGTATTTAAGTGTTCTGGGCCAGCATACACTTGCTGGTTCATTGTTTAATGTTACCTGTGTGTCAGTCGTGTTTCCTTGTTTTCTGTTTGAGTAAACCTTGTTATTGTCACAACGGCGTCTCCTGGTTCCTGTTTATCATCTCTCCGTTATCTGCTGCAATTGGGTTCCACACTCCACATGCCAACGAAACACGCCAACCGTAACAGTTTTCCAATCGTACATTATCGTTTTTTTTGTTCCAAGTGTTATTTTTGATTACATCACTAACAAAATAATAAAAGAAAAAAGACTAATTTAATCAGATTAATCACTTTATTCAAATTGAGGATTAAGTTTGAGGATGTAAGAAAAAGCTATTTAATTTAGAATCCCAAAAACAGGCTTCGGGGACAGCCTTACCAAACATATTATTTATATTATTCAAAATGGACTCAAACATGTTCCGTTGTGATGTCACAGTATGATGTCATAATAGAACATTCTAGAACATTTGTGATGTCACAGTATGATGTCATAATAGACATTCTAGAACATTTGTGATGTCACAGTATGATGTCATAATCAAATATTCTAGAACATTTGTGTATCTATTCAACAATTCTCTCAGAATATCTCATTGTGCATCTTGAAACAGTACTGAACAGTACTGAACAGATAGACTAAACAACATAGATTGACGCCTGCATTTCTCAACCAAGGTGCCTTGCCTACCGTTTTGCTGTGGAAAGGTGAGTGTCCACAACGGCTAGCTAGCTTAGCTGTTCTACTTGAATACTGAATGTTAATATTGAATCAGACAATATTGAATACAAGGGATAATGTATAGCTAAGAGGTCATTGTCGCAAAATAATTGACCGACACAGAGTTTAAAATACCGACGCGCCGTGCCGAGGTGTTTTAAACGTCAGTGAAGGTCAATTGTTTTGCGACAATGATCGAGTATAGCTATACATTATCCCGCTTATTACATGGCTAACTTACTAACAATATACCTAATTAATTTTACATCGACAAGACGAGATCAAATGCAGACGCAGTTCTGTTCTGTCGCTCCCGCTATCATCGTCACACACACTCAGTCCGCTGTCAGTGCAGCCGGCGGCAGGTGTGTCTGATTGGCTGCACTGATGCATTGTCAGTGGGCTTGATTGCGAACAGCTGCGCACAGCGGTCATTATTGTTCGGCAGAGGTCCGTTATCGACGGACCTCTGACGAGCGCTATTGACCAATCACAAGCAAGCATTTCGGCGAATGTGAAAACGCCATGTAATAATGAATGTTAATTCAGGTTGACAGTTGACATTAATTGACAGTTGACAGGGGGCTGGAAAGGTGATTTAATAAAAGAAAAAATACTAATTTAATCAGATTAATCACTTTATTCAAATTGAGGATTTAGTTTGAGGATATATATATATATAAAAATTATTAAAAAAAAAATAATAATCTTTTTAATTTAATTTTTTTAATTAAAAACAAAGGTTCGAACGTCCGTTCGAAAAACCCTGATGAAGCTTGAATCACTTTATTCAAATTGAGGATTTAGTTTGAGGATATAAAAAAGAAAAAATTTATAAAAAAAAAAAAAAAAAAAAAAAGAAATTATTAAAAACGAAGGTTCAGGGCGGCCCCAGTGGCCGATCCCGATCTTCGGGAAATCACGTGATCGGCCCCGATCCCGATCAGGTGAACGGATCGGGACATCCCTAATTGTTATTGTTTTCCCCTGTGTGCTCTGTATTCTGTTAGTCCTGTCTACCACACCTGTGTCCTGTTAGTAATTACCCTCTGTCTCTAATTAGTGTTTGTATTTAAGTGTTCTGGGTCAGTGAAGGTCAATTGTTTTGCGACAATGATCGAGTATAGCTATACATTATCCCGCTTATTACATGGCTAACTTACTAACAATATACCTAATTAATTTTACATCGACAAGACGAGATCAAATGCAGACGCAGTTCTGTTCTGTCGCTCCCGCTGTCATCGTCACACACACTCAGTCCGCTGTCAGTGCAGCCGGCGGCAGGTGTGTCTGATTGGCTGCACTGATGCATTGTCAGTGGGCTTGATTGCGAACAGCTGCCCACAACGGTCATTATTGTTCGGCAGAGGTCCGTTATCGACGGACCTCTGACGAGCGCTATTGACCAATCACAAGCAAGCATTTCGGCGAATGTGAAAACGCCATGTAATAATGAATGTTAATTCAGGTTGACAGTTGACATCAATTGACAGTTGACAGGGGGCTGGAAAGTTGATTTAATAAAAGAAAAAATACTAATTTAATCAGATTAATCACTTTATTCAAATTGAGGATTTAGTTTGAGGATATATATATATATATAAAAATTATAAAAAAAATATTTAATAATCTTTTTAATTTAATTTTTTTAATTAAAAACAAAGGTTTGAACGTCCGTTCGAAAAACCCTGATGAAGCTTGAATCACTTTATTCAAATTGAGGATTTAGTTTGAGGATATAAAAAAGAAAAACTTATAAAAAAATAAAAAATTAAAATTAATTAAAAACAAAGGTTCAGGGCGGCCCCAGTGGCCGATCCCGATCTTCGGGAAATCACGTGATCGGCCCCGATCCCGATCACGTGATCGGATCGGGACATCCCTAATTGTTATTGTTTTCCCCTGTGTGCTCTGTATTCTGTTAGTCCTGTCTACCACACCTGTGTCCTGTTAGTAATTACCCTCTGTCTCTAATTAGTGTTTGTATTTAAGTGTTCTGGGCCAGCATACACTTGCTGGTTCATTGTTTAATGTTACCTGTGTGTCAGTCGTGTTTCCTTGTTTTCTGTTTGAGTAAACCTTGTTATTGTCACAACGGCGTCTCCTGGTTCCTGTTTATCATCTCTCCGTTATCTGCTGCAATTGGGTTCCACACTCCACATGCCAACGAAACACGCCAACCGTAACAGTTTTCCAATCGTACATTATCGTTTTTTTTGTTCCAAGTGTTATTTTTGATTACATCACTAACAAAATAATAAAAGAAAAAAGACTAATTTAATCAGATTAATCACTTTATTCAAATTGAGGATTAAGTTTGAGGATGTAAGAAAAAGCTATTTAATTTAGAATCCCAAAAACAGGCTTCGGGGACAGCCTTACCAAACATATTATTTATATTATTCAAAATGGACTCAAACATGTTCCGTTGTGATGTCACAGTATGATGTCATAATAGAACATTCTAGAACATTTGTGATGTCACAGTATGATGTCATAATAGACATTCTAGAACATTTGTGATGTCACAGTATGATGTCATAATCAAATATTCTAGAACATTTGTGTATCTATTCAACAATTCTCTCAGAATATCTCATTGTGCATCTTGAAACAGTACTGAACAGATAGACTAAACAACATAGATTGACGCCTGCATTTCTCAACCAAGGTGCCTTGCATACCGTTTTGCTGTGGAAAGGTGAGTGTCCACAACGGCTAGCTAGCTTAGCTGTTCTACTTGAATACTGAATGTTAATATTGAATCAGACAATATTGAATACAAGGGATAATGTATAGCTAAGAGGTCATTGTCGCAAAATAATTGACCGACACAGAGTTTAAAATACCGAGGCGCCGCGCCGAGGTGTTTTAAACGTCAGTGAAGGTCAATTGTTTTGCGACAATGATCGAGTATAGCTATACATTATCCCGCTTATTACATGGCTAACTTACTAACAATATACCTAATTAATTTTACATCGACAAGACGAGATCAAATGCAGACGCAGTTCTGTTCTGTCGCTCCCGCTGTCATCGTCACACACACTCAGTCCGCTGTCAGTGCAGCCGGCGGCAGGTGTGTGATTGGCTGCACTGATGCATTGTCAGTGGGCTTGATTGCGAACAGCTGCGCACAACGGTCATTATTGTTCGGCAGAGGTCCGTTATCGACGGACCTCTGACGAGCGCTATTGACCAATCACAAGCAAGCATTTCGGCGAATGTGAAAACGCCATGTAATAATGAATGTTAATTCAGGTTGACAGTTGATCAATTGACAGTTGACAGGGGGCTGGAAAGTTGATTTAATAAAAGAAAAAATACTAATTTAATCAGATTAATCACTTTATTCAAATTGAGGATTTAGTTTGAGGATATATATATATATATATATAAAAATTATAAAAAAAAATTGAATACTCTTTTTAATTTAATTTTTTTAATTAAAAACAAAGGTTTGAACGTCCGTTCGAAAAACCCTGATGAAGCTTGAATCACTTTATTCAAATTGAGGATTTAGTTTGAGGATATAAAAAAGAAAAAATGTATAAAAAAAAAAAAAAAAAAAATTAATTAAAAACAAAGGTTCAGGGCGGCCCCAGTGGCCGATCCCGATCTTCGGGAAATCACGTGATCGGCCCCGATCCCGATCACGTGATCGGATCGGGACATCCCTAATTGTTATTGTTTTCCCCTGTGTGCTCTGTATTCTGTTAGTCCTGTCTACCACACCTGTGTCCTGTTAGTAATTACCCTCTGTCTCTAATTAGTGTTTGTATTTAAGTGTTCTGGGCCAGCATACACTTGCTGGTTCATTGTTTAATGTTACCTGTGTGTCAGTCGTGTTTCCTTGTTTTCTGTTTGAGTAAACCTTGTTATTGTCACAACGGTGTCTCCTGGTTCCTGTTTATCATCTCTCCGTTATCTGCTGCAATTGGGTTCCACACTCCACATGCCAACGAAACACGCCAACCGTAACAGTTTACCAATCGTACATTATCGTTTTTTTTTGTTCCAAGTGTTATTTTTGATTACATCACTAACAAAAAAATAAAAGAAAAAAGACTAATTTAATCAGATTAATCACTTTATTCAAATTGAGGATTAAGTTTGAGGATGTAAAAAAAAGCTATTTAATTTAGAATCCCAAAAACAGGCTTCGGGGACAGCCTTACCAAACATATTATTTATATTATTCAAAATGGACTCAAACATGTTCCGTTGTGATGTCACAGTATGATGTCATAATAGAACATTCTAGAACATTTGTGATGTCACAGTATGATGTCATAATAGACATTCTAGAACATTTGTGATGTCACAGTATGATGTCATAATCAAATATTCTAGAACATTTGTGTATCTATTCAACAATTCTCTCAGAATATCTCATTGTGCATCTTGAAACAGTACTGAACAGATAGACTAAACAACATAGATTGACGCCTGCATTTCTCAACCAAGGTGCCTTGCATACCGTTTTGCTGTGGAAAGGTGAGTATCCACAACGGCTAGCTAGCTTAGCTGTTCTACTTGAATACTGAATGTTAATATTGAATCAGACAATATTGAATACAAGGGATAATGTATAGCTAAGAGGTCATTGTCGCAAAATAATTGACCGACACAGAGTTTAAAATACCGAGGCGCCGCGCCGAGGTGTTTTAAACGTCAGTGAAGGTCAATTGTTTTGCGACAATGATCGAGTATAGCTATACATTATCCCGCTTATTACATGGCTAACTTACTAACAATATACCTAATTAATTTTACATCGACAAGACGAGATCAAATGCAGACGCAGTTCTGTTCTGTCGCTCCCGCTGTCATCGTCACACACACTCAGTCCGCTGTCAGTGCAGCCGGCGGCAGGTGTGTGATTGGCTGCACTGATGCATTGTCAGTGGGCTTGATTGCGAACAGCTGCGCACAACGGTCATTATTGTTCGGCAGAGGTCCGTTATCGACGGACCTCTGACGAGCGCTATTGACCAATCACAAGCAAGCATTTCGGCGAATGTGAAAACGCCATGTAATAATGAATGTTAATTCAGGTTGACAGTTGACATCAATTGACAGTTGACAGGGGGCTGGAAAGTTGATTTAATAAAAGAAAAAATACTAATTTAATCAGATTAATCACTTTATTCAAATTGAGGATTTAGTTTGAGGATATATATATATATATATATAAAAATTATAAAAAAAAAATTAATACTCTTTTTAATTAATTTTTTTTAATTAAAAACAAAGGTTTGAACGTCCGTTCGAAAAACCCTGATGAAGCTTGAATCACTTTATTCAAATTGAGGATTTAGTTTGAGGATATAAAAAAGAAAAAATTTATAAAAAAAAAAAAAAAAAAAATTAATTAAAAACAAAGGTTCAGGGCGGCCCCAGTGGCCGATCCCGATCTTCGGGAAATCACGTGATCGGCCCCGATCCCGATCACGTGATCGGATCGGGACATCCCTAATTGTTATTGTTTTCCCCTGTGTGCTCTGTATTCTGTTAGTCCTGTCTACCACACCTGTGTCCTGTTAGTAATTACCCTCTGTCTCTAATTAGTGTTTGTATTTAAGTGTTCTGGGCCAGCATACACTTGCTGGTTCATTGTTTAATGTTACCTGTGTGTCAGTCGTGTTTCCTTGTTTTCTGTTTGAGTAAACCTTGTTATTGTCACAACGGTGTCTCCTGGTTCCTGTTTATCATCTCTCCGTTATCTGCTGCAATTGGGTTCCACACTCCACATGCCAACGAAACACGCCAACCGTAACAGTTTACCAATCGTACATTATCGTTTTTTTTTGTTCCAAGTGTTATTTTTGATTACATCACTAACAAAAAAATAAAAGAAAAAAGACTAATTTAATCAGATTAATCACTTTATTCAAATTGAGGATTAAGTTTGAGGATGTAAAAAAAAGCTATTTAATTTAGAATCCCAAAAACAGGCTTCGGGGACAGCCTTACCAAACATATTATTTATATTATTCAAAATGGACTCAAACATGTTCCGTTGTGATGTCACAGTATGATGTCATAATAGAACATTCTAGAACATTTGTGATGTCACAGTATGATGTCATAATAGACATTCTAGAACATTTGTGATGTCACAGTATGATGTCATAATCAAATATTCTAGAACATTTGTGTATCTATTCAACAATTCTCTCAGAATATCTCATTGTGCATCTTGAAACAGTACTGAACAGATAGACTAAACAACATAGATTGACGCCTGCATTTCTCAACCAAGGTGCCTTGCATACCGTTTTGCTGTGGAAAGGTGAGTGTCCACAACGGCTAGCTAGCTTAGCTGTTCTACTTGAATACTGAATGTTAATATTGAATCAGACAATATTGAATACAAGGGATAATGTATAGCTAAGAGGTCATTGTCGCAAAATAATTGACCGACACAGAGTTTAAAATACCGAGGCGCCGCGCCGAGGTGTTTTAAACGTCAGTGAAGGTCAATTGTTTTGCGACAATGATCGAGTATAGCTATACATTATCCCGCTTATTACATGGCTAACTTACTAACAATATACCTAATTAATTTTACATCGACAAGACGAGATCAAATGCAGACGCAGTTCTGTTCTGTCGCTCCCGCTGTCATCGTCACACACACTCAGTCCGCTGTCAGTGCAGCCGGCGGCAGGTGTGTGATTGGCTGCACTGATGCATTGTCAGTGGGCTTGATTGCGAACAGCTGCGCACAACGGTCATTATTGTTCGGCAGAGGTCCGTTATCGACGGACCTCTGACGAGCGCTATTGACCAATCACAAGCAAGCATTTCGGCGAATGTGAAAACGCCATGTAATAATGAATGTTAATTCAGGTTGACAGTTGACATCAATTGACAGTTGACAGGGGGCTGGAAAGTTGATTTAATAAAAGAAAAAATACTAATTTAATCAGATTAATCACTTTATTCAAATTGAGGATTTAGTTTGAGGATATATATATATATATGTATATATATATATATATATATATATATATATATATAAAAAAAATTATAAAAAAAATTGAATAATCTTTTTAATTTAATTTTTTTAATTAAAAACAAAGGTTCGAACGTCCGTTCGAAAAACCCTGATGAAGCTTGAATCACTTTATTCAAATTGAGGATTTAGTTTGAGGATATAAAAAAGAAAAAATTTATAAAAAAAAAAAAAATTAAAAAAAAATTTAATTAAAAACGAAGGTTCAGGGCGGCCCCAGTGGCCGATCCCGATCTTCGGGAAATCACGTGATCGGCCCCGATCCCGATCACGTGATCGGATCGGGACATCCCTAATTGTTATTGTTTTCCCCTGTGTGCTCTGTATTCTGTTAGTCCTGTCTACCACACCTGTGTCCTGTTAGTAATTACCCTCTGTCTCTAATTAGTGTTTGTATTTAAGTGTTCTGGGCCAGCATACACTTGCTGGTTCATTGTTTAATGTTACCTGTGTGTCAGTCGTGTTTCCTTGTTTTCTGTTTGAGTAAACCTTGTTATTGTCACAACGGCGTCTCCTGGTTCCTGTTTATCATCTCTCCGTTATCTGCTGCAATTGGGTTCCACACTCCACATGCCAACGAAACACGCCAACCGTAACAGTTTTCCAATCGTACATTATCGTTTTTTTTTGTTCCAAGTGTTATTTTTGATTACATCACTAACAAAATAATAAAAGAAAAAAGACTAATTTAATCAGATTAATCACTTTATTCAAATTGAGGATTAAGTTTGAGGATGTAAAAAAAAGCTATTTAATTTAGAATCCCAAAAACAGGCTTCGGGGACAGCCTTACCAAACATTATTTATATTATTAAAAATGGACTCAAACATGTTCCGTTGTGATGTCACAGTATGATGTCATAATAGAACATTCTAGAACATTTGTGATGTCACAGTATGATGTCATAATAGACATTCTAGAACATTTGTGATGTCACAGTATGATGTCATAATCAAATATTCTAGAACATTTGTGTATCTATTCAACAATTCTCTCAGAATATCTCATTGTGCATCTTGAAACAGTACTGAACAGTACTGAACAGATAGACTAAACAACATAGATTGACGCCTGCATTTCTCAACCAAGGTGCCTTGCCTACCGTTTTGCTGTGGAAAGGTGAGTGTCCACAACGGCTAGCTAGCTTAGCTGTTCTACTTGAATACTGAATGTTAATATTGAATCAGACAATATTGAATACAAGGGATAATGTATAGCTAAGAGGTCATTGTCGCAAAATAATTGATCGACACAGAGTTTAAAATACCGAGGCGCCGCGCCGAGGTGTTTTAAACGTCAGTGAAGGTCAATTGTTTTGCGACAATGATCGAGTATAGCTATACATTATCCCGCTTATTACATGGCTAACTTACTAACAATATACCTAATTAATTTTACATCGACAAGACGAGATCAAATGCAGACGCAGTTCTGTTCTGTCGCTCCCGCTGTCATCGTCACACACACTCAGTCCGCTGTCAGTGCAGCCGGCGGCAGGTGTGTCTGATTGGCTGCACTGATGCATTGTCAGTGGGCTTGATTGCGAACAGCTGCGCACAACGGTCATTATTGTTCGGCAAAAAAACGTTTTAGTGTGGACATGGCCTAATGACTGACAACAAATGAGTGATCAAGGCGGAGTAAATTCAGCTGAAAGCAGAGTCCAGCTAATTTCTGACCAGAAGGGATTTGTCTCCTAGGCAGCGGAATGAAGTCTCCTATGGTGTCTGCTCTGACGCTGGCCCTGCTAAACCTCCTAACAGGTATGGCTGAATTACACACAATTATTTCGGTTCACATTTAGATGGTTGTCATAATTGATGTGATCATTTTTATTTATTATTTTTAGGGTTGTCCGATATTATCGGCCTACCCATATTATCGGCCGATATCGGCATTCAAATGTGATATTGGAAAATATCGGTATCGGTTTTACATTTTATTTTTATTTTATTTTACATTTCTATAGAAATGATGTCCGATATTATCGGCCTTCCGATATTATCGGCCTACCGATATTATCGGCCGATATCTGCATTCAAATGTGATATCGGTTGATATCGGTATCGGAAATTAAGAGTTGGACAATATCGGTATATCGGTATCGGTAAAAAAGCCAATATCGAGCATCCCTAATTATTTTAGTTTCTGTGGTGTTAAATGTGTGTATTTCCCCAGCTTGTAGCACTGAATATATTTCAGTATGTCCTAACAGGGCTGCTACAAAACCTTTTGACTCTCCAAAAAGTGAGAGATGTACTTTTTTGACTATTTTGCCTGCAATTTAATTGTATTTGAGGAGCAATTCTGAGATATCAATATCATGTTTATTACAACCATAGAAATATGATAATGTTCATTATTCTACATCAATGATTACAACACATACGATTAGCAAACCCTATAATGACATAATACATTTAGTTATTTAGCTGACGCTTTTATCCAAAGTCACTTACAAGTTCTGTACAAGAGGTCAGCAGGAAGGGTACAACTATTTCAGCTAAGTAACAATGTTTGTCTAACTGTGTTGAAACTTGATTGGTACAGTCTAATACCTAATACCTAAGAAGCCAACACCTACTATGTAAACTCGGAATTACTCTGACTGCAGTTGGTTTCCGGGTTTCCCATGTTCGCTAATATGAACAACTGACAGGAAATCAAATGTAGTCCAATTTTATAATGTTTATGTTGTCAAGTTGAAACCATTGAATTGAGTAGAAACAGTATGAGCAGTGGCGGTTGGAATGCCCCACGGGCCCTGAGGCGAGACCGACAGCTCGGGCCCCCCCCCCCCCCCACACCGATATTTATTGTATTATTAAAAAAA